>NW_020291312.1:0-519688 GCF_003184745.1 Aspergillus uvarum CBS 121591
TAAACCCTAATGTAAACCCTAATGTAAACCCTAATGTAAACCCTAAAAACTGTTAAAATATAGGCTGGCTAGATAGTAGGAATAGCAGGACTAGCTGAAAAGATTTTAATAACTTGTTTTTTTTATTTTTAACTAGCTACTTAGGTTAGACTATTTTTAGGTTTATAAACAAAATATAGCTTAAAAAGCTATAAACAGATTTAGAAGCAGATAAAAAATTAAAAAGATTATATATTATATACCGGGCGGTCAGAGAAGACAATAGATTGTTGGGATATTTAAAATATATAAAGTAGTCTGGGTAAACTAGATAAACTAAATAGACTAGATATTCTAAGTAGACTAGATATTTTAGATCTATACTATAATACAGACAGATGCTTAGATAGGTATAAGTACAGACCCTACTGCACCTGCTAAAAAGGTATGTTATAATAACTTAACCAAAAAAAAAACCCGCAGGTCAGGCTTTTATAATAATTATATTATATATAGATTGGACTAAAGATGCTAGGACTAATCTAGTCTAAACCTATTATATTTTACAGTTCTATAGCTAAACTGTTTAAAATCTAAGGTTAGAACTTAAACTTAAAAGTTGTTAGGCTACTTAGCTGGCTTAGCTGATTTAGCCTATTTAGCTGATCTATTATATATAATTATACTATTAAAAAAAAAACAGTGCTTAGTATAATCTTATTTACAGTAGACAGATTTATATATTATACTTATTTAAGTAAATTATAAGTAAGTAGATACAGTATAATCTTAATTTATTCTAGGTACTGATAAGTATTAAAAGAATAAAAAGTAAAATATAGCCCAAACTGTTATCTACTTTTATTATATATATATATATAGTATATATATATAGTACTAATAGGAATAATTAAGTATAGTAATAATAAGGTCAACTCTCCAATATACTAATAAAATAATAAGTAGAATAAATATATTTAAAAGTAAAAAAGGCCAATAGACTAAGAAATAATAGCAAAAGCTATAGAAATCAGATTTTTTAAACTTAAAAAAAAATCATAAGACTGGGAAAATAAGTAGAAAGTTGGGAGTTGGGACCCAGTCACCCAGCTGGTCCAAATCTATTATAATCAGCTTAACAAAAGCACTTAACAGCATATAAAGGCTGATATATATCTAGTTATATAAAAAAAAAGATCTAGTATTATATAGATCTAATAAATAAATAGTATTATAATATTAGATGGTTTTACTTATAGATTAAAATAGATATAGATAGATATATTAAGATTTTATCTGCTTAGCTTACTACTTACTGGGGACCAGCAGCTGCTGGTAGCCCCTAACTAACTAGTTAGTATAAACTTAGATTACTAATTTAGATTACTAATAACTAATTATACAGCTTAGCTTACTACTTACAGCTATAGGTGCTGGTAGATGGATTTCTACCTATCTTTCTATATTTAGCCCTCTAATTTCTAAAAAACAAAAAGTTGATAATAATTTTTCTAAGTTGATTCTAAATTAGGTTAAGTTTTATCTACAGCTTTAACAACCAGTTAGAGCAGCAGAATAGATTTTTAGATACTAAGAATTAAAGTACTTACTTATAATAGACTATTATAAAATCTATTAAAGTTTTAAAAAATTGTACTTTTTAAAATCTGCTGTATTAGAGTTGCTATACTATCTGCTGTCCGGGCGTATCGCCGCAGGCAGAATATAGTAGCTGTTATTAATATTAACAACCAGTTAAAGCAGCAGAATAGATTTTTAGATACTAAAAATTAAATTACTTACTTATAATAAACTAATTTAAAACCCTATAAAATCTTAAAGAATTCTGCTTTTTAGATCTGCTGTATTAGAATTGCTATACTGTATACTATCCAGATATATTACTGCAGGCGAGATATAATAGCTGTTATTAATTTTAACAACCAGTTAAAGCAGCAAATTAGATTTTTAAATACTAAAAATTAAAGTACTTACTTATAATAGACTACTTTAAGACCCTGTAAAATCTTAAAGAATTCTGTTTTTTAGATCTGCTGTATTAAAGTTGCTATTTTGTCTGCTGTCCGGGCGTATTATTACAGGTAGAATATAATAGCTGTTATTAACTTTAACAACCAGTTAGAGCAGCAAATTAGATTTTTAAATACTAAAAACCAAAGTACTTACTTATTATTAACTACTTTAAGATCTTATAAAATCTTAAAAAATTCTGCTTTTTAGATCTGCTATACTAAAATTGCTATTTTATCTACTGTCCGGGTGTATTGTCGCAGGTGGAATACAGTAGCTGTTGTTAACTTTAACAACCAGTTAAAGCAGTAGAATAGATTTTTAAATACTAAGAATCAAAGTATTTACTTATAATAGACTATTATAATCTATTAAAGTCTTAAAAAATTCTGCTTTTTAAATCTGCTGTATTAGAGTTGCTATTTTATCTGCTGTCCGGGCGTATTACTGCAGGTAGGATACAGTAGCTGTTATTAACTTTAACAACCAGTTAGAGCAGCAGAATAGATTTTTAAATACTAAGAATCAAAGTATTTACTTATAATAGACTATTATAATCTATTAAAGTCTTAAAAAATTCTGCTTTTTAAATCTGCTGTATTAGAGTTGCTATTTTATCTGCTGTCCGGGCGTATTACTGCAGGTAGGATACAGTAGCTGTTATTAACTTTAACAACTAGTTAAAGCAGCAGAATAGATTTTTAGATACTAAAAATCAAATTACTTACTTATAATAGACTATTATAAAATCTATCAAAGTCTTAAAAAATTCTGTTTTTTAAATCTGCTGTATTAAAGTTGCTATTCTGTCTGCTGTCTGGGTATATTACCGCAGGTAGGATATAGTAGCTGTTGTTAACTTTAACAACTAATTAAAGCAGCAGAATAGATTTTTAGATACTAAGAATTAAAGTACTTACTTATAATAGACTATTATAAGATCTATTAAACTTTTAAAAAATTCTGCTTTTTAAATCTACTGTATTAAAGTTGTTATTTTATCTGCTGTCCGGGCATATTACTGCAGGCAGGATACAGTAGCTGTTGTTAATTTTAACAACTAGTTAGAACAGTAGAATAGATTTTTAGATACTAAAAACCAAAGTACTTACTTATAATAGACTATTATAAGATTTATTAAAGTTTTATAGAATTCTGCTTTTTAGATCTGCTGTATTAGAGTTGCTATTTTATCTGCTGTCCGGGTGCGTTACTGCAGGCAAGATACAGTAGCTGTTGTTAACTTTAACAACCAGTTAGAGTAGCAGAATGGATTTTTAGATACTAATATTTAGAATAGTATATATTTATACCTTTCTTAATAAAATATTTAAATTATAGAAAATTCTGCTTTTTAGATCTGCTGTTCTGTAGTTCTTTTTATTTATCTTATAATAAATAGGATTGCCTAGATAAACAGGATAAAAAAGCTTAGCATATATTCTAATCTAGATTTTATATCTATCTGTATTTAAATTAAGTAATATTTAATCATAATCTTTACTAAGCTATTACTTACCTAATATAGATAGTATAGATTTTATCTTTGTAGTTTTAAAATAAAAATAACCTTCTCTATCCAGATATCAAAAAATAATCTTAAAAACCCTATTCTTAGCATCTGAAAATATATGCTGATTTACTATATAGATTTTAATAGTACTATAAATCACTATTTTACTTTCTATCTGCTAGATCTAATTTTAGATAAACTAGATTACTGCCGGGCTAGCTGTTTAGTTGCTAAACCCTAATTCCAGCTGCTATATTTAGTATATAATATTTATCTGGCTACTGCACCTGTGGAATATCTGTACTATTTTATATATATATTTTATCTGCTGAAACAGCTTGATTTTTAAACTAAAGGGCAGTATTATTATTAATAATATTATTTATATTTATATCTAATTTAACTGCTCCAGCTGCTGTAAATCCAGCTGGAATTAAAAATTATTATATAATATTATATAGTATTTATTAATCATAATCTAATCCAGCCGCTGTATTAACTATATCTGGTTTAAAAATAACTAGAAATTTTTACTAACAGCTGATTTAGGTGTTATTAGTATAATTAATATTTTATCTGGGGGCTGCTGGTTTTTTTATATTATATATAGGATTCCCAGCTCCCAGCAACGCTGCTGTAGATTAGATTATAATATAATTAATAAAACTACTACTACTATTAATCTACTGGGTGCTGTAAATATAAATAATATAAATAATATATTTTTTCTATTTTTTATTAGTATTACAGCTACTACTGGGCTGTTTCTATTTTAAATTATTTATAATATAGGCTGCTATATTTTATATAATTATATATTCTATCTAATTATTATTTATAGTACTATTTGTATATCTATCTAATAAAGCTGCTGCTGCTGGATTATCTGGCTTTTAATTACAGTCTTTTTTATAATAAAGTAAAAGATATAGGATCCGAGCCAAACTCTGCTTTACTAAATCCTAAAAACTAATACTAATCTGTACTAGAAATCTAAAATATCTACTGCTGGTATGCTGTAGTCCCGGCTTATTTTATAATATTTTATCTATATATTATTTCTACTATATATAATAAATATACTATCTGTAAATCTATAATATACTTTTACTATCTGTTTTTATTTAATCTCTCTTTTAAATCAGTATTTAATATAGTTTGTGCGGTATTCTGTTTTTTTTATTAATTATATATAAATATACTACTCAGCTGTATAAACTACTGGCTGATTTTAATAGTAATATTCTAGTATTACGAAATATTAATACTATAATATAATTATATTTATATTTTTTATTTTAATATTTTTTAAAACTGTTTTAATATCTATTTTTACTAGCTGCTGGGATTAGGGCCTTATACTAATACTAACAGGGCAAACTCTAATATAGCTGGACTACTAGTTGGAAGTTTAGAACTAAATCAGCTAAATCTTATTTTACCAGTAGTTTTATTAGAGCTGTATATTATTTTATTTAAATAAACAAGCCACACCTTCAGTTGCTGGATAAATAATAATATTAATTATAAATACTATACTAATAACTTACTAATCTTTTAAAAAATATACTAGTAGATTATTTTAATATTATTACTAGTATAAAATCTTTTATAGTATACTAATACTACTACTATTATTTTATTATTAATAAATATACTCTACTGCTGGTTCTACTTAGTATTAGTATACTGTAAACTTAATAATTTAGGGGTGTATCTAGACTAACTACTAGTAATATATACTAACACCACCAGTTTTTCTTTAAACTAAGTTATAGTATAGAAATATTAGTAGACTAGTTTAGCCTGCATCCGGTCCAGCTGCTATTAATATATAAATTATTTTTATATTATAGATTCTATTTATATTTATTTAATTAACTACTATTATCTGTTTACCGGCTACTA
Source organism: Aspergillus uvarum CBS 121591 (assembly GCF_003184745.1). Lineage (NCBI taxonomy): Eukaryota > Fungi > Ascomycota > Eurotiomycetes > Eurotiales > Aspergillaceae > Aspergillus > Aspergillus uvarum. Next base: position 5,432 of record NW_020291312.1, read on the forward strand.
TATCTATATATTCTATAAAAAATTCTATTCTATTATTTGTTATATAGGATTATTATACAGCTGCTGCTATAAAGTCTTAGATATTTATTAAAATAATAGTTTATTATATAAAATCTGTTGTACTGTTCCGGCTAGTCTGTAGATAAACCCCTAGAACTGTTCTATACTAAAATTAATATACTTATACAGCAGCTGATCCTTACCTATTTATATTATATATTTAGGGGCAGTAGTATTATAATAAATTTTTAGTCTATATATCTACTAATTCTATAATATTTTTATTAGTATATAATATCTGTATACTATCAGCTGCCGCACTATTTATTTTATTTATTTCTAAAATAATTTTTATATCTTCTGGGCCTGTTAGAAATCTATCTGGGGCTGTCCGTCCCTGCTATATATAAATAATATTAGGAGGGATAACTAAAACCCTAGTTTAGTTAAAGTATAGTTTTTAATATTAATCTTTTTATTAAAATTATTTATTACTGCTGTATTATTTAGCAGCTAATCAGTACAGCTGCCTGTCTACTTTTATATTTAAATAATCTAATTAATATAGAAATCCAGCTATAATGCCTTCTGGATAATTATAAACCATACAACTTTAATTATCTATAATAAAATAAGAGGGTAGCTTTTAGAATTATACTATTTATATTCTAATTAGTCTAGTACTGCTATAATATATACTAATCTATTTTTATACTTTTATATTTAGTATTTTTAATTTAATAGTTTAGTATAAAACTTTAAATATACCTGCTCTAGTATATTTATTACCCAGTCGGCCAGCCTATTATTTATTTTTATAGAATTAGAACTGTTAGTACAGCTAATTACCAGCTACTATACTATCTACTACTTTTTCTACTATTAGAATATAAATTTATAATATAAATTCTACTACTTATACAGTATCTGGGTTTGTATAATAAATTTTAAAATCTGCTGCTATAGTTATATATATTTAGTAATACTAATAGTATTTATATATAGCTATAGTAGCTGGTATAGTATCTATTTAGCTTCTAACTATACAGCCTTAATATAAATTATTTATCTATAGTACTGTACTATCTGCTGGCTTTTTTAAACTATTTATTTTATAGTATTCTAAATCTATACTATACTCTGTTTTATAGAATCTGGGGATTTATTTTTAAATATAGCTATATATTATAATAACTAATTAAATAAAATATTCTGTAAATATACCACCCATCCAGTCATCCGCAGCTATAAGTTAGTATTTTATTTTTAATTAGTTTAAATAGTCTGCTGTTTTTATACCTTTTATATATACTTTTATATCTAAATCACAGTATTTACTGCTTAATTAGCTTAGTCTGTAGGCAATAGCTGCAGTTTGCTGTTTTTATAGATATAAATATAATATAATCTATACTAGCTGGAAAACAACTGCTAGTAATTTATAATTTTATATAAGTAGTATAGCTTTATTTTATTAACTACTTACTTATAGGTACTAACTTATCTACTATATATATTCTATATCTATCTGTAATATCTTTTCCAGTAGATTTATATTATTTTAATACTATAGGTAATATAATTATATCTATAGTCCTAATAATATAATAATCTATTATAGAAAATAAAAACCCCAGCTACTAAAAATTCTATTTAAATGGGAAATATTACTGTATTAGAATTAGCAGTAATCCTATTCTACTTTAGAACTTTGCTTTAAATTTTTTTAGCTTAAATATAGGCAATCCGGTAAGTAGGATTTTTAAAATAGTAAGTAATCTTATTAGGCCAAATCCTATATTAATATTACTTATAAATTACTACTAGCAGTATTATAAGCTGAATAAACTATTAATTCTTTATAATTCTATATAAATAAAATAAAACTGGAATTTTAAATAGATAATAATAAGTTTATATTATATTTCTCCTAAACCGCCCTAGATATAGTTATAGAGTAGCTGGGCTGATATCTAACAGTAGCTACAAACTACAGCTAACTATAATTTTAATAAAAAAACTATAAATATTTTACTAATTACTATACTATTAAATCTGATGGAATTTATCTCTAAATTAAAATATTACAGCTGGACTATTTTTTTTATAAAGTATAAAAATTTTAAAGGATTTTACCTAGGCAATATAGTATAAGTGTATGTCTAAAATTAATCTAAGTCTATATTACCAGTTGGCTGCTGTAGCTAATTGGGTAGTTAGTTATACCCCACCCAAGTCCTACTTTAATCCAAATGAACCTTTACTCAGATCACCCCTGTAGATTAGAATAAATTTTCAGATACTAAGAGTCAAAGTACTTACTTATTATTAACTACTTTAAGATCTTATAGAATCTTAAAGAATTCTGCTTTTTAGATCTGCTGTACTAAAGTTGCTATATTATATACTATCCGGGCGCATCACCGCAGGCAAAATACAGTAGCTGTTATTAACTTTAATAATTAGTTAAAGCAGCAGAATAGATTTTTAGATGCTAATATCCAGAATATTATATATTTATATTTTTTTAAATAAAATACTTAAATTGTAGAAAATTCTGCTTTTTAAATCTGCTATTTTATAGTTCTTTTTATTTATCTTAGAATAGATAGGATTGCCTAGATAAACAGGATAAAAAAGCTTAGTATATATCCTAATCTGGATTTTATATTTATCTATATTTAAATTAGGTAATATTTAACTATAATCTTCACCAAGCTATTACTTATCTAATATAGATAGTATAGATTTTACCTTTGTAGTTTTGAAATGAGAATAACCTCCTCTATCCAGATATTAAAAAACAATCCTAAAAACCCTATTCTTAGCATCTGAAAATACATGCTGATTTACTATATAGATACTATCACCATTAGCTCATATATCAATCCACATGGTCAGGCTAAAGAAGACTCGCTCTGTAGTTTCCGGCCGGTCTCGGCTACAATTTACACCATAGTTTCATGTGACACGGTCCTTTTGGCGTGCTTAACACAAAGTGCCTCTTATTCCCAAAAGGTTCACGTCTACACCAGGATTTCCAATACGGGTATTTTATGTACACTCTCTATTTGCAACCGACAGATTCAGGAGCTGAGAAGATACGGTTACGCAGTAATAGTGTGTACCATGTTTAGGGGTCCGTAGACAATCAAGCACTTGGTTGTTGACTTTCTGAAAGCTTGCTTGCTGCGGTTTTCCAGTCACGAAGTCAAGAGCTGACTTATTCTAGCCTAAACTGTTCGTTCCTAATGAGTACAAAGTCCACTTCCTCATTTGCTTCGAGAGTCTTATGGATAAAGATTTCCGCTTTCTCCGCAACCTCATGAACCGAGCTCGGCTGCTTTGAGGTATAAAGCATCCATACACCAGTTGGAAGGTTGGTGACCTTGAAGCTAATACTGGCTCCTTGACCCGCCCATTCACGCACAGTCACAACCAGGGCACTCCGGCTCTCATCCCACACGCCTCGCAAACAATCCACCCCTTGTGATAGATCCAAACCATCAACATGCGGGCGGCTGGCCAGGGTGTCTTTGGTCCATGGCGAGTCATACATTTTCTTCATTCCGTTCTCAACATTCAGGCGCGAGTAGCCAATCGCCGCGTTACCAGAGAAAGGATCCATATGTGTCCAGTGGCCGTGCTCATCGGTTGCTACATCATTCCGCGGGTAATATAGCCCACCCTTTTCCCAGGTCGGCTGAAGGTGTTCGTCGGCATAGGCAAGGATTCCGTCCAACTCCGTGGTCTTACCGAGCTCTGAAAGCCATTTGACAACATATCCGAAAGTCGGTTCGTTGTAGGGGAAATTGATAGTGGCCCGGTTTGCTAAATAAAAATCTCGTGCCTTTCGCAGTATCTTCGAACGGGAAGTTTGGGAAACATTTTCCTTCGCCACGGCTTCTCTGTAAACACCTGCGACCATGGGGTGTTGAAGCTCGACTTTTCCGTCAATATTGGTGATGAATCCAGTCGCGTGGCAGTCGAAGCCGGCACGAACAAAGTCCGAGTTCCAGGTATTCATAAATGCAGCAGCCCTAGTTGCAGTATACAGATCAGAAACCAGATCAATGTCACTAGAATTAAAAGAGTTTCTCTTACCATGCGGTGAAGCCCACACTCCTCGCTATTGCAGTGTAACCCTGTTTCACACTAACCCAGTCTTTAAACAGGGTATTCTGAGAGATCATGTCTTTCTTCTCGAGAGCGTCTTTGTACTTTCCCAAGACCTCATCCGTAACTCTGGTGCCGTCCCGTGAGTCATTGAGATGCATAGCAATTATCTGAACAGCACATTGTTAGCCAGGGCATCACATTAACGGTATATCATTTTGCACTCACAGGAAATTGATTGCAGGCCACGAAAACCAGGTTCGGCTCGCAGCAAACCCCCACCCATTTGTTCCGCTCCATCTCCTGAATGATCGCCCGTTGGAGGCTCCGATTATCATAGGCGAATGTTTCCGGACCCATTCCCCAGAACAGCGGATTCCAGTGGAAGGTAAGACTACCTTCCTTTTCGAATTCATCATCGTCAAACAAGATGCCGAACAGACTGGTCATCAACAGCAGGTGCCCACTATACATGATATTTTCTCGGACCACAGGGTTCGCCCAGGGCTTGCGAAGCTCTTTCAGTTCTGGATCGAGCATGATCCCCGATTGCGAGGTGAGATACCAGTAGCCCCATACATCACGCAGGAGCATCTTATGGATCAGACGGCGGATCAGGGGCTTGAATAGCCCGCGCAGAGCGGGCATGCGGTGGTAGTAGGTCAGACCCGAGGCGTAGGCCATGGTCGCGAGCTGGTACCGGTACGCATCTAGAAACTCCTGCGCGGGCTCCTGGGAGCCCATATGCGGCCAGTTGCCATCTATCGCCGTGCTGAGGTTGTAGAAGTGGCGCAGATGCCCGGCCTGTTCAAGCGAGAGCTTGGGGTAAGAGGAGATGTCCAATGGCAAAGGTTTGTCGGGGCGGACTTTGAATGTTGAAGACATCTTTCTTGGTTGAAGTCCAAAAGTGATTGTTGGCTGTCTGGTCAGGTTTATGAACAGGCGTCGCAGACTCTTATACCTAATTCCTTGGGGCGCTGCATGATGCCCCATCCAGTGGCCTGAGTAAGCGGGCCTAGCTGAGTTCCGAAATTCCGGGCGGGTAAATAAAGTTGACTACCGAGCTCAAGCCCGCTTACAAAGAGTTGACCCAGAATTATTATCAACCTCTGTTCTAGACCTAATGTCGGAGGCAATGGAGCAGCAATAGAAGTTTGTGCGCCGTCTATCCGGTGGATAAGCCTCCATTGCAAACCTAATGTGACCAGCGGGCGAGTGGGCCACCTTTCCCAGTACTCTGATTCTCATACAAAATTAATGCCTTCTTTCAATGTTTTAAAATAGTTTAAACCCCTTTTTTAGTTAGTTCTCTGATATGACAGTGTGCACATTCATAGCTCATTCGTACATCATGGTGGTAGGTAAATAGTGGTGAGGTTGGCGCTCAATGTCAGCTACACTACAATTATCGATAATGTCCTCATTCGCGATACTGTACTCTGAGATAGCAGTTGGACTGTGTAAAAACTACTTACTAACTATTTTTAGATTCTTGCAGCAAGCATGCTGATAATGATAACAACCCCCCTAAACGGAAAAAGCATAATTCCATCGAATTATAGTGTTTAATAAAGGTGTTATACACTGGCCAAGCTTAGGCCTCGCCAAAACCGGCGGCTTCACGGGTCGGGTCCAAACCCAACCCGTTTCTTGGCGGGTTTCGGGCTGGGTATAGGTTTGGATATCCAACCCGCGGGTTTTTAAAGGGTACCTGCGGGTTAGTAAACTAGATAAATACTAAAAACTTCCGGTTTTGTTGCAACTTATATTATCAGGATTTTCCTTAAACCTAGCTACCGGGTGCGCGGTACAGTACAGTCGGAGCAATCAGCAGCGAACGTGCGCAAGATATTCCCAAAATTTACCAAGCGCTTGTCCTTTGCTATTGTTAAAGACATTGCACAAATGACGCTTTTACAGAAGCTGTGAAAGGCGTAGATGGTGTAAGTTACTGCTCTATCTTCTGCTAAACATCTCTATAGATTATTCGCACAGGATCTACGTTCCAATTTGTTGTCAAAGACCAAAAGAAAGACCTACTTCAACCTGCAATCTGTGGTACAACAGCAATGCTTCGGGCTGCGCATGCGCACTCGCCTCAAGTAACTCGGATTGTCATCATTTCGTCTTTCGCCGCCATGATTCACTTACGCAAGGGGCTGTGGCCCGAGCATTCATATTCTGAAGATGACTAAAACCCAGAGACTTATAAACAGGCAAAAGTGGCTGATGGTGTGAGCGTTTATTCTGCCTCTTAAGGCATTTGCTGAAAAAGCAGCTTGGGATTTCCTAGAGAAAGAAAACCCTGCTTTCAGCCTTTCAACAATATGCCCACCTATAATCTACGGCCCGGTGACACAGTACGTTTAAAAATATGAGATCTCTGAATACTAGCGCTGCCGATATTTATCGTCTTATGGACGGTAGCACTACTGCAGTGCCAGCAGTAGCCTTCCCCGCCTGGGCTAATATCCGCGATGTCGCAGAGGCTCATCTGCGAGCTTCTAAGCCTAATGAAGCAGCAAACCAACGATTTTTTATTGCCTCGGTCAACTACTACTACCACAAAGTCTGTGATATTCTGCGCAGAAAAATATCACGGAACTTAAGGACGGAGTCCCTATCGGCTTCCTCAAGCACAAATGTCTAGCGACCTGCAAGGTCTCAAATAAAAAGGATAAGTCCATTCTTGGGATTCGATTTACTTCCTTAGATTACAGTGTCAGAGATACTGCTAAGAGCCTGCTTGAGTTAGAGAAACATATGAAGTAATGGCTTGGGCGTGTATTGATACTACGATCTATACAGAATCTAAATAGAACATGATAAGAAAACTCGCTCTTGTTGAAAATGATAAAAGAGTCACCACTATCAGCCCATTGCATGTACGTTCCGTTCCTTAAATCATCCAGGGTCCTATTTGGCTCATGTTGTGTGTCAGCTCTTGTACAGGGTTGAGATTACAGCCGGTCGCTTACCTTCACAACCTCATCAAGAACCAAGGCATGCGCCTTAGATAACTTGGCTACTATTCTACGGTATTAGTGACGCCGGAGTTGATACTAAAGTATCTGTAGATCTGTTACTAGAAATAACTGAGTTTGTCGCTAACTTCATGCTGTTGCGGCGAGGCTTGTATACTATTTTAGTAAATAACAAATTCCTCTTCAGTATCTATTGCTGTAATGGGCAAATCCTCCGTTCAGGAAGACAAGCTCGAGATAGTCTGGTCGGCAATCTTAAAAGTTGTTGCACATGCCCCACTTCCTGTGGCTTGACAAGGCAAAATCCAGGGGGTCTTTTTTGGATTTTCTGTGGCATCTTAATAAGGTTTAAAGATCACTAAAAGTGTCCCGCGCAATGCGTAGACCTAATAGTAATATTGGATTTAGGAGCAGGGTGGTTATGGTGCTTCTGCGGATTCCGGAGTGAAAGGTGATCAATTGTTCGAAGAGCTGTTGATCGATCAGTTCTGCTTGCTGGTCAAGTACACATTGTCCCCGGCCAGTGAATTATATAGTGCTTAAAGATATCATAGCTCTCCTACCACAAGCTGCAGTGCGGTAGAGAGGCGATTATCGCATACTGGGTGCACTCCTTCGTCTCTCTGACTTTGTTAAAAGGGCTTCCAATGGCTTTCCTCTTCAAACGCGATGCTACTCCCAGCGCTCCGCTCCGCGTCCGTTTACCGTATGCCTACTCACTGACCGATTCTATGGCCCGTATACCAGGCCGGCTCAGTCCGTGGGGTGGCTCTGACTTCGGTCAGCCACTGCCGGGGTTCGTGGCTGTAGCAACATATGTGGTCTTCGTCTACAGATTGGGTAAGTTAAGTCTACATGTTCAAGAAAAGTACCGTATATCAACAGTTTCCAGCCTACGCTAGTTTCCCTGAATAAAGCTAAAAGTACCAATTATTCCCGGGAACGACCCAAGGAGAGCTAAAACCACGCTCGGGCGATTACTGCATGATGCCGTCATTGACCGCCGGGTGGCGAAAGACGGACGGACCCTTAACCCTTAGACAGACTCTCCCAGTGAGGCTGGACAACAACGGAAATAACCCCAACCTCTCCACTTAAATCACACTCGGGTGGACAACACAACATGTCAATCTACACGACGATCGCAACCAGTAAGGAGCGTCACGCCGAACTCCAGGCCGCTCTTGCCGCCGTCGAGAGCAGCCCGGAAAGGCTCCAGTCGCACAAATCCTACCTCTCGGATCTCCGCCACGCGCTGGCCGAGACCAACCAGGAGCTCACACAGCTCCGGCAAATCACCCAGGTCGAGCGCGCGCTGCACGAGAAGTATCGCGACAGCACGGTGCGTCGCCTGCTCTACCGGGCGACAGGCAAGCGGACCGATTTCGAGGCCAAGGCCGACCGGGAAATGCGTGATTACTACGCCGCGCTGGGGAAGGAGAGCCGTGCACAGGCGCAGCAGGAGATGCTGGAGGCTCAGGTCGCGGATGCGGCGGCGCAGGAGCACGATCTCCAAGCCGCGTGCGAGGCGCGGGACCGACTGCAGGAGGAGCTCGACGCCATCTATCGCGAGATCTTCGAGGGCCGCACGGAGGATTTCCCGGAGGAGGATGCGCAAGAAGAGGTCACTCAGCTGGCGCGGCGGGAGTATGGGCAGCGGCGGCAGCGTTGGAGCGATGTCCGCCAGGCGGCGCAGTGTCTGGCGAGAGCGCAGCTAACGATCCGGGAGGCGCTATTGAACCTGGTCGAGAGTCTGCGTCACTCGGAGAGGGACCTATGGGGGTTTGGTGGGACCCTGGTCGATGTGCGGCAGCAGAATTGTCTGTCCCGCGCACAGCAGAAGGTCAGCCAGACGCAGATGCTGGCGGCACAGGCGAGACGGCTGGACTCGATGGTGCAGCCGCTACCAGCCATGAGTCTGGTCCAACGGGACTGGGTCGGGGGAATGCTCTTCGACACTTTCTTCTTTCACCTTGATTTCCTGGATCTGATGCAACAATCGGTCCTGGAGATCAAGCGAGCGGAGGAGACCCTGGCCGCCGAAGTCCGGCGGATCAAGTCTCGGGAGGCAGACATGCAGGCGCAGGTGAATGAGGCGCGAATGACCTTCGAAGATGCACAGCAAGATCTTCGTCAAATCCGATACGAGGTATTCATGAAGACCGCCGACCCCCCGCCGCCCTACATCGAACCACCGACAGTGGGACATGTTTAGGGCTTTGGGTGGCCGGAGGGATGATACACCCTAAGACAGAAAATTCTGTGTAAGTAACCTAGTAGAAAAAATATCTAAACGAACAACAATCTGTATAATCGCCGTTCCTGCCAGGGTAGGTGCAAGACAAGGAGGCTCTTGGTGTGATATACAGTTCTTGGCTTGGAGCGAGATTGCAGTCTTTCATGCAACAAAGACCCCGGGGATGTCTTTGTCTCTGCCCGCTTTGTTAACTGTGAGGACGAACAATGATCCGCCAGACTGAATGCCATTGTTGTAACATTGATGAATCTTTGTGTACTTTCGTCTGCATTTACGCAAAGAAGACCACTTCTCCCCAGTAGCGCCGCTTCTTTATAGAAGGAGAATAAAGTCCTCTCTTGATGTTACTGTACAACTATCATCAGCCGACTTTACGACCAACACCAGACCTTACCTCTTTACAGTGTATAGCACCTGTGCAGCAACCGTCTCAAGATGGCCACAGGCAACAGCGCAATGGAGTTCCTCGTCACTTCCATCCACCTGGACGGTCCACAGAGCCCCCAGGGGAGCCTCCAGGCAAGCCAGCATGATGAATCCATATAATACGACCGCGCCCACCAACCGAAATCCCTCGAGCTGGTCGAAGCCATCGCTCGCTATCTCGTGGTCGAGGCCTTCGTCGCCAATTTCTACATTTGGTGTGGGTATCGAGTCTCCGAGCGCCAGTGGAAGGTGATTATCATGTTCAACAAGAAAGATATAAGCAAAGAAGCAGCCGCCGAGGCACGGCAGACCATTCTCTCCCGCTTTCTACTTCTATCACAGTCCCTCGGAGAGGAAGATATCGAGCCCGAGTGGGATCAGGCGGTTAAGCTTCGACAGACGCCGGGCGTTGTGGGCACCGTCACAAAGTGGATCAGGCCCAAGGGATGGAGGCACATGACCAAGCTGGTCGGATCCCACGGGCACTTCTTTGTCCCGGTGAGGAACAGGGTGGATGACATGGCCGAGCAGCACGCTTGTGCCCGGGAGGCCTCCGAAGGCACGTTCGCCGGCTGGTTCATCCGGGGCCTCTGGGCATTGTTGCCGGGTGGGCGACGAGACCGGGCCGATCTGACCCTGGATGAGGCGATTGCGAAGATGGAGCAGTAGAGATCAGTTTCTGTTTTTCTGTGACACAATGTATTAATATGCTTTCCTGTAGTCTCGCTCTCTGTAAAGTATTTCCGCAGGGCGAGAGGTTCGTAGTTGAGTGGGTGACCACCAGCAAATCCTTTCTGTTGTATGTTGCTATTGGCTTGTTAACTTGATGATGCTCTCAGACTAGCAAGAGGTCAGAACAGATCATATTGGGCGTGATAAGAGCGAGCCCCAAGGTTCACGTTAGGGTATTGACTCCCGCGGCATCGGCTATGTATGTACTGTTAATCTGCATGCTTGGTGTTGAGTGTCCAATATAAATTATCTTGAACCCCATTATCAACACAAGTATCTTCCCGCAGAATCACTGAGGTCCGTGAAACCTACACAATGGCATCCCGCAGAGGGCTAAAGACTAGACAACAAAGCCCAGAATCCATCCAGCAATAAAATCAATCACCCTAAATCCGTTGCAACGAGAACTACACTTGACATCAATCCTCGAGCCCATTCTCCACAATCTCGACCCAAATAATAGAGCCGCCATCCGAGTCACCCTTCGCGTTGACCTTACCGATCCAAATGGACTCGACGTATCCACCTGCCTTCACAACCGGTTACTGCAGCTTCGTGGTCGTGTCTGGAGGACCAGCCACCTGGAGGTCATACTCGCAATAGGCTGACGTCGACCCAAGTCTCGCAGGGGAAGGCAATTGTGCGGCGGTGGTGCTGGCCGGCGTCACGTAGGTATGGCCATTGTTGTCCTTGTCGCAGCTGATATCCTCCGACAACTGCAGGTTACCAGTGTTGTCAGCCCCATTCCGGAAGAGGCAGACATTGTCCTCGCCCGAGTACAGGGTAATGCGGCATTCGACACGGTCACGTCCTCGGACGACTTGTTCTCGCCCTTAATCGTGATTTTTTTGCACTTGCCCGGCGGGTTCTGTTGAAGAATGCCCTTTTCCTCAAGTGCATGAGCCTTGAGGCACTGGAGGATGAAGCCAAGAGCTGGGGAAATGTACATGCCAGCGATGCTGCCGACAATCTTCAGCCGAGGCCGTTCGCCAATTCATCTCTGTGCGGACTGTGAGCGACCTCCTCACCTAGACCAACGATGTGCTTCAAACTGACAGATCTCTTTATCCGGCAGTCTCCATTCCACTTGAAAAGCAAGGCTAGCTCCCAGCCACCAATGCTGTGCGATTATTGCAACAGATCCAGGACGTTGCCCCAAGTTTCGTTTATGCACTATTTACAGTACCGCGAGGAAGAGTTGATGGTGATATACGTGTCTCTAGTCTCTGACAGATTACATGAGATCTCAATATATCCATAGAATCTGTTAAAGCTAGTCCCCGATCATCGCCCGCCTCGACTATATTGAAAATTCCGACCAGACAGCGCACATCCATGTGCCTGACACAAGATCAGTAATCTCACCGGGCTTGTCGCACAGCGTCACCAATTATATGCGGCGCTTGTTAGAGAGTTCAATGCACGATCGCAGTCCAATTCCGCCAAGTACGCATCACCCCCGAGTCCAAGAACAAACTCGTACCACCAGAAGTCCTTGCGAGCAAATCGCAGCACTGTCGTAAAATCCCAGTAATCAGGATACCAGCCCGCAGACTCCAATCAAGAAATTCCGTGACCTTCCCATTCTTTACCAGGATATTATAATGTTTCAGATTGCCGTGACTGAAAACAATACGGTGTGGCTTTTTCTCTATTTCTCGGGCGACCGTGAGAGCATGGTTGAATTCCCCACCAGCAGGGTTTCCAGGATGCCAGCTTGCGATCGATCAACGGCTCGCTTAAGAATTACCGAGCTGGCCCCACTCCATTTGCCGACAAACCCGCCGCCGTGACATTCCCATACACTTTCACTGACTCGCCGCATGGCTTACAAATCCAGAAACAGGGTTCATGCGCGGATGGAGGTTAAAAAAGACAAGGATGAACCCTGAAGCCTGCCGAAGGTCGGCGGCATGCATTGAGCAAGGAACAGACAAGGCGGACACTGATACGATTCGATCGTCATGGCAGCGAATGTAGCTGGCTTGATCCACACGCCGGGGGAACCGATTGCACTCGAGGCTGTTGACCAGTGGGTTCCAGCAGACGGTGAGCTCCTGGTCCGAGTTGAGGCTGTCAACTTCAACCCCATCGACGCCAAACTGCAGAGGTATCAGATTGTTTTCTGCGCCCCGAACTGTTGCTGACCTATTCATCCTATGGCATTCCAGATCGGATCTGTTTCAATCCACATATCCGCTGATTGTTGGATTCACCTTTGCCGGAACGGTCATTGCCACGGGACGAGGCGTGGAGTCAGTGCAACGCGGCGATCGAGTGGCGGTCGCTCGTTGGGGCCGGACCGGGGACGACCACCGATTCGGTGCCCTGCAGCGATACGCCCTGGCTCTGGAACAGAATACGCTTCGCCTCGACCTGGAGAGCACTACCTTCGAGGTAGCCTCGGGGTTGATCGCGAACCTGGCGACCGTAGTCTCAGCGCTCAGTATCCATATGGGCCTTGCGAAGCCACCCTTGGATGGTAGTGTCCAGCCACTCCCTCCCCCCCATTCCAATATGGACGCTAGAAGGAAGCGACTTCTCGTATACGGCGGATCCTCGGCGGTTGGAGGGCTGGCCGTGCAATATGCGGCGGCGGCTGGGTATGAGGTTGTCACCACCGCCTCCCCGGCCAATCGCCCCTTGGTGAAGGCACGCAAGGCTGCTACACATATCATCGATCATTGTCAACCCAGGGAAGATCTCCTCGATGAGATCCGAGCCCATGGTCCCTACGACGGTGGGATCTTCGAGGCCATTGGGTCCCAGACGACCACCCAGCTCATGGCGGACTTGCTGCGGGATACCGGGGGTCAGTTCTTCTCGACCAGCCCATCCCCGGGTGATGATCGACTCCCGGCCAATGTGACCAAGACATGGTCGGGTTACAGCGAGGACTTGGTTACGAACCCAGAGAACCGGGAGTTGCGTGCATGGTATATGGAGCGGTTTCTACCCCGGGTTCTGAAGAATGGAACGATATGGCCGAACCCGGGGCTGTGGCTCCCAGGAGGGCTTCGCTCCGCTCAAAGAGCATTGGTTTTGCTGCATGAGGGGAAGGTCAGTGGGAAGAAGGTGTTGATCAATCCCCAAGAGTAGGCCAGGGGGAAGATGTTTTATGTGACCGATTTCCATCTTCCCAACCGAGCCAGTTACATTGTGCCCTGGCAGGTCGTCGTTGTGCTCATACCCCCGCGGGTACAAGGTGTAAAAAGTACAGCACCCTGCCTTTGTCAGATATGACTCGGGTCATGAGGTTAGAGATGGACAGAACCCCGGCCACTCTATGACATTCAACAGCACACTGAGTGATTCAAAAATTTATGCCTACCTACTGCTCCGTGGTGATAAACACGTCCACCTACTCCACCCCTGTGTACTGTACTGTAATCTGTCGCGTCGGGTGGGTATTATCTGTAACACATAACGTGTATCTAGACCCAACCCCCACATTATTCGCCTGAACATCACGGCACATTCTCACCCACGAGTCTAACTTCCCCCTCCAGTCCGTCAACCCATGGTAGCCTATGGGTCTTCGGGTCTGCTTGGTCACCGATACCTTGACCCTCAAACTTGGTAACTTTGGTGGAGCGGGGTTCCAAGATCTGCCATCCATTTCAGAGGAAGAGGACCACTACCGGATTTTCCCTGGAACGCCGCGCTCCTTCCAAACCGATAGATTTGCCCTCGGCTGTTTGATTTATGAGATCACAGTAGGAACGAAACCACATGCAGAGATTGACGACGAGAACTGGGAGAAGGTATAATCCCCATGATTTTGCAGTGGTGATGGTGGGAAAGTGGTGTTGCATCTGCTCCAGCACAACGGGTGGGCATCGGCCTGAGGCTATCCCGTAGCCCGAGGTCTACTTGTATACAACTTAGAGAGCAGAAGGTCATGTCATATGCGAGCTATGTACACTACACCTGGCATCGAAACAAATATCCTGTACAGTAAGAAAGATCAGGTTGGCGGACTTCAATCCCCTCGCAACGCCACATCTAATTCAATGTCGACACATATCTATGATCAATCATTTCGTGTGCAGTCAAGCTGACGAAGAGCCCTTGTACGACCGAACCTCGCCCTCCAAGTCCAAGGCGGCCTCGTGCTGATGCTCATCCGGGCCGAACCCCTCATCCATGCCCGGCCACAGGGTCCGCCGCGAGAAGTAGGCCCAGATGTGCATACTGGCGCAGCCCAGCCACAGAATCACTTGTATAAGGGTTGCCGCCGTTCCGACGCCCTGTATAGCGGATGAGTCGAGCAAGTCACCGATCTTGATGATGGCAAGCGCAAATCCGGTGTTCGGGAACACGGTCGCCCACCAAGTGATGTCGAACTTCCACTCGCGGCGAGCGTCGAAGATGCTGAGCCATCCGATACTCCAGAAGAACAGAGCCACAACCCAAAGGAAGATCGAGACGAACACGGCCATCACTAGCAAGACATCGGCTGTGTTGACCTGACTGGCAAGGGGGATCAGATGGGTGGGAAACTTCTCGGTGGCAGTCTGCGCCATGCCCATCAGCGCCACCGCCGTGAAGGCCGGCGGCCCAACGGCAATGAACATCTGCGGGCGACGACGCATGGGCGGTAGGCCCTGGTGATGCAGGCCGTAGATGTATTCTGCCAGGATGAACACGGAGATCATGAACCCAAAGCCTTGCAATGCGGTTCCGGCGATGAGCATGGGGATCGCGTAGTGTGAGGGCTGAGCGGACGTGAGGAGAGAGGCGATGGTTCCGCCCAGCATGGCTGGGAAGGATGGGAGGAGACGGACGAGCCAGAACGGCTGTCGGGCGGCCATGCGGGTGCGGTAGAGATGCCAGTTCATGCCCACGGCCAGACAGATGGCGATGGCCGTGTAGATCCAGAAGCAGACCAGCTGGACCCAGCGCAGCCACACCCCGCAGGCTGGGATACCGTAGACCTCGATGCCGAAGAGGATGGTTGCGAAACCCAGGGCGGCGGTGGCGATCAGGTAGGATTCTTCGGGGTCATCGAACGTGTCGACCAGGGCGTGACGAAAACGGGAGAAGCGGATGATCAAGGAGGTCCAGATGCCCAGGTAGGTGACAATGTCGAGAATGAAGAAGATCTTGCCAATGACCAGCAGGCCGTCGAACTTGTGCGGACAGTTGTACAGCAGAGTCGCAATACTGCCGGTGCTCATGGAAATGGAGAACCATCCCCAAGTCACTCGACATATTCGATCCAGGAAGGTCACTTTGGCATTGTCCATGGTTCTGGGGGTGCAGTGTTCCAGCTGTTGTATCGAGGGAATGGGGGAAGAGGAGCGAGGGCTCTGGGGGTTGAAATGTCTCGTGGGGGAGGGCCGCATCCTGGAGGTCGGGGGTTCCACCATGGACCCCAAACGACGACGTAGTTGTTGGAGACGTGGTCAGCCGAGATGCCGGCACAGCCGACATAAGCAATGCGCGGTTTTTGTACTGGGCAATCTGGGCAGGAGGACTACGGACTGGGTGGCCTCTACGTCCAGCCCTCTTCTTCTTATTTCCGCGGCGGCAGCCCTCGTCGGTTCAGCATTGTGGGACACAGCAGGATGGTTGCCCTCGATTATTCATAGAAACCATTTTCTATGTCGTGAGAACTGTTTTGCGAACCGTCGTAGTAAAAGTATCACAACTTCATCACATCTTGTGAATCGTCATCCTGTCTTACTACTACCATTATTGTCGGTGAAGGTATCGAGAGAGCTCGTTCGGACTTGACTTGGCCGGTGAGCTTCCGACTCGGGCCGATAAAGTCCTGTCGGCCAGGCTTTCGGTGAGTAAGTACTTGCAACCAGTGGTAAATGATAGGCATGACCGTAGTTAAGGTAAGGCCAAGCATTCTCGGCCAAAGCTTGACTTTGCCACTCGTTTGGGTCAGCCCGGAGGTGGATTTCCCCTGAGATGAGGCGACAAAGTTTTCCGGGGATTTGCAACTCCGCGCCTCGGACAAAAATCCCGCAAGCTGCCACTCCAAGGCATCCACGTTAGCTTTGGGTTTCGTCCCTGGACTTGGTTATATATAACCGCTGATAGCCTACTCAGCATGAGAACAGAAATGACAAGGAATTTGTCGATGTTGGGTGCTTGTTTTTCGCCACCGGTGCAAGCGAGATTCGCGAGAGACCTACCGAGGCTATGGTCTATTCAACTTCAGCCGACGTCGACCTAAATCAAAGGACCTCAACTACTGCACAGACCATGAGTGAACATACCCAGTGACAGAGGACTTGGACTCCAATGGGACCATGTTCGCAGCTTACTAGGTAGGGCTACTGGGCTCAAGAAACCCCATCCGATCATGTGACTGGTAGCCCTGATGGCCTGACCGTTTTGCGCTTCACGTTCAAGATATGTGAATAACAGTCTTGGCTTTAGGCCGACTGAGTCGTTAGCGTGTAGAGGCGGGAGGATTTCCTAGGTTTCATGACAACCCTTCAAGCCTTCATGTTGTAGTGTCAAAGCACAGGGTCAAGAGTATGTCCGTTGCGCTAGATTGGTAGGTAGGGACGACCGGCAAGTTGTCTCGACAGCATAATGACCTGTGTTTGCGCTCATTCGGTCACGTTGTCCCATGCGTAGATCTGGATGATGATAATCGAGCAACAAGAAGCCGTAGATATCTCTAATCGCATGGTTGCGCCTGCAGTCTTTCGGCCCTCCTCGGTCGGTGGTTTCAGGTTTCAGCCAAGGGCTCGGCGGAATCCCCTTCAAGCCGCTTACCTGATTAATCTCTTTCGACACAACCAGGTCTCACAGGGTCAATCACCGTGATAACTTCATCACGGAGGAATCTTCCTGTCTGCTAGAAATATCCGGGAGGAAGCGCCGAGAGAGGGAGGTGGGTCCGAAAAGGGAAATTGGCGTAGCAGCCTGCGGCACTGGTGCCTGTCATCGGGATCGAAGTAGATGAATTCTCAGCCTTGGCTGACGGCCTCAGGGCTTCGAGACCCATAGCCCCACATTCTTCAACTCCTCTATCCTAGGGCTCCGGGGCTTTGTCGAGACAATGTCAAACAGGGGACTTCTGCAGACCCTCCCTGTAGCCAGCCCTCAGGAGACGCCAAGGCTGAGGTCTAACCACCTCCAAAATTCTATAAAGCGACCTTCGTGCTCCCTCGTCAACCACCGAACCAGATCGATCATCGCACATCGCACTTCATACCTCATACCTCAGTCACCATGTACACTCGCGCTCAAGTCCTCGCGGCCGTCGTCGCCCTCGGTGCTACCACGGTCAACGCTGCCATGGGCCCTGCCTTCAGCACCGGCCCCGTCGCCTCCAACTCGTGGATCCGTGAGGCCACCTCCACCCTGGTCCTTCCCAACGGTCCCAGCGGCGGCTCGACTGATGCCATCACCTCCCTCTGGGTTGGCATGGGTACCTCCAACGGTGACCTGATCCAGTCCATTGCCGACAACTGGCAACAGAAGGACTGGACCATGTACGCCTATACCCTGATGAAGACTGGTGGTGAGTGTCCTGCAATCTTGAGATCCTGCATGATCCCGACGGACCAGATACTGACCCGATTGTCGTTGTAGATTACAGCCAGATGCCCATCTACGGTGACGGCCAGGAGGATGGTACCAAGGGTGACAAGGTCACCATGCACTGTAAGGCTCTCTATACAGTCCCTGCCCTGCTCCCAGACTAACACTTCCTTCAGACAAGTTCGATGATGCGAGCGGCAACTACACCCAGACGGTGCAGATCAACGGCAAGACCATCTCTACCCTGTCGACCAGCGACGGCCACGCTCAGGGCTGGGGTAGCGCGGTGGAGTGTGCTGAGAACAACTGCGGCACTGTTGGTGCTCACTGTAAGTGTCTACTGGCTGGCCTGTTGCAACTTGAGGGCATGGCTAACTCAATGCCTCTAGCCTGGATCAACACCAAGATCATCCTCGACGTGGCGGACCCCAACTATATCAACACGATGGCCAAGGGTAGCGGGGTGACGGGCGAGATGACCACCACCGACGGTGGCAAGACCTGGACGGTCTCGACCATCAGCATCCCCGAGTTCAGCTTCGGCAACTAAGCGCACGACCGCGTCCTCCGTCTCGGGGCTCTTTGTACTACTATGTATATTCTCTTACCATTCTGCCTGTATCTATTTTCACCTATCTTAGATTGATCCGTTTGTCTTGGTAGATGGAGCGTAAGGCACTGGAGTACATGTCGGTTCTCCCCGGCGGCGATGTCGGAGATCTTTTGCGACCGCACGAGGAAATATATGTTAGGGCGACCCCGCGTAGCAGTCGCCGATGCCCGTCAATGACTCCGATGCGCGACATGGATATGAGAGCCGCTCACTGGATAAGGCCATGCACTCTTACAGATATGTCTCATCGCTGATCAATGATATATATCATCCAGGCAAATGTAGTCCGCTTCTACTAGGTAACTTAGGTTGGAAGTACTCAGGGCCCGGGCTTTAATGTACCTTCCGAAATCGGGGCGGAGCGAGCCCCGATGCAAAGGGGGCAAAGCGGGCAAAAGGTGCAAAAGGTGCAAAGCATGCAACGCAGCACGTGACGCACACCGCGTGTTCCGTGGTTAGTGCTTACTAAGGTCTTCCTCGACGGTGGGAAGAACCTCGGCGAAATCATCCCATCTTCCTTCTGCCGCGATGCAACCATGGCGAGACACCATCACATTTCATCGACCGAGATGCGATCGGCGTTCCATCACACGGCTCAACGCCCTGCCAAGCGGACGAACCCATTTTTTGAGTCCTTGAGTCGACAACGTCCTGTTTCCACGCCTGCCTGGCGCAAACTACCGCAAATCCCGTTACACTACCTAGAGTCCCAGACACACTTCGTGCAGGCTACAACTCCTATCACAGACTCCAGAGTCATGAATCGCCCCCCCTGTCCTCCTCCCCCAATGAACTTCTCGCGTTCTCGGTCAGCACGGTGGGGAATCGGGCCCAGTTTTCCCGGTGCGGCGCATTCCAGCCCAGTGCAGCGCCGCGATAGGCACGCGAACCCCACCCAGGATCTAGATTCACCCCCCATGTGGAGGCGGCTTAGTTCCTGCCCTCTCCCGATCCAGATCGCACTGTACACGATGTGGCCAGGAGCCCCCGGTGGGAGGGCGGGCCCGGTTTCAGTGCTGCCAGGGCCTGGTTGCTCTTATCACTCGAACCAAGTCGATCTCAATCCGACTTTCCAGCTAGCACTCGAGAACCTTTGGGTCCGGCGAAGTTTAGATTGATTATCCCGTCCACGCAGTCTAGCGTCATTTATTCCACCGGATTGCATCAGGAAAGGGGAAATGAAGTCGCCAGCTGCATCCGCCACATGGTTGGTCCCCTCCCCCACGATGATCCTCCAGCCTGCGATCCGCTCCTGGACTGGCCTTGAGCCCGCCCAAAACTAGATAAAACCGGCCTGCGACTCCCCTCCCGACTCCAGTGAATTTTTTTCTGCTCTCTTTCTCGCTTGCCACTCCGCTCCCACGCTCATGGCTGCTCAGGAGGCCGTCTTCGCCGTCTCGGCCCAGGCCACCCAGCTGGGGAACCGCATCTCGGTGCACATGCTGGACTACCTGAGCACCGTCCACGACTTGCCCGACGGGTTTCGCGAGTTGTCTCAGACCTTCCTTGACACCTGCCGCGCTCTCTGGGCCATTGACGCGGGCCTCACCGATTCCACCGCCGCCAACCGCGCTCTACCCGAGGTCATTGTGGAGGAGGTGGCGAAGAAGTTCGTCGCCGCGTATCGCGATTTTCAGCATCTCGACAAGCTCGTCACGAAACTGATCCAATACGAGCATCGTGGCGCCCTGGGGAGGCTTCAGCGAGGATGGCACCGCCCCAGCCACGAGCTCGGCCGCATCCGCGAGTCCCTCCAGAAGACGACTGAAACGCTCCAGATCAGCGTCCTGGCCTTCCATTGGACTCTCGGGGAACAGCCGTTGGTGGCCGAAACGGTGGGCATTGGCTACGCCGGGCTGGCGGCGGCACTTGACCGCATGGCCAAAGGTCGGTCGGTGATGGGCATCAACAAGGCCAAATCCTTAGAGCGCATAGCCACGCAGATGACCTCCGTGCCTTCATCGCCCGTGCCCTCGGTGCCTCCGAAGGAGCCACTCGTTCAATCCGCGACGGGCATCAGCAGTCCACCTCAGTCCAATCCCGATGACACCCTGTCCTCCGTTCTCTCCCTCGATTCCCTCCTCCTCTCGAACCACCACGATCGCGATCTGCCCCCGTCTCCCCCCCTGGAGCCCTTGCCACGATTGCCACGACCAGACAGTCCACCCCTTCGGACGAGCTCGCGGGAGTCTCGTGCAGAGACTCTCATGGCCCCTGAAGGCGATACATATGGGGAGATCCTCACGCAGACCCGGGCGTACAATTCGTCCCCCCGACCGCCCCATCGCACGCCCAGCCGGACCAGCGCGGCCAGTGCCACCCAACTACGCAGCGCCCTAGCCTCCGCCGTCCGGGGCCGAAACCACAAATTACTCGAGCAGCTTTTGGACAGTGGAGTGTCACCCAATCTGGGAGAACACCTTCATCCGCTGAACGAGGCCGTGCATCAGCGGGACTTTGAGGGGATGCGGCTGCTCCTGCTATTCGGGGCGAACCCCAACGCACCAGATCGGGAGGGCAAGACGCCATTGCTCGTGGCGGTGGAAGAGTCTTTTGTAGATGGCGCGACCTTGTTGTTGAAATACCGCGCCGATGCCAATTACGCCCCGGAGGTGGGGCTGGACTCGCCGCTAAGCCGCGCGATCGCAAACGGCAAAATCAGCATGGTGCAACAGCTGCTCGCGCATGGAGGCAACCCTGATAACGAGACACCGGACGGCAGCACAGCACTGATCGAGCTGATCCATCATCGTGCGCCACCCCAGCTCGTGAGCCTTTTATTGGAGGCCGGCTGCGACCCGAACCGCAAAGGCCGCCAGGGAAAGACAGCCCTCAACGAAGCAGTGCAGAGCGAGCAGGTAAATGTGGTGACAGCCTTGTTAAAACACGGAGCGAACCCGAACTTGCCCGGCCCCGAGCATGTCCTCTGGCTGGCCATCTACCGTCCTGCCTGCTTGCGGGTGTTGCTTACTGGCGGAGCCGACATCAAGAAGACTCCTGGCCTCATGGAGCAGGCTACCAGCATCAATAACATCGAAGCGGTCCGCATCCTGCTACAGGTAGGAGTCGATCCCAATGCTAAGAAGGATGGTATCTACACGCCACTCTGCTCTGCCATTCGCGACGATCGGTCCGACATTGTCGGCTTGCTGCTGGAACATGGTGCCGATGCAAACGTCATGGCCTCCGAGTACCCGGCTTGGAAGTGTATCACTCATAATCGTCCCCATTACCTCCCAGCCTTGCTGGCTGCCGGTGCTGATCTCCATCAACCGCCGGGGATCGTGGAGATGGCCGTTCAAGTCAACAACCCCGAAGCACTGCAGTGGCTGGTTGAGCACGGAGGGGCGAATGTCAACGACCGCAACGCCCAAGGACATACAGCCTTGACGACCGCCATCCGGGAGAACCAGTCCGAGATGCTGAGTTATCTTCTAGCCCACGGGGCTGATCCCAATCAGCGAGGCCAAGATTGGCCGGTGTGTATGGCGGTGCGCTCTCCCGCGCTGCTGCAGCGACTGCTCCCGATGGTTCCCGATCTGTCCGCCCACAAGGGCGTCATGGAGATGGCAGTCTTGGCTAACCAGCTGGAGAGCATCAAGCTGCTGTTGGCTGCGGGTGCCAGTGTCGAGTATAAGAACGGCGGCGTCTTCTCGCCGCTAACGACCGCGTTACGAGAGCGGCACGTTGACATTGTGCGCTTTCTGTTGGAAGAGGGCGGCGCTGACCCCAATGCCCCCGGTGAACATCTTCCCCTCGTCAAAGCGGTTCGCCGTGTTATCAACGGCGACTATTCTATGGTCGAACTTCTTCTCGAAAAGGGCGCCGATCCCAACAAAACTTACCGAGATTGGAACGCGATCATGCAGGCGATCGAGTACCGGGACCTGCACTTGCTGCAGCTCTTGGTCCAGAAGGGCGGCGGCGCCGATCTTACGCAGCACGATGACGCTGGCCAGACGGTGTTGGAGATGGCTGATGCTTCCGGCTGGTCCGAGGCTACGCAGTTCCTCCTCGATCACGCGCGGCCTTGACTTTAGTTTCTTGATTCGGCTTCTCTCTCTTTTCACTAATTTCATGTATTACCAACGCTGTTATGTCCAGCTCGACACCTTGTTTTCCTATGTTTGTTCGCTTGACGTCATATCTAGACACCTTGGGCTCGCGCCAAATCTCTTTGCTTGACCTCATTGCTATTTCAAGATTCCCTCATCGGCTTGGAGCTCGAGCATAGACCTCGCCTATTGGCGATGTATCACGTGCCACCGATGCCTATTATGTTCAATTCTCTTGTGCTGCTCCTGTCCATTTTTTTTTTCTCTCGCAGTGTTCCATCTATATATCCTCATTTACATTCCATTAATCTGTGTGCCAGGAAGCATGACCTGTAACCTCTCTGTGATGTATACTGTACTCAGCTACTGGTTTCTGATATATCGTCTGGTATATCGAATCGGATCGAATCGGATTGAATCGGCCAAAGGATCGGTTTATATTAAGTATGCAGAGGTTTGCAAGTGCTTAGGCCAATCAATACCAATCGGTATATTCTTTTCTGTGGTCTAAGCAAGCACATACGACCACAGGGTGTGGAAAACAGGGCTTCCCGTCCGCTCAGCCGTACTTAAGCCACACGCCGGGAGGTTAGTAGTTGGGTGGGTGACCACCAGCGAATCCCTTCTGTTGTATGTTTTTCTTGCCATTGAAGTCATGTCTACTGAGGACGCAGATCATAACTCGCATATTTTTTTTCTTTTGTGTCTTTTGTGAAATCTTAAATCTACTGCAACAAACGCCAGACTTTACTAGACCCCTTAAACTTTCTAATCTACATAACTATAGAATCAGTATTATATAAGAGCAAAGGGCTCTTTTCTGAATCAATGACACCAATCTACCCCCTACGGACCTCTGGCGTCTACCCCCTTACACAGGTCCAATTCATCCTCCGCCACCTGGCTGACGGTCTTATGATGCTGCCCATGAGCATGACGACTGCTAATGGCACGGAGAAAAGCCCCCAGAAACTCTATAGTTATAAAAATTAATCCGACAGCCACCATACTAGTTCAAATCTAACTTAGCAGTAGAATAAAATCTTATAATCAAATGGCGTTACTTATATCCCATTCAGAACCATAAACTTAGCCTCTTCTTGTATTATGGGGTTTCCCCATCCGCCCGCCATCTCCGGGATTCTGATTAATGTTAGCTTGGGATTTGACGTGATCTATGTCTAAAACTTATAGAAAAGCATACACTTGTAGATACGCCAAATCAAGACCGTCACAAAAGCCACCGCCTGACACCCCCCGAGGCCCGCAAACCCCCTCCGGTTCAATGGCTCCACAGCGAAAGGGCCAGACCCAATCTCCTCTCTCTGATGCAGGTTCAACTTCCTCGTACAACCGATAGTCAAAACCCCACACACCGCCATCGTCGCTGCCTGGAAGGCGATGTCTGCGATCATGATGTTCGTCCCCCGCACGTACCATGCTCTCAGCCCCGTTGCCGTTTGATGCGGTGACCTGGAGCCCTCCCCCCCGGCTAACTGTGTGCAGAAGCCAATTGCGTGGCAGATCATGAAGAGGCACGTGTCAAGCTGCGGGTTGAGGAGCGAGGAGTGGGGACCGCAGGTGAGGACGATGGTCTTGACGGTCAGGTAGAGTGCGGCAGCGAGAAAGAAGGGGGAGACAATGAGTAACAGGGTCTGGATAATGAAGCCGCCATTACTCCATGGGTTGGCGTGGAGAGCCGTGACGTCTCTCTTCGACGACTTGCAAGCTATAGCTTGCGATGATTTAGTCTACCAGAAGCCCATCTCAGGCCTTCAAACGTCAGTCTACAAGGCCAATGACCGGGTGATAGGGCCACAGAATACCCGTCTCGTCGCCGCATGGTCAACGAACGTCTCCGAGGAGTACTGGGCGCGGCTGCGACGCCATGAGCCCGTGGCGCTTTGGGTGCTCACTCACAACGCCCTGCTGCTGCAATGCTATGAGAAGGACTACTGGTGGATGAAGGGCTGGTCGACTAGTTTCCTCAAGGCAGCAGAGGGGGCGCTCACGGTGACGCAGAGGGATCGGCTAGGATGGGAATGGTGTTATGGGAAGATCGTGTCCTTGAGAGATTGGAGAGATAGCGGCCAGCAGGAAGAAGAAAATCCGCGCTGCGCGAACTAGTCGGACTACAGCAGGAAGCCGATAATGATGAATAGCATCATATACCCTAGAAATCACCAATATTTAACTTTAACTCTTTATCTGGTTCCAGCAATGGCTAATTCAAAGGGTTTGCATTCAATCTCAGGTTGTCTGGATTGTGTAGCTGCTAGATCACATCCAGGCCCACGGTACGAGTACATTGGCAATATAGAATCCAACCTTCCTCTCCGGTACTCACTGATACCCACTGCCCTATGGAGAAGACAAAGACCAACTCCCGAATAAAAAAAGCTATGGTTGAGTTGCAAGCTTTGCGTTTCCTACACTCTTGCAGCGACAAGAACTGCGGATACGTAGCCAAACTGCGACAGTCAGTGGCCAGGAGCAATGCACCGAATTGAGACGGCAGACCCATGAGTCGAACCGATCACCCCGTGGGATGCCCGTGGGATGCCTCGCATAGGGCTAGAATTCGTGTCCAGTCCTTGGCCCGAGCTCTTTTACCGAGCAATTCCGGCTAAATGGGATTCATGCCGGCTGCTGTGTACCTGCATGCAGGTAGCGAGAATACAGGAAATACAGTCAATACAGGCTGAACGGGCCGTCACGCCGTCACTGGAAATTACTACCAGCCAAGTTAATACTCCACGGACCCTGCGTATCTCATTATATGCAACTGCCGAAATGTGGGGTTGCACGCAGCTTTCTTCAGGCACCCGTGATCCCTCTGCGTGCGCTCCGCGCCGGTTTGGGATTGTCTCAGCGCCACCCACCGATGCTGTCCGATGATTGGATTCAATCTCGTGGCTTGACCTCCAGGGTATACTTGCACTGCAGCTGTGGCAGGGATAAGGAATATACTGCCGACGGCTCCTCTATCCCGATCGAGAACGGAGTAGGGCTTCCTCGGGTGAGCATCGGGGCACCTTGGAATTCCTGGTCATTCCGACCAGCCTCATATTTCAGAACGAAGAGTCGGAACAGACACGGAAGACGGCGCTGCGTCCCAGGGAAGCGCGGCAGTTAATCCGTGAGCCCGTGGAATTGACATATAAAGTCCTGCTCCTCCCCGTCCACTGAACAGTGAAAGCAGTGCAACACAAATCGCCCGCTTCCTCTATTTACTGTTACTGTTTTGTATTCTCGTCTCTCGTGTCAAAATGCGCTATACATTGTCTCTCGCAGCGGCGCTGCTGCCATGCGCAATCCAGGCCCAGCAAACCCTGTACGGACAATGTGGTGGTCAGGGCTATTCCGGACTCACCAGCTGCGTGGCAGGAGCAACATGCTCCACCGTGAATGAATGTAGGTATTGTGTGGATCTGAACTTTTGACAGCTAAGTGACCATGGTCTTTAGACTACGCTCAGTGTACGCCAGCAGCAGGCGCCACCTCTACCACCTTGAAGACGACTACTACCACTGCTGGGGCGACCACGACGTCTACTACCAAGAGCTCTGCTTCTCAGACGTCTACTACCAAGACCTCTACCGGCACCGTCTCGACGACCACGGCTACTACCACGGCCAGCGCGAGTGGCAACCCGTTCAGTGGGTACCAGCTCTACGTGAACCCTTACTACTCCTCCGAAGTGGCGTCGCTGGCCATTCCATCTCTCACTGGGACACTTTCCTCGCTCCAGGCAGCGGCCACAGCCGCGGCCAAGGTGCCTTCTTTCGTCTGGCTGGATGTGGCCGCCAAGGTGCCGACGATGGCCACCTACCTGGCCGACATCAAAGCCCAGAATGCCGCTGGAGCCAATCCCCCGATCGCGGGCCAATTTGTGGTGTACGACCTCCCTGACCGTGACTGCGCCGCTCTGGCCAGTAACGGCGAGTACTCCATTGCCAACAACGGTGTGGCCAACTACAAGGCCTACATCGACTCCATCCGCAAGGTCCTCGTGCAGTATTCCGATGTGCACACCATTCTGGTGATTGAGCCCGACAGTCTCGCCAACCTGGTGACCAACCTCAACGTGGCCAAATGTGCCAACGCCCAGAGCGCCTACCTCGAATGCACCAACTATGCCTTGGAGCAGCTGAACCTCCCCAACGTGGCCATGTATCTTGATGCTGGTAAGGTGCCCTCGCGAGCGTCCTTGGGGAGAACCCCCAGACCCCCCTTTTCTTTCACCTTCCCAGAAAACGTCCTGTCAATACATAGATCCAACCAAATTTAACCAAGATTACAGGACACGCCGGCTGGCTCGGCTGGCCCGCAAACCAGCAACCGGCCGCCAACCTGTACGCGAGCGTCTACAAGAACGCCAGCTCCCCCGCCGCCGTGCGCGGCCTGGCCACCAACGTCGCCAACTACAACGCCTTCACCATCTCTTCCTGCCCTTCCTACACCCAGGGCAACAGCGTCTGCGACGAGCAGCAGTACATCAAAGCGATTGCCCCGCTTCTCTCCGCCCAGGGTTTTGACGCCCACTTCATCGTCGACACCGGTATGCCAGCCCCTTATCCGCTCACACCCCCCCTCTGGCAATACTAACATGAACTCCTAAATGCAGGCCGCAACGGTAAACAGCCGACCGGCCAACAGGCCTGGGGCGACTGGTGCAACGTCATCAACACCGGGTTCGGCGTGCGCCCGACCACCAACACGGGCGATGCGCTCGTCGACGCCTTCGTCTGGGTCAAGCCCGGCGGCGAGAGCGACGGCACCTCCGATAGCTCGGCGACCCGCTACGACGCCCACTGCGGATATAGTGATGCCTTGCAGCCGGCGCCGGAGGCGGGCACCTGGTTCCAGGTATGTTACCTATTTTCATACACGTTGATGACGCAGACTGGACTAACTGATGGGATTGTGGTGTAGGCCTACTTCGTGCAGCTGCTCACGAACGCCAATCCGGCTTTCTAGGACTGAGAGGGAGGGCACTGGATGGTTGGATGAGTCGGGGACAGCATCGCGGAGTCCACGCCGAAGACAGGATGTAAGGTCTTTGCATATGCCTCGAAGAACACTTAACATGGGACTCAGCAGTTCCATAACATCTGCGCTAGACAATAAAGACACACTCCAACCTGATGAGGGGCAACCCGTGTAAGCGGCCGTTACGATGATGCTCTGTAATAACAATACGTTTTTGCACTGTGTACCATGTTGCTCGATAGAGTGCTATTTAGAGAAAGTAACCCGAAGTTCCGATCTTATGAAAAGTCCGCTCAAATGACGTCCAAGCATATGCTAGAATAAGATTGTCTTCACATGATCCTCATCACTAGTGCATTCATCATTCTCACGTCCTGGGGTCGCGGATAACGATGAAGCAAATCTTGTATCTAGCGATAATATTGGCTCAAGCTGACATTACTGTCACATATTTTATGCTGCGGCTTGGTCGAATTAATGATACGGATATCTTATATTCGCGAGATGCCCTTAACGGTAGTCCCCACAGAGCCTAGAAGAAGTGATGCGGTGTGTCAAGTGAGGAGCACGTGAGTTAGGGTTCGTCAACACGACAAGATACCAGATAATCCGGGACAAAATTACATCACTGTATAAGCTGAACCACCTTGCAAAAGTTATATCATCGTGTTGGAGCATTGAAACCACCTGCGTCGTTCTTTTGACTTCGGATTCCAGATCGTAATGCAACATGCACCTAGGCTGATCTTCCAGTTGGCCGCATCCATGTGGCCAAGTCCACTGCAGCAGACGGAAAGCTTCATTGCCACACCCTGTCGTCAAATGAACGGGACATTTCGCAAGAAGAGCAAAAGCGTACCACCTAGTAAGCACCCCCAACCGATCCGAACACCGTCTCAATATCCGCCCGGTAGAGCTCGAGGGAGCGGGCGCGCTGTGGGTTGCCCTTGACGCTGAGCGGCAGGGGCCGAGACGGGTCAGTGAAGACTGCAAGGTCGCGGCGGAGGGTGGCGGGGATAGGACACAAGGCGTTTGCCTGGTCGAGCAGCGGCTGGAGCGTGTCCCAGATATTTGCGGTCGGAAGAAGCGCACGTTTCGCGTCCGGCTGGAGGTCCAGCAAGAGGGCAAGGCCGCCGTGGCGCTCCTCGGCGATCAAGGCCCAGCGGACGGCGGGATGGGCCTCCAGCATCCACTCCATGTCGCGGGGCAGGAAACGCCGCGGCGGGGAGCCCACGAGGTCCGCGCGACGGCCGCAGTAGCGCCAGCAGTCGGGCTGCGTGGGGTGTCGCGCGAACAGATCGCCCATGGGGTACTCGTCGCAGTCGCGGAACATGGCAAAGACAGGCTGGGCGGGGGCGTCGGGACGTCGCAACAGCACCAGCTCGTGGTATGGCCCGCACACGGGGCGGTATTCATGCGGTACATCCGGGCTGAGTTTCAGATAGGCCCAGTCGGCCGGGTCGGGCAGCACCTCGGCGGGCAGCGTGCCGGACTCGGAGGAGCCGTAGATGTGCGTGATCTGGGTGTGCGCGGTGATTTGCGATGCCAGGTAGGGGGGGCAGGGGGCGCCGACGATGGCGAGCTGGCGCACGCGGCATAAATTGGCGGCGTAAGCCGGGGTGGCGCACGTCTCGGGCAGGGTCTTGGGTCCCAGAATGCAGGCAAAGACGTCGCCGTGTTGCAGGAGCTGGTCCATCAGCGTCGCGTTCATGGAGGGACCAGGCCCCGTCGTCACGGCGGGAAGAACCAAAGTCAGATCGAAGCAGAAGTTCATGCCCAGGAAGGGGAACAGGCCCGCGGCGATGGAGAGAGGCGTCAGCACCCCGACACGCTGGCCGCGCCACTGCTCGTAGTTGACAGGACTCGGATTCAGTAGTTTCTGGAACCCTACCGGCTGCAGATATACGGTGGCGTGTGTGAAGACAATGGGCTTGGCAGGCCCCGTCGAGGCAGAGCTGTGGATAACGGTGAAGGGATCGTGCAGCACTTCTGCCAACGTTGGCTTGAAAGCGTAAACGGGAGTCGTGGGTCCCCCAGCGGCCAGCCACTCCTCCAGCGTAGGGGTGACAAGTGCTGTCAGTCCGGACCTGAAGGTCCGAATAGCGTTGACCTTCTGCATTGCCGATGTGTGTCCACTGGGGGGATACAGCAGCAACTGGCAGTCAGTGTGCTCCATGAGCGACAGGTGCGTGTCGACGTCTGCGCTGGGGTGGCACGTCAGGGTCTGCGTCGGCCGATAGTGTCAGCGATCTTCAAATTGTACTCTAGCAAGGGAATGCATCTGCGTCTGCTCACCTGATATCCTGTCTTGACTGCGGCCAACGTGATGATGAAGTACGATAGGTCTTGAGGGGCCACATAATGCAGGGTGGCCCAGGGGGTTGGGGCGCGTCCCAAATGCTGCTCAATCCACCACGCGGCGCGGTTGACAGCACGGGAAAACTCCTGGATGCTGTAGTCACGGTATCCTTCGCCCGGCTGGTTCTTGTTGCGCAGAAGAGAGACCATGGGCTGGTCCGGACATAGTTCAGCGAGCTCATCGATCAGACGAGGCAGCGGGGTGGTGTGCCACCGCTGGGAGAAGTAGTAGGACACAGGATGGGCCATTGGCAGGAATAGAACGGGAAAGACTGTCTGTGTCAAAGTCACAACGGAATAGAATGACAAATAAGCATAATTGGGGTCGAGAAAAGACTGCGGAAAGATACTGAGGGGAGCAGAGGCCAGATAGGGGTGTTGTGTGATTTATAGGCCGTGGGCTCACACAAGAGGGGCCGGCTTTCGCCATACGGCTCAAGACCACATTCACTGCCCCACTCTTATCCAATTGGCGTCAGATAATGGTATATTAATGGGGCAATTAATATACCTAGTATGCAGGTGGACACGCTCTCCGGGCGGACGGTCTCCAAAGCCGCCGAGGATGTCATTTGAAATGCCTGGGGGTCAATCCAGGACCCCGTTTACGCGTTGAACAGGCTACAGCGCCAATATAGAAAGCGGACCAGAACGCATTTCGACCACACTGGATACGAAACTTTACTATATACAGAAAGACCATTACAACTCCGCCAGCCCTATACCGACTCAGCCTCGAATCGGACCTCATTTTTAACCTGAATCTGCCCCAGCAACAACTCCTCGCCGTTAGTACTCTCCGTCCGACTGGTACTGCGAACTGCGGTGGTGTGTAGTTGATGTGTCTGGGGGTCGACCCCGGAACCTGACAGAGTCTCGAACCCACGCCCGGTAACGTGGCTCGAGGGGAAATAGCGCTGGGAGGATTTGGACGTGTCTGTGGGTTCGATGTTCAGATTTCGCATGACCCAGCGGACAATCGGACGCATCGTGGGCAGGCAGGCGGAGATGACGCCAAAGGAGACCTCGAGCGAGGTCCAGATCACGGTGCCATTCATGGCCCCTGTTGGTGATGTGTAAGCTTTTCTGCTCTTTTCCAGTTGCTACTGGACGAACTAGACTCACAGGTGAAATCTGGATCATCGACTTTGAACTGCGTCGATAGTCGAATACAACTGCAAACCACCACACTAGCCCCGTCCATCTATTAGCACTTGCATTGATAAGACTGCAGATGGGAAGGGAGAAAGGGAAACGAACAAGCCTCCCAGGAGAAAGATAGCCGATAGAGTGACCTTCTGAATGCGAGTGGTCTGCAGCCCCCAAACCATGCGCAGTGGCAGGATCAAGATCATCACATCGGTACAGATGTTGGGGACCGCGTTCCCGACGTAGAATGCCTTGCTGCTGACGCAGGTGGCCGGCACCGACTTGTCCCAGAAGCCGTTCAGCGGCCGGCAGGAGAAAATGGAGATAAACCACACAATGACGGCCCAGGCCACGACCAGGCTACCGACGACGTAGACGGCGACGCGGAAGGGGCGGATTTGGAAGATGCGCACGTAGTAGGTGAGGATGGACAGCTTGACGGAGAGGATGGTTGCGGTGTAGACCATCTGGTACGCATACATGCACTACCGCGGATGCGCTCGGTCAGCGATGAGTGACTGCGCTGCATTCAAGCAAGGCACAGAGGGCGAAGAGGAGCACAAACAAACCTTGAGATATTTGGGGATGTTCCCTGTGGACACGACAGCCAGATGACGGCCTGATCCCAGTCCCACCACTGCATGTTCCGCGTGTTAATGAACCAGAACACCTCGAGGGTTCCAGGGTAATACGGAATACGAGGGCAACCGACTGATGGTGGAAAGACTGAAGCAGCCCAACGAGCAAGCCAATCCCACAATAATTAAATAGTCATCCAAGCCAAATCGCAGCCGAGTCAGTGATTTGGCCAGCAAACGGAGGACGACGGCAATGATGGATAAGACGGCAAATGGGATGATGGCGCCCAGGGTCTGGCTCTGGGCACTCTGGGAGAGGGAGGCGGTGGTCATGGTGGTCGTGGCGGTCAAGAAGACCAAAATGACCAAAGTGACCAAAGTGACCAAGGCGCAAAGATCACCAAGACTTAAACAGACTATATGATGTAAAAAAGAGGGAAGGAGAGAGGAAATGAGAAAGGCGGAGGATGGGGGGGGAGTGTAAGGAAAAGATGGGGGAGGGAAACGTGCAGAATGTCTATCTTACCTTGTCTTCCCACGTTCCATTGTCTGATGTGCAGATTACCAGTGTTTCTGACTTCGGCCCCCCTCGGGAGACCAAAAGTGGGCCCTGATTGTACGCCTTGTAGTCTGGCCCCCAAGTTGAATCCAAGTCAGTCCAACAGACTGGCCCCTGCAGCTAAGGGATCCTGCGTTAGATTGAATCCGGTGTTGTCGGACAGGCCCGCGAATGGCACGGCACGGAACGGAGACCCCCTCCCCTCAATGGACCCAAATGGGCCCAAAGAGACTCATGAATGGGGCCGAGGCGGACGGACGGGCAGGTGAAGGGACTGTGTCCTGTAACTAGACTAAGAGCCAAGCTAATTAAGCTAATGGTGTGATAAGTGCAATACACGTGGTGGTTGGCTTGCCAACAACCGCTGACTGGCGGGGAATTGATTTAGCCCTACTTTACTTCATTAATGCCCGCCGCCCACCCGCGCCATCCTCCTCCTCCTCCTCGTCCTCCTCCTCGCCATTTTCCACCTTCGTCATCCAACTGCATCCTGTTCCCATTGTCTAGAACCCCTACTCCAAGATGGCCTCTTCGAACCCGACCTTGATTTTCTGCCCTGGGGCTTGGTATCCGCCCACAGCCTTTGAGCCCCTGGCCGCCCAGTTCCCCGACCACACTACCCATCTCGTTGCCTTCCCCTCCATTCAACAGGCCACCACCGTTCAAGACCTGCAGCCTGATATTGACACACTCCGCAATCTGGTCGAACAGGAGGCCAATGCGGGTAAGGAGGTGGTGGTCATCTCACACAGCTGGTCCGGGTTACCCGTGAACAGCGCGCTGGACGGCCTCAGCACGGCCGAGCGACAAGCCGCCGGCGCGACCGGCGGAGTGACCAAATTGATCTTCATCTCGGCATTTATCCCCGAGGTCGGCGAGAGTCTTATCGGAGCCTTTGGCGGAGTGGCTCCCGACTGGTATGACCGCGATGTGAGTCGATCGTCTCGTCCATTGGCGAATCCGATCGGATGCTAACCCCAACCGCAGGAAGCCAACGGCACCGTCAGCGCCGTCGATCCCTACCGCCTCTTCTTCCACGACGTCGCCGACGGCGAGAAGTGGGCCCAGACGCTGCGTCCGCACGCCTGGGCGACCAAGAACTCGCCTGCCCGCAGCACCGCCTACACCCAAATCCCCAGCGCCTATCTGCTGTGCGAGCACGACCGCGCCATTCCCTTGTTTGTGCAGCAGTTGATGGTAGACAAGGCCCGCGCCAAGGGGGCGAAAGTCACCACCGACACCGTTCCCACAGGTCATTCCCCATGGCTGGTCGATCCTGTCCCGGTGGCTGCGTTTGTGAAACAGAACCTGGCGTGAGGGGTCCGTCGAGCTAACGGCATCGATGTACTATCATAAAAGAATATTTATCCTGTAGATACAAACGAATGAACTGATATCAACATGACGTTGATTCTTCGGACACTTGTAAGCATTTGTGATTCAATCTTTTTCCTCGTTTTGTTCAAAAAAGATTTTCCATTCGCGTAGACTGCGTTTATCAAGCCAATACCGCCTCAATAACGTGGTCCGATCCCGGGGTCTGCGCATCCAAAGGCTCAATGCGGCGGACCTGCAGCCCGGCCCGCCCCAATATCCCCCGCCACTGCGCCTCCGTGCGCTCCATGCCCCCGAATGCCATCATGCTCATATCCAAAAAGGCCGCGTAGGGTGACGCGCCGCCTGCGTCTGGTAGGACCAGGTCGACAATGACCAGTCGCGAGGACGGACCCATCGCGACCACGGTATTCTGTAGAATGGTCGCGACCACACCATCGCTCCAGTTGTGGAAGATGTGACGGAAGAGGTAGGTTTGGGCTCCTGTAGAAGGATATAATCATCAACAGATGAACGAGAGAAGGATATTGTCATCGAGGGCGGGGAGGGGCCTTAAGGGAAGTCATACCGCGAACGGGTTGCGGCCGAAGAAAGTTGTAGGGCATCAATTCAACGCGCTCGCCGCCGTCCACCCCCTTCAAGACCTGGGGCAGGTCCTGCAGCACAATGCGACCGCGCGGCGGCGGATCCAGCTCGTCGCTGACCTGGCGGAGCACGGCGCCTCGTCCACCTCCCACGTCGACGAGCGTGACTGCTTTGGATTCATCGTCTGACGGGTTTTTTGAGGATGCCGTGAGCAGGCTGCGGAGGAAGGGCTGCAGTTGGCATACAGCGAGGGCGGCGGTGCTGGATTGGAAGGCAGCGAAGATGGCGCGCTGCTCGGGCTGCGACTCCAGCCACTCGAACATGGTCTGGTCGGTGTGGTGGGCGAAACCGAAAAGGGTGGGCTGCACATCCACCGGGTTCTGCCACTGGTGGGTTTCGAGGAAGTCAGGAAGCGCCGTCATCAGCGTCGCTGTCTCGGCCCTACGATCGACCAATTATTGATTAGCAGGGTAGGCAGCGTTTCGAGAGATTGAAAGAACTGCCAGGTATGGGGGGAATTACGCACATGCCCTGGATCACAGCCCGATGTTGGGGCTGGCGTAGAGTCTGCGATTGTCGGGTATGGGCGTAGACACCCGGGCTGGGTTCGGTGAAGATGCCGATGGCGGCCAGTGTTCGCATGAGACGCACTGCCCCGCCCCTCGTCATTAGTCGAAAGAAGATCCTCCCACCCCAAGCACGCCATCACCTACCAAGAAGCGCGACATCAATGCCGCAGCGTTGCGCCAGATCCGTGGCGGTGGGAAGCCCCTCGTCGAAGCGCTCGAACAGTCGGATGCGCAGAGCGGCGCGCAACACCCCGTGGGCCACAGGCTGGCGGGTTCAGACATGGCTCCCGGGAAAAGAAAGGCAGAGAATAATCGGATAACGTACTGCTTTAGCCAGATGCATCAATTGACTCTCGGGGGTTTCCAGGCTGGTAAGGAGATTACGCGTCGCTGCGAGTAGTCGCGAGTGTACCGCATCACTGGCGGGGGGGAGCTGGCCGGGGGTGCTGGTCGCGGCCTCTAATTGACGGGCCAGCGCCAGTATCGGACTGGGGGTCTCTATGGTCATGATGCGTGTCTGTCGAAAGGGAAAAAAATCATCAGAAAAGGCTTGCAGCTGATGGTAGTGGGGGGAAGGGGAGAGGAGGGGAGAGAAGAGATGAGGCGACACGCCAGCCTTATCAACGCGGCCCTAACTGTCCTGCACACGTTCTTCTTCGTATACCGTTGCGACTTCTTTCGTGGCCGGGCTTAATCCACTCGTAAGTGCCTTGATTTAGCTACCGTTTTCTGTAATGTTTTATTACTGACTCAGTTCATCATCTTCTGGTCCCTCCGGCCTTTGCCCCAATCACGTTAGGCTGGCCTGGCCCTAAATGTGCTGGTTGATGTGCTAGTTGATGTGCTAGTTTCTGCAGGCTATAGTTCGCGTACTATAGTCTGCACGCTAGGGTCTGTACGATATAGTCTTCACGCCCTAAAAGGACTAGCGTCACGTTAATCGCGCTAACGTGCTAAACGTGCTAAACGTGCAGACAAATTCTGTCCTATTGGTTTGATAATATATTAATTACCTAGTAAGCCTCCCCTGCGGACTTCCGGCCTAACGCCACCTCCAGGGTAAAGTCGAATCCCGCCCCCTGGCGACACTCGTCCGCAGCCTGACCGATAAGAGTGCGCAGACGCGGCCCGGCCGCCTCCGACGTACTGTTATCCATAGCCAGATAACTGTATTCCTCGTTGGAGTTGAACTGGAGTTGACTCCAGTAGACGCGGCTGTGCGGGCTGCACGGATGCAGTTCCTTGCGCACGTCCACCATCCCATGCTGCGCAAAGAGATCGGGGAGACCGGGCACCCAGCTAAGCACGCAATTCGGTTAGCATTAATTCGTATCGGTGCCTGTGCGTGCAGGGGATTGATTAGCATCGCGGATCGGGTTGCTTACCGTCCCAGGCCCGTTTGTTTCATCAACTTCATCATCTCGTCCAAAGCGGGGGTCTCCCGGCCGCCCACCGACTGCACTGACCACGACTCGTAGTTGTGTTCCGACCATTGCAGCCACCCACCGGGCTCTATGGTATTTTTCACAGAAAGGTTAGAAAGAGTGCGCGAATAGAAGGGAGTTAGGAGAAATTAAAGGAAAGTAAAGTCTCACTCAGCATCCGCAGCATATTCCGCAACACTGGACCGGGATCATCGTTTCGAATCACTACAAAGAATAACCGTAGATGCACGACGTCGTAGATCCCCTCCAGCTCGGTGGGCAGCGGCTCATACAGATCCAGCTCGCGCAGCCGGACGCCATCCGGCAGCCATTCCGGCGGCGGACATTGGGCGAACGAGATGTCAAATCCGTCGATCTGCGCGGCAGGATACTCGCGCTTCACGTCCATCATCCAGATGCCCGTGCCCGTGCCAATGTCGGCGATGCGCGGGGCCGAGTCGGGGGTCAGCCCGATGCACGGATGCAGGCTGTAGCCCAGCGCATCCTTCCAGAGGTGATTCTGGGCGTTTAACCTAGATGAGGGGAGTCAGTCTTTCTATGCCACTGCCTCTCGGAGGCCCAGGCGACCGTGGAGTTCTGCTTTACCGAGCGGAGGAGTGGTAGTTCCGGTGCAGCGCATAGCTATTTGTGGGAGGTGACATGGCTGGGGACAATTCGGGTTTTGTGGTTTGATTTCTCTGGGTGAGGAAAAATGGGAGGCAGAGAACAGATATAAGGTTGCCCTAAGTCTCGCCTCACAGAAGGTGCATTATCCCGGAATGCCTTGCCCCAGCGTGCCGTACTAGTCGTAGGCCGCAAGATACTTTAGGCTTAGAGAAGAGGGCAACCAACAATGATCTAGTACGATAAGATAATAAAACAGCAATACCACGATACCACATTACATCAATACGGCCTCGGCGCAGTTAGTGGGGCGTGGGGGCCAATGCCGCTAAAGTGCTGGGCCCCGCCACAGTGGGACGCATGGCACCATTCGATTCAATAGCCTCAATGACATTGTCGGCCGTGCTGATGATGATGCTCCTCCCTTCCCTCAAAGCTCAAAGGATCACAATAGTCAGTTAAGGCACGATAGAGCCGGAAAGGAATCATCTCAGCTTAAGCATAATCCCTCCGTTGCTCGATCGATCGAAGCGGCCGGGTCTTCCCAACATGCGGCGTTTTGAACTCCCTGTATAGCCCCCAGGTAAAGATCATTCGATATCCTCAGCCTGGCCAGCCCCAAAGCATGTGAGACCGAGTGTCGTCGTTGAGGCTTAAAAGTGTAGCTGAAGCAGGGATTTATGAACTAGGCCGATTCTTGTACTGCACATAACTGCAGACCACCAGGATGATCTTTCTGCCCCATTATCCCCAAGGATATAGACTAAGAAGGCGATGGCAGTACTTGGTCTTTGTCTTGAAATCAGCACAGCCTCAGTACATATGCTCTGAGCGGCCTCTCCTCAGTTGATATCAATATTGACATTGGAAGAGGCATTGGCCCGCAGAGAGTGGTTCCTGAAAGGCTTTGGGTCAGTAATCGTGACAAGCTCGATACAAACTCTTGTCATGCGAAGCTTCAGCAATGCATAGTAGTAATATAGCCAAGGCTGGTTAGAATAGGTTTATCACTTCCAGCGTCACTATAGTTGGAATAGTAGTTGACTGCCCGAAATTATATTCCGTGCCCCACTCTCTCAATGGAGTGGTCCCTGGCCAGCTTTGCGACACTCACGCGATTGGTCTTTGAGCCGCGTCACTACGAGGGTTGGATGATGCTACTGATTAGCTCCAGATGTGTTGCAGCAGATCTGTTCGGTGGGGGACAGTGTAGGAGGACCATAGGAATAGGGGTTCAAACTTTAGGTTTGCTATCTTATAATGTGTGCGAGTCTACAGAATATCGCGCTTTACCCACCTCCTGACTTCTGTTGTTGTCTCTTGTCCACAAAATTTTGTTTTCGACCCTCCTTGAGGTCGAGTTATGGACTACAATATATATGATGATAGTTCCGTGTCAGTGGCACCACACTGCCGCCTGGAAGGATGAAAGTATATTCTATATTGACATCATAGCTGATCACAGGAACCAAGTAGTTTAATGCAGTGAGCATAAGGTGAAAGCTTCTTCATGGGAGGGATAGACGTCTTGAGCCTATAGATCTAGTTGTGTCATGGGTACTGCACAGGTAGATCTAGGTTACAAGTTACCTTGACTAACAAAATCGTGAGACTCGGGTCAGCCATACAATAGTAATATAAAGAGAGATATCGATACTTATATTGTTATACTTCTTGTGTCTTTATTCTGCTGTGAATCTCGTCATTCTCATTGGTGTTTAGTTGTGATCCCATCCGGAAACGGTATACATCACGTGACCTAGACACACCTGGGATGGCCCTCAGGGCTATCCACAGCGCAATCAAGACATACTACGGAGCAGATGAAGCTGAGGCTGCCGCAAAACGTGTGGAAAGAAGTGAATCGGACCTCGAGTCGAATATGCTAAGTTGTAGAGTATCACTTTTACATCAGACATACTCCCTTGTCCGCTCTGTTCGGATATGATCCCCAGGGAACAATCCAACAGCTGCTCGAATTGTTGACCCAGGTATCCCTCTCAACCATGGATCTTCCAGGACAGCACTCCAAGGCTGTCGAAGAGAAACGAAAGTAATGCAAGTACTAATGTCAACGTGGCTTCAACTTCCCCGCATTCTAGCCCAGATTTTTATTGGGGAGAAGCCCTTCCTAACCGTGCCTGGAATAGCGCGAATAGAAGTGAAGTCGAGATCACCAATCCAATCAACCAATGCAAAGCGCCACTGATTTGCAGTCTGTCTTGCTGGTTTCCATCCAGCAGCTGGATACTCATCCACTTATCCCCGCCTCGGTTATCAGTAGGATGCACTAACAAATGTACTGATATCCCATTCGTTGACCCTACCGCTTATCGAACCCCTCCCCGTCGCGTCCGCCCTGATAACTGATAACCCCTCGGACGTAACACCCCTCCGTCGCTTCTACCCTTTTCCCCCAAACAAATTGATATCATGGCTGCCTCGGGTCGTGTTTGCGCTCGATGCGCAGTGATTGTGAGTCTCTCCCTGGCTTGCTGCCTCCATCTGAGACTGATCTTGGGGTGACTTGGCACAGAAACAACGCTGTGACGGTGCCTCGCCCTGCTCTCGCTGCGCACGTATGCTTGTACCTCTTCGATATCATGGGGTGCTTTAGTACTGACTACCCAGGCCTTGGTCACATTTGCGAGCCCCAACAAACCGGGAGGCCAAATTCTGAAGCCCAGTCGCTGGCTTATCGCCGGCCCAGAGCCTCCCGGTCCCGGGGTGGATGTGTCTCCTGCAAGGCGCGGTAAGACGATACTGCATCCATCATGAGCATGCCCACCGTACTGACTGTCAGCCAATAGGAAGAAGAAGTGCGATGAGAAAAGACCTCGATGTAGCGACTGTCGTCGGTTGAACCTACCATGTCACTGGAAAGCCCCCAGGACACGGTCTCCGCCACCAGCGATCGTCTCCCCGCTGCCGTCGCCTCCTGGGATGCCCTTATCCGAAACTGCGCACGACCTCATCCTGTCTTCCGTTTCAGATCCAATCTCAGAGCTCGATCCGATCCCGCTTTCCGATCATCTCCTATCATCCGTCGGCGATGATCCGATATCGCCTTTTTCGCCCTCCTGGATCGATGTGGAGATGATCCTCGGACCCGTCTCGCCAACCCCAGACAGCGGGCTCAATGCCCATCTGCACAATGACGACGATCGCTGTCTCTTCAACCACTATGTCCAAGTCGTTGCCCGAGCCCTGTCACGGTCCACGACGAGCTCCACCGCTAACCCATTTCTGGCGACGTTGCTTCCCATGGCCGCGGCCTCGGAGACGCTCACCAGCGCCCTCTTAGGGCTGAGTGGCTGCCACTGGCGGCGCGTCTATCCCCAAATCTGGAATCGAGCCCTAACGCGACAAGGACGGGGTAAGTCTACCAAGTATTATCGACAACCATAACAACGACACTCAATCCTGGTTGATGTATCATTTGTAACATACTGACCATAACAGCCTTGTCGCAAGTCAACAATCTGCTCAGTCGCCGACCGAATCGGCAATCCTTCCTTGAAGCCTGCACTACCATCCTCCTGCTGTGTCTCACGGAGCTGTTCGAAGGCACCTCTCGCGCCTGGAAGTGGCACCTCAAAGCCGCCGGGCGCCTACTCAGCACGATCGATCGGCACCGGCTTGCCTCCAGCGGCGAAGGCACGTTCTGTCTTCAGCTCTTCCACTACCTAGACTCCATGTCCACCATCTCCCGGTGTAAGCCCCCGCTGTTACGGGCGGGCGAGCGCCTGACCGACCTTACTTTGGGGTCATCTCTCCCATCCTATCTCCCCGCCGCCGCCAGCACGTCGTCATCATCAGGGGACACGATATCTGGACTCCCTACGAGCTTACTAGAGTCTCTCGGTCGGGTTAATCTTTTGGCAGCGCACCGCAGCCGACGCATTGACGACCTGTCAGAAATCGGGTTCCGGACGGCCGCTGGACATGTACGCGCCCACCTGGACACCTGGCGCCGGGAGTACGAAGCAGTCCGCCCGGGCAGTGAAGTAGAGCATCTGGCCACGCGCGCCTTTGAGTGCGCGATCCGCTTACGACTGCATCAGATCGTCGACGGCTACGATCCTCACCATGCAGAGGTCGAACAGGCCGTCGCTGGCATCGTAGCCGCGGGGAGGGCCATTCCCTACGGCAGCCCCGTCGAGGGCAGTCTGCTGTTCCCACTGGTGATTGCCGGAGCCAGCAGCCGCAGCATGGAGCGACGGATGGGCATCAAGGAACGACTGATGGTGATGGAGAGCACCTTGGGCTGGGGGCACATTCTCCAAGCGCGGCAGCTGCTCGAAGCCGTCTGGGCGGACGACCGGGAGGACGCGAATTGGGCCAGCGTCCGCTATAGTCTGTATCCAGGGATAGTGTTCGTTTGACTGCTTGGGTTGAGCTACATGTGGAGTTAGTTACAGGACACCTCGAATGTACTGTGTTCAACCTTGTTTATTGTTGATACGGAAAACGGAACTTGATATATACATCTGATCTTCTCCCCCTTATTTACTGCACTTGAGCTCCTCCAGGTGCAGCTGCATATTATACCCACAGACCTCCTCAATAGTTAACTTGCCCGGCCGGTCCGTCGACGAGCTCCACCCGATGCGCTCGTTGAGGTCCTCGCGGGCTCGATAGCTGGCCGCTTGAATGTGGGTGGCACGGGGCTTACGTAGCCGCTCGTACAGCTGCAGCCCCTCAGCTAGGCTGTACTCCTCGGCGAAGGTGCGGTGGAGGATCAGCCCCAAGGCACCCGCGTCCTCAAATGCCATACATGAGCCCTGCGATTGGTCGGGCATCATCGGGTGAGCTGCGTCTCCGAGTAGGCAGACTTTGCCCTTGACCCAGTAGGGGTACGGCTGGTGACGGTACACTGGTCGAAATCAGCCAATTGTTTCCTTCAGGCCGACAGATGAAAGAAAAATAAAGGAGGGGCATGGAGGTCTTACAGCGCCACATCTTGATGTCCTCAGCATTGAGCAGCAACCGCTGCATCCGTTCATCCAGCCCCGGAAATGTGGCCACCAACTGCTCCGGGGTGGCGGAGATGTTCCAGCCATCTTCCCGGAGATTGTTGTGCTCGGCCGGGTAAAAGCAGTAGCAGCTCACGACGTCCCCGTCGCTGCAGGGGGACATAACGATCTTGTTGATCCCGATGCCGCCCCAGTACTCGATCGCGGCGTTGTCGATGTAGTCGTCCAGCC
The DNA here is from genome assembly GCF_003184745.1 of Aspergillus uvarum CBS 121591. Taxonomy (NCBI): domain Eukaryota; kingdom Fungi; phylum Ascomycota; class Eurotiomycetes; order Eurotiales; family Aspergillaceae; genus Aspergillus; species Aspergillus uvarum. Next base: position 47,507 of record NW_020291312.1, read on the forward strand.
CGAGGCTGCGCAGCTTATCCGCGCTGATGATGCAGCGGTAGCAGCAGGAAGTCGACATGGTGAAATCGGGGGTGATTTCCATCTGGTGGCGGCTCTCGGACTAGATTAGAAGGAATTAGATTCTCTGTATTAGACTGGACACGAAGTTTCAGAGAGGGGATGTGTACGCGAATGCCATCCGCGGCGACGACGAGGTCCGCCGACGTCGTCTCGCCATTCTCGAATTCGATGCGACCGGCTTCCGCGTCCAGCGACACGGCCTTGTGATTCACTTTCAAGACGCACTGTGGGCCCTCTCCCGGCTCGTCGAAGGCGGAGCGGAGTAATTGTTGATGGATGTCAATCCGGTGGAAGTTGTTGTACTCCTGATGGGGTTCATGTCAATGGCATTAGGGCTATGCGGGTCTGGATGCCAGACTGACCGTCCCGAACTTGGTCTTGTAGTCCCCTAGGCCGTATTCTTTCTGTACTTCTCCGGTCGTCCAGTCGTGCATGATGAGTTTCTTTAGAATTACCTGTGCCTCACTGTGAGTATTGGCTAATCCACGAGAAGGTGGAAACTGACCGGCTTCGCAGCCTTGACATCGACCCCCCATTGCTCAAGAAAGCGGGATCCATTGGAGGCGGCGCTCAAAGATGCACCCACTTCGCCAGCGAAGTCATATCGCTCGTACACCGTGACTTGGTGCCCTTGGCGACGTAAAGCCACTGCTGCGCTGAGGCCACCGAGGCCGGCGCCGATAATGGCAATGTTCAGCGGGGAGTCGGTGCGGGAGGGCATCCTGAATGATTCAGAGATCAAAATCTGGTGATGAGTACCCCTGGGGTTGTCTTTATGCCTCATGGTCGAGTTCTGAGGCTGTGTTATAAATGTATCGCGAGGGTATTCCATAGAATTGATCATGCTCCCAACCCTTATCGTGCAGCCGACGGCTCGTATCTCGCGGGTTTATCTATGCGACGGCCGCAGGATTAGTCGGAAGCTTATCGCACTGGTTGCCTCCCAGTGACAGACAGCCAGCATTGATACCTCATCCTGATACAACGATGGACCTTTCTTAAACACCCTCATCATGCCATCTGCGCTCAATAGTCCTCGAATGCTGCTACCACCACCGCGGCATACACTATGACGGACACCAAAGAGGAAAAGCTGGCCGCCGTCGACTACGGCCTGGGCGATCTGCATGATGACCAAGCCCTGTTGCGTCGGATCGACTGGCGCATCCTGCCGACGATGTTCTTGACCTACTTGCTGCAGTTTCTGGACAAGGTCGCTTTGAATGTATGTTCCCGGATGGTCTCGCCGGGATACTGGTTGCTGATGGGTGATGACGGTAGTATGCCAACGTAATGGGGATGCAGGATGATCTCGGAATGCAGGGCAATGACTTCTCCTGGTTGGCTACGGGATTCTTCATCGCTTATGCGGTTGCTGAGATTCCTCAAGGTGGACAACCGTCTACTTCTGCTCCTCCCACAGCCCTGTGCCATGTCGCTGACGATAAGCAGGCTTCATGCTGCAACGATACCCAGTCACCAGAGTTCTCGGAGTCAACATTCTCTGCTGGGGGGTGCTCTTGTGCTGTTCGGCCGCGGCTCAGAACTTCGCCGGGATGTTGTCACTGAGAGTGATCCTTGGGGCGCTGGAAGCGGTCATCGGTGCGTCGGAAATTCCTGGTCATTGATGTCATACGAAGTGAGGTCTAATGGTTATCATTCACAACGCAGCCCCCGCGCTCACAATGTATACCAGCATGTGGTATACGCGGGCTGAGTCGACCCCGCGATACGGCCTGTGGTATTGTGGCCTGGGCACCGGTCAGATAGTAGGCGGGTTGATCTCCTTCGCGGCGCAACATACCGCGCCCACGCTCGCCTTCCACGGGTGGCGAATCATGTTCGTGGCCATTGGGGGGGTGAACATTCTCGCGGCACTGCTGGTCCTCCTCGGACTCCCGGTCACTCCGGCCGCGGCGGGGTTTCTGAGCGCCAGCGACAAGGCCCGCGTAGCCCAGCGGCTGCAATCAGAGCAGGCTGGTGGTGTCGAGAGGGAGAACGGCCTGCGCCCGAGGTCGTTTCTGGACGCGTTCGCCGATCTGCAAACGGCCCTGCTCGTCCTCTTGACCATCCTGATCACCATTCCCAGCGGCGTCATCACCACCTTCTCCTCCATTCTGATCAAGGAGTTTGGGTACAACTCCAAAAAGAGCGCCCTGCTCAACATGCCCTCTGGGGTGGTCAGCATCGTGGCGACCATGGGATCCACCCTGGCCATTGCTCGGGGCTACTCCCGGTGGCTGGCGATTAACCTGCTTCTACTGCCCACCTTGCTGGGCGCGTGTTTAATGTCTTTCCTGCCGGCCTCAAATCAAGCCGGTTGTCTGGCGGGTATATACCTGGTGAACACGGTAGGTTATCCTAGGCGGAGAGACGGCGGCTTAGGGGTCATCGGTGGTTGCTGACCTGGATATAGACTGTCGCGCCGCTAGCACTGATTTTCGCATGGACTGGTGCAAACTACAAGGGCTATAGTATGAAGGTACGCCATACGCAAGATTCCAGTAGCAGCAGCAGCAGCAGCAGAGCTGACCGATCGAATAGGTGGCGGGGAGTACGCTCGTCTCGGCCGGGTTCAGCATCGCCAACATCATCGGCCCGCAGACCTTTCAAGCCCGCGATGCTCCAGAGTACGCGTCACTGCCAGCATCTTCCTCTTCTCCCTGTTCTGTGTTGGTCAAGGCGACTTCACTAACCGATACAGGTATATTCCCGCCAAGATCACGATCGTCGCCGTCAACGCCGGTGCCATTGTCATCTCCACTACGCTGCGGGTGGTCTACGGCCGTCGGAACGCGCGGGCGAATCGACTAGGGCAAGCTGCAGGTAGTCGCATTGAGCGACAGCTGGAGGGTGCTGGGCGAGGGGGCGAGGGAGTTGACTTTCGTTATGTATATTAGGAGTTGCCAGGGAGATGATGGTGGATTGTTTTATCAACGCAGAGTACCGAGACAGAAGCTCTTCTAGGGAACAAAGGACCGAATATGCTATGCTATTCCTAATCTCATATGCCTCAAACCGAAGACGTACTTCGTATGGACAAGAAATAGAATCTTTCAACATAGTAGGCCTCCGACAATTCAATAAGTCGAGTAGTGAACAGACAGCAAAAGAAGCAAAACTTACTCCAAGTGTTCGTTCGCATGAATGAGTTGAACACGATATAAATCAATATGAAGAGGAATACAATGAGTGGCATCATCCGATAATAATTCCTCCGGAAGAGCAGGTCTACAAACCACCCTTTGTCCCAAAATATAAGCAAGAAAAATCAAGGAAGATAAGATATACCCCTAGCGACCGAGGCAATCCACAGTCAGGCCTTCCGTCTCCGCTTGAACCGCGCGAGAGGGGGGAGGGAGGGGGGGAAGGGGGGGAAGGGGAGCCATCTGCTAATCTACGCGACGGGACAATTTCCATACTGGAAGGAGAATAAATACCCATAATTGCTGGCCATGTAGAATATATATCAATTTTTAATTCGGTAGACACCCTCTTCTTTTACGATATTCTGCACAGTCTTTAGCCTGACTAACTTCCCCCCTCTTGGTTCTTCTCTTCACACTACAAATGCTCACCCTCATCACCGGAGCCAACGGCTTCATCGCCGCGCACTGCATCGCCGCCCTTCTGCGCGCCGGCCACTCCGTCCGCGGAACAGTGCGCACCTTGGAGAAAGCCAGTGCCACTGTAGCTGCCCTCCATGCTGCCGGGGTCGCCTCGCTGGACCGCCTGGAAATTGTCGTGGTGGCCGACCCCACCGACCTGGGGCAATTCGCTCCCGCGGTGGCCGGCTGCGACGCCATCCTCCACCTCGCCTCGGCCTTCACCTACAACGCACAACCAGGACAATTCGAGCAGCAACTCCTGCTACCTGCAATTCAGGGCACGACCGTCGCGTGCGAGGCGGCGCAACGTTGTCCGACCGTGCGAAAGCTGGTCATCATGTCCTCGTTCGCGGCGGTCTACGATGCGGCGCAGGGCTTGCAGCCTGGTCGGGTGTATACGGAGGAGGACTGGAGTCCCTTGCGGTATGAGGAGGGGCGGGATACGAATAATGTGGTATGTGCTCTGCATCCCCTCGCCTTCACTGTTGTCTTTCCTTCTTGCTGATGCATGCAGTTGACGACTCCTAGGCCCTCGCATACCGCGCATCCAAGGTCCTCGCGGAACGGGCCGCCTGGACATACGTCAAAGAGCATGAGGTGGACTTCCAGCTGGTCACACTCTGTCCTGGAATGGTGTTTGGGAAAATGATCCATCCGATCGCCTCGCTGGAGCAGCTGAACGCCAGTAATGGGATCGTCTGGGAGGTGGCGCAGGGGGGACGAGATGCACTCCCGCCAACCAAGGCTCCGGGTAAGAAGCCCTACCATGGTGCAACAACTGAATTAATCTTGATTCTTTATGGTACATAGTCTGGGTGGATGTGCAAGACCTCGCTGAGACCTGTCTTCACGCCTTGACGACGAACCTTTCCTCGCACCAACGGTTTCTGGTCACTGAAGGTGCGTACGACACACAGGAGATTGCAGACCTCCTGCGCGAGGCCATTCCCACAGCCCGAGAGCGGGTTCCGGAGGGGAGTCCAGGGGACAGGATACAGGAGACTCATTACGCTTGCGATTCTGGGAAGGTGAGGCAGATGCTCGGGGTCCAGTTTCGGAGCTTGCGCGAGTCGATTATTCCTTTGGTGGAACAGTTGTATGCGCTGGAAGCTGTTCAGGGTCCAAAGACATAATGAACTTCTTGCGGCCTAGAAGTGATAATTGAAGATTACTCTTATCATTATAATGACGATTGGCACTCCCATCGTGGTCCGTATTTTCATTATCCTTATTGAGATTATTACCCTACCTGGTGATATTGCTTTACTTTTCCTGATCATGCCTCCTCTTCTTCTCGTTGAGCCCCAGAAAGGATAATTGATGACCCATGAAGCACATCAATGGTTGAACTTATTGTGTTATTTATTTTTTTTTGTGTGGATTGCGAGATCTATATCTTAAATATAAACTACTGTACATCATGCAACGCCGTCTTCACATGCCCAGCAATCAAGTCAATGAACTCTCGTGCCTGCCAGAGATCTATTTCCACTCGCGTCAGCACAACAGCACAACCGAACCGGTACATCTGTATACGACAAGCAACACAGAAGGAAGCAACTCACCTTTATCCATATGCATAAACGGATGGGGCACCCCCTCGAACCGCCGTACCGTCACCTCACAGCCCCCCTCGATCAGCTTCCGGGCATAGGCCTCCCCCTCATCCCGCAGTGGATCGCAGCCCGCCGTGTAGATGACCGTGCGCGCCAACCCGGTAAAGTCTGCAGCGCTGAGAGCGTCAGCATACCACTTCACCTCCGCCAGCTGCTGCTTGCGCACGTCCTCCGCCGTGCTGAGACTACGCCACTTCAACTCATCGAACCACTTCAACCGCGCCCAGTTCAGCGTGGGCGCGAACTCCATCGCCTGCATGGACGGGAACGGCGAGTCGGCGGCCGTCGCGTAGGCGGAGATATCATCGATGACCGGGGTGCCCACTGCCACCAACCGCAGGGGAATTCCGTGGTCGCGCGCCAGGTGGGCGAGGATCAACGCGATGTTGCCCCCCGCGGACACACCTCCGAGGGAGATACGGCTGGTGTCGAGGCCGGGGAACTGCGCACGGCCGGCAGACGACGCCAGATGTTGCACTGCAGCAAAGGAGTCTTGGATGCCGATGGGGAAAGCGTGTTCGGGGACCAGGCGGTAGGCGACGTCGATTACGGCCACTTTCGCCTTGACGGCGATGTGTTTGCAGATGTGCGATTCGGTGTCTAGGTCGCCGAGGCCCCAGCCTGTCCTTGTATTCTGCAGTCAGCACTCGATACGATACACTCAGGAGGGAAAGGGGTCGCACCACCACCGTGGAAGTCGACGTGGACCGGCCAGGGTCCAGGGCAGTCGGGCTCATACACCCGGCAAGGAATTAGATTCCCCTCGTGACCTGGGATCGTGGTGTCGTAGACACGCGCAGGCTCTGGTGCTGGACCGGTACCGTAGGAGTAGAGAACCGAATACTTGGATCGAAGGACGGCGAGATCAACTGGTCCGCTTGGAGTGTGAGCAACATGTCTATTGTAGAGGTCGACAAAGGCAGGGTCGAGATGCGGCAAGACGGCCGGGTGGATAGGGTTCAGCGCTTCATGGGACATGGTGAGGATTCGGTGTTCCGTGCGGGTTTGGATACTTTCGAGTGCAATCAACGGGTCCCTGTGGGCTTAAATCAAGTACTGTACGAGAAGCCATTGCCGATTTCCGCGTCTATACTCACGCAGAACGTGATACGATAGGTTACCGTTCTTCTCTTGCGATTTCCCCTCTCATCTCGGCAATCTGATGCGTATCACCGGTGCAGCCAAGCCACCCCCGCATTGGCGCTTATCTATGCGACGGTCCGACGAAACGCTACCCGATAACACGGAATGACAGATACGAGACTGATAGCCCAGTCGTTGAAACTACCTTCACTATATGAAGCGGGGTTGGCAAAGGGGAGGACAGACACGGGGGCTCGCAAGAATCATCAACCAATCCTCCCCTTCGCCATGGAACCTGTTTTGATCGTCGGAGCAGGCATTGTCGGACTGACGCTTGGCCAGGCTCTGAAGAAGGCAAATACTCGACCTACGCAATACCACTTTCCTTTCCCTACTGCATACTAACCAGACATTCAGGAAAACATTCCTTTTCGCATCTACGAGCGGGACGCATCGCCCCATGCTCGTGGGCAAGGATGGGCCATCACCCTGCATTGGGCCCTGGGATACATCCAGCAGATCCTCCCCGAAGCCACATTACAAGCCATTCAAGCGGTGCAGGTGGACCCGCAAGTCGCCCAGCATGACGACGGGAACTTCCTCTTCATCGACCTCGCGACCGGCGCCCCCAAGTTCAAGATCCCCCCTAGCACCCGCTGGCGGGTCAACCGACAGAAGATGCGCGGTGCGTTGCTGCGCGGGATTGAAGAGCATGTGCAGTGGAATGCGCAAGTGGTCGACATCGAGACCCAAGGGACGGCTCCTCCAGCCCTGGTCCTCGCCGAGGGCACGCGTGTGTCCGGACGGTTTGTCATCGGGGTCGAAGGCAGTCGATCGCTCGTGCGCCGCGTCCTGCGACCAGACGCATACCTCAACTCCGTCCTCCCCATCCGGTTCACGGGGGTAGCTGTAGATCTGTCGCCGGAGGAGATCCGCCCCCTGCGGGCCATGGATCCGCTGCTCTTCCAGGGCTGCCACCCCAGCACAGGGGTGTTCTTCTGGTTCTCCGTGCTCGAAACCCCCCAGAGCAACGGCACGCAGGGCAACCCCGACGGCGAGCGCTATCGGGCGCAGATCTGCATGTCGTGGCCGCTAAACAGTGAGGCCGATGAAGTGGCGGCTAGCGATGCAGAGCGACTTGACAATATGAAACGACGGTCGGTGGGCTTCGTGCCATTTCTGCGGTCGGTCGTGGAGGGGATACCCTCTGAAACGCCGGTCTTGGAGATCAAACTGGCCGATTGGGAGTGTTTGAACTGGGATAACTGCGACGGCCGAATCACGCTGGCCGGGGATGCAGCCCATGCCATGACCATGTGTAAGTTTGTCGTTGAAAGCGATAAACCATAATTCTGACCAATACAGATCGCGGAGAAGCGGCCAACCACGGACTGTTAGACGCCTTCTACCTCTCCCAGGCGCTGCGACAGGTGTACAGGGAGGGACGGGGAGCAAAAGAGGCGTTGGATGAGTACGAGGAGGAGATGCGGTCTCGGACGAGACGTGCGGTGCGATTGAGTCGGCAAGCCTGTCACGATGCGCATACTTGGGACCGACTAGATGAGGACTCGGCTATTTTGACTAGGAGAGCTATTATCGGCGAGGCTTGACGTTGGGGCTGGGCTTAGGTAGATTCAATGTGCTGGAACCAGTGACGGTTGCTAGTCAGGCGTGATATTTGGCTTTCATGTCCAGGAAGTATCTTGAGTTAGCTGTTAATAGCATAGGAATCTACTGTATGATGTTGAACCCTAACTTAAGCTTAGTCGTTGTCGGGCGCAATTCATATTCACTGTTTGATGAACCCAGCGGAAGGAGAAAATGAGGAAGAACAACCCCCAGGAATCACAAAATATAAAATTTACAGTGGAAACAACCTGACGTGTTTGCTCATCAGGTAGAATAGCAGGAAACAGGAAAATATCCTACCAAGTTGGACAAGGCGTTTTCTTATCATCATCAATCAGTATCCAAGAACTCGGAGCGCACGTGACCCGGGTGGTCCGCGTGCTGTCTCCCCCGATCAAGGCCAATTAAGATCGTATAAAGCAAGGTAGGTGAAAGTAGAGAGAGTGGAGTCAGCGGCTTTAGGAGTTAAGGGCCACGGCCGCCACGGGTTGGATGTAATCGGGGACGAATGTTGCAATTCAGCTCCTGGCGAAAATGAAACATTTCACGGAGTTAAGATGGGTTGGCGCGGAGATAGCGGCGGTAAGCAAGTTTCCGACGGAATCTTTTTCTTGAAGGATGATCGGAGGGTCTTCAATCTTAGTACTAAGTTGAGTAAGACTTTCCCTAAGAGGAGTACGGAGGATATGAAGATATGTTTGGCCACTGGTGTATCCACTAGGTTGACGAGCGTAAGCGACCTGTGTTGCACGGAGCTGTACTGTACGTACATCCGAAAATGCATTCTTGCCCCCGACTTGCCGCTCATCGGAGCCGGGCTCTAAGGGTTCTGGAAATCACCTTGGATATCACCTCGGCAATCACCAGGCAAATCACTTCTTCTCCTACAACGTGATCTGTCGAAGGACACTCGGCGCATTTTCGCACGTGAACAGGTGGTTCTCTTCCTTTCATGAGATCTCTGGCGCTTGACTTCCTCACCATCGCCATACTCCATTCCAACGAATTTTTCCAGTCCGGTCATCCAGTCCCTCCAACATCATGCAGCCGCTTCGCATCAAGCTCTCCAACGGTGGGACTGTAACTGGCCTCCATTCAATCCCTCCAGCATCAGCATCGCATCTACGTTACCGTCCTCTGATCGTCGCCCTTCATGGTGGATGCTACGACAGCCAGTATTTCCAGGGCATTGCCCCATACTCTGCCCAAAGCCCCAGCGTGGCCTTGGGCGTACCATTCGTGGCAATCGACCGTCCATCGTACGGGGGCACAAGTTCAATTCTTCCGGTTCCAGAAGGAACCGACTTCTACCAGGAGACCGGCCGCTGGTTGCATCAATACATTCTGCCCCAGATTTGGTCCGACCTCGGAGCACCCAATGACTGCAACTGCATCATCTTGCTCAGTCACAGTCTGGGCGTCCCGGGAGCGATCATAGCGGCGACCCTCCACGCGCAGGACGATGCACCGCGGTATCCCCTGGGCGGCCTCATCGCCAGCGGCATGGGCAACATGCAGGTGCCGGCAATAAGGGCCAGCAGCCCGCTCCATGTAAAGATCGACGCAGATCACGTCCAGTTCCTTGAAGAGTACAAGGACGCGGTGATGTTCCGACCCGGAACTGCGGCGGCAGAGGTTCTGGGCCTGTGTGGGCGCCTGAACGCGATCTCGCCGCTCCCGGATGTTGCCGACTTCCCGACGACCTGGCTGCCAGTGTGGAAAGAGAGGTGGGCGTCCCAGGTTCTGGTTCCGGTCATGTTTGCGCTGGTGGAGGACGATCCCTTCTTCATCACAGATCAACAGGAATTCGACACGTGTGTGCGGGCCTTCAAGCGCAGTCCGCGTGTTGATGGGAGCCTGGTTCGAGGCGCCCCGCATTGTATGGAACTCAGCTACTGGTCCCAAGGATGGTATGCCCGGTGCTTTGGCTTTGCATTAGAGTGTGCGGCGAGTATAGTGACTAGACATGAACAAGATAGCACGGTATGATTTCAACTCTGAAGGTGGGCATGGGGATGTTAGCGAGAATCAAGGGAGGGGGACCAGTATGTGGTTGTATTGATTCCGAGAACTTGTGCCATTTACTCCACGCGGTGGCATACATCCTAGCTAGGTAACACGTGCGGTGAGACTGCTAGATGGTGTTGAAGCGTGTGATTGTGTAAAGCCCTCATCTATGATAGGAAGTACGGATTTGAGTTCTAGATACATTGCCTGCTGTCTCATGCTTTGTTCAGAAAGGCAGGAGGCAAGCTTGTCGACAACTGGCGGACTATCTATATTTCAGGTGGAGTCGCGATGCCTCCAACGCCGTCTATGTGGTAAGAGAATATTCACTGGGGGGCAGCACGACTGATCGTCAAGCATGGTCAGCGGTTTTAGTGCGCGAGTGTATCTCTCTGGTATCCAGAGCGAAAAAGGAAAGCAAGAAACTTGCCGGCCGTCGCAGTATGCATCTTCGGATCAACGATGTCGATCTGAATACAACCGATGTATCTGGTCGCACAGCGATCTCACATGCTGCTGAGCATGCATCCATTAAGGCTATGAGGCTCCTTCTATCGCAGGCTGACCCGGATATCAAGGATGATGAGGGGTGGACGCCATTGATGCAAGCCGCTGAGCGAGGGTCTGTGGCTTTGGTAGGTGAGCTACTTGTGACGGGGAAAGTCGATCCTTCTTGGAGCAGCTCGGATGGTTGGACTGCAAGGGCACATGCACTGCTTCATGGCCATGATGCGGTGGTAAGACTGTTGGATGAGCACCTTGCTACAGCCTAAGTGGCAAAGAGCTCAAGGTTTTCGAGAGAAGGCATGGAGAAGGCATGGCTAAGAGGATCGGGACTCGATGGATAGATTTCGCTGCTCGATACAATATGTCAGGGAAGCACAGCAACCCCCAGGATTAATGTAGCAGTATAGTCATCTATTCGAATTAGTATTCTGGTCATTGAAGATCTCTGGGAGAAACAAATTTCTCACAAACACAACTTGTTCGTGTTCACATCCCAGGGTACAGTGCAGAAGAGATATCCGGGGTCTAGTAAACACGAAGCTAATTATCTTTCGATAACTCTACGCATGTTTCTGGCATTCTCCTTCTTCTTCTTAGGGGTTTGATTTCGAAGGTTAGAACCTTATTTGAAGCGAGCAGCACGAAGACTGGCCTTGCAGCAACACCTCAACAGCAATGAAGCCATCACCGTTGCCACTTACTCCTACCCCCCGCCCCATTCATCCCCACGAACGCCTCAACCCTGACCCAAACCACCGACATCGTCGCAGCAAACAACAGCGCACTCACCAGCACCGACATATTCCGGAACGCCCCGGGGGTCTCACTTCTCCCACTCCGAATCAAGACCCCACCCACGGGCGTCCCGATCATCGTCGCCATCCCCCGCACCATATACAGCACCCCATTGACAGACGCAAAGTTCTGCGCCCCAAACAATTCGACCAGACTGGCCGGGAATAGCGAGACGTACGCACTGGCAAAAATGCCATACAGCACGGTGAACGTGATGAACAGATCCTTCGACTCGGTGGTCACCCCCGCGACCGTGGACGGGAGCCAGAAGGCGACGGTGGAAATCGCGCTCAGCAGGGTGGTCAGCAATAGGGCATTCAGCCGTCCCACACGATCAGCCAAATACCCGATGACCACCTTGCCGACGGCGTTGCAGGCATTACTCAGCGCGATGAAGTTGGCGCTGGCAGCGGTGCTGTACCCCAGCGTCTGGGCATACGAGGCATAGAAAAAGACAGGAGTGTAGTAGGCGGCGGCCTGGAACACTGCGCCCAGGGCCTGGGCGATGAAGCGACGGGAGCGCGCCACGCGCCAGTCGACGAGGGGCACTTTCAGCAGGCCATGGACGCGGCTGCGGCTGCTCCGAGCGGAGTTCTCGATCTCGATCTGCGTGCGCGTGCCGGGCTCCCAGGCCATGGCGCTGCTACTAGCCGAGATAAGCGTGAAGGAGACAGCCCCCGTCAGGCGTAGGGTGTTGCGGAAGCCGAGATGCTCGACGCAGGCGGTTAGGGCTGGCGCCCACACTAGCCCTCCCACCCCGGTGCCCGCCAGGATGATCCCCATCGCCAGTCCGCGACGCTGCGTGAACCAGCCGGGAGCGATCGTCACGGCCACCATGTAGCAGAGACAGGTCCCAATCCCGTTGAGGACTCCCTGCGCGAGTTCGAAGTGCCACAGCCGCTGCCCGAAACTTGCCAGCACGAGGGATAGAGCGAACACGAACCCGCCCACGAAGGCGACCCCGCGCGGTGGGAAGGCTTTGGCCCACGCCACGCTGAATGGGGCCCCGATGGTCATCAGCGAGCATGACACGGTCCCGATCAGGTCGATTTCGGCCGGCGAGGCCCCTGTGAAGGGGGTGTTGGGGTGATGGGACAGGTTCTCGTAGAGGGCTTGGTAGACGCCCCAGGCGAAATTGAGGCCGCAGCAGGTGAAGATGATGGTGAAGGAGGAGAGGACGATCATGATGAATTGTCTGGCTGGTGAGCTTTGGTTATTCGGAGCAGAGCAAATGTAGCTTACTTCTTGGATGTTTGAGGAGTAGTTGGATTTGGAGTCAGGGTTGGCGACCCCGCAGACCGTCTCCCAGTGCTTCTCGCGCTAGACACGGTGGATAACTCAATGTGGTCTGGCTCCACCAGAGCGTCTCTGGAAGCATGTTGCGGAGGCATTTTGAGGGCTCGTGAGGAAAGAACTTGTATTGCACTGCCTCTAAGCAATAGGATTCGTACGATGAATACCGTATATGAATATAATTGTTGAGCTCAGCTTTGAACCGCTTGAGCGGGGAGGGTTGATATGACTCAGACGGCTATTCCCGCGGGGGAAAACGGCGAGACACGGCTATGCTTGCATGCAGCTTACTCTTCGGGCTAGTAGAGCATCGAATTGTATACTCTCGTTTAGATCACCTGCATCTTACTCAACAAAGGAGCACCATGTCTATGCCAGCACTCCCACATTGTTCTGTGTTTGGATGGCAGCGGACGTGGCGTTTGGCCGGGTTACTGGCTGGCTGGCTGGGCAGTGTGATGCTAATATAGATTTCTAGCGTGTTGTGGGTGAGCACTCGGTATACTAGAGCGTTAGTAATATCAGATTCTATCTTGCTCCATCACATCGAAAGAATAAAGATGCACATTGACTGCTGAACTCGGAAATCAAATCCACCACCTCCAGACCTAGTCTAGAACCGTCTCCGGGCCGGGCTCGACGTCATCGGCAAAAACAGCCTCGGCCGTTCTGATTATCTTATCAGCGCCGATTGCCGAGCCGGACCCACCGCCAGGTTTTTTCTCCTGAAAATGGCCCCAACTCCCCTTGAGGCGCTGTCGATCATTCTTCCGGCTTCAAGCCCTTGCATTCACTCTGTCTGCTTTTTCTGCCTGTTTTGCCATTTTCTGTAGCGCTGCACATTCCTCGCGATGGAGGCCATTCGCTCATTCGCCAGCTGCCTCTGGGAGTCGGCCACCTTCTGGAAAACAACCGCCCTGGTCCTGGCCTTGCTGAACCTGAAGACGTTGCCCCTGGTGTGGCATGTGAGTGTCGCTTTTCGTTCCTGACAGCCTGTCAACCACCTGTCCCTCACTCACCTCCGTGCTCCGTAGATCCGCGTCTACCGCTACTTCTTCAAATATGGCTACCTGATCACCCCGGCCGTCGAACAGCCCGCCCGCCCGAGCACGGAGATCCTCGCCCCGCTCAGCATCTACTCGCGGGCGCCCGTGATGGAGATCGACTTCAACATGCACAAGTCCAACTCGACCTACTTCTCGGACCTGGACGTGTCGCGCACGGCGCTGATGTCCAGCATCGTGGTCAAGGGGGCCGCCCTGCTGGAGAAGCGGCTGGAGCAGCAGGGCAAGAAGGGGTTCCTGGGGTTCATTCTGGGCAGTGTGTACACCAACTTCAAGCGCGAGATCCCCGCCTACACCAAGTACGAGGTCAAGTCCCACATCGCCAGCTTCGACCAGAAGTGGATCTACATCGTGACCTATTTCCTGAAGCCCAGCACCAAGAAGACCGTCGAGGAGGATCCTGAGAAGCTGCTGAAGCGTCTCTATGCCGTCTCCATCAGCAAGTACGTGCTCAAGAAGGGCCGCTATACCGTCCCGCCCAAGGATGCGTTCGAGGCGGCCGGGTACACGCCGTTCTTTGCTGCTGCTGCGGCGGCGGCGGAGTCGGACACCAACGGCCATGCGACGGGCGCGCAAAACGGCCATGCCAATGGCGCGGCGGTGCAGCGCAAGGAGGGTCCGGCGGGAGACTCGGAGGAGTGGGAGCGGTTGAAGACGGAGATCGATCGCGGATTGACGGTCATTCAGCCGATCGTCGACCAAGAAGAGAAGCTGTTGGAGGATTATGTGCAGAAGATGAGCCGTTCTGGGTTCGCCTAGGGTTTACGGGGATAGAGTTGAAAGTCAGATTCGAACATGGGGTGCATATTAGCCAGCATATAGACTAGATTGTTGCTCAGCATATGATAGATTTAGATTAGATGGAATGTATGATTCTCGAACAGTAGAACCTGAAGTGCCAGTGCCAGTGCCAGTGCCAGTGCCAGTGCCTGGATACCTGGATGTCTGGGTGTCTGGGTGTCTGGTGCCTGAAATAGTAGGTATTGATAGATTGGTGCCTTGCGACCCGGAATTGCCGAGCTGCCTGTGGGTGCCTCTGGATGCCTGAATCGACAGGTATTTGACACCTTGTTGCTTGGCGGCCCACCAACGCCGAGTGATGCCTGGAGGGGCCTGGAGGGGCCTGGAGGTGCCTGGAGGTGCCTGTGGGTGCCTGGCAGGCGGAGACTCGGGCAATAAAAAGGGGTCAAGGCAGCGACCCACCGAACACCCCGTTCCTGCCTCAGGACTCCAATCCCGGCTTGGATAAAAACATGCAACGACCGACACGATGGCTATTGAGCAGTAAATCCTGACGACCACAACTCCATCACATGTATACTCGTGATTTACCAGCATTACAGCAGTCATGACCACTCCCCCTACACGAATTGAGCTCCCAGGCTACGGCCTCCCATTGAACCACCCAGTTCCGGTATTGTACCCCACCCAGCCCATGATCATATTTCACTCTCCAGCTAATAAACCCAGGTTAAATATTCCTTGAAAAGGGTAACGCTTCCCAATGCACTGGATAGCAAAGATATTTATGACGGCTACATCGGGTAGGCATCTACAACTAAGTACCGCTGCAGATGTGGGCGTCGCCGACTAACAGTCCGCTCAGCAATCTCCTCGTGCACCGCGAGATCCTCATGCTGCAAATTATGAACACCATCTCCGAGAAACCAGACTGGGACCGCAAGGTAAATCACCCAGCCACTCCGAGAGAAACGGAACCTAACAAGGGCTAGGTATTCGACGAGGAAATCACGACCAAGTGGCGCCAGGAGATCGCCGAGTCCGGGCAAGACGTCACCCCCAGTATGATCGACGCGATCATTGCCGAGATGCGGTGGAAAGCAACGGTCCTGCAGGAGGAGGGCACGTTCGCCGTCTTCGATCACGTAGGGGTCGTCCGGTCTGATACAGCTATCCCCAAGGACCTTCAGCAGGCACTGCGGGACGCCGCAGCGCCATTAGAAGACATCCCCGTGGATGCGAAAGACTACCATCCAGGCTCGAACAATAAGGTCCTCGACTTAGTGCATCCCTCGCTATTTCCGCTCATCTACGGCCGCACGCGCATCCTGCCGGACCGCACCATGACCGTCGCCAACTGCCTCGAGCACCTCGACCAAGGGGAGGTGCTGCCCGTGCCCACGGACGAGGAATCCAAAGGCCAGGGCCACGATGTGCACTGGCGCTGGCTGTCGTCGGGCTACAAGGTCTACAGCCAGAAATTCCAATGGCTTCCGTGCGACGTGGAGTTTTCTGACCACGAAGATTGCCGCATCGTCTCGTACATCAACAACCTCCACCCGCAGCGCCATCAGAGCCTGTACGCGGTCGTCGAGAACGTCATCGCCCGCGCCATCCCGCAGTGGAACAAAAGCTTGACCAGAACTCGGCAGGACGAGAATGCCCGCATCCTCTACGACCGGGTGGAGTACCTGGACCGCTCGACCCCGGAGCCAAAATGGGAGAGCGACAAGGAAGACGAGGAGGGCTATGAGGACGACTATCAACAGCGCTCGGATGCATGGTGGAAGGCGCGCCCCATCAAGCTCCCCGAGCCTCGACCCGCCTTCGTGCCTCCGAAGGTCTCCTACGAGGGGCCGATGAATCTGCGCGAGAAGTTCCGCGAGACCGGGCTGCAGGTGATCGTCAAGCTGGCCAACATCGAACTGACGCCCGAGAAGCCGACCTACGAAGGAGGGTCTTGGCACATTGAAGGGCAGCTGGTACGTCCCCCCGGCCTCACCTCAGTATCAAGTAATGCTAAAGCTCACTTCCATTGTGTAGAATGAACGCATCTGCGCCACAGCGATCTACTACTACGACAGCGCGAACATCACGGAAAGCCGCCTCGCCTTCCGCCACCGAGCCCAAACGATCTACGATATGGGCTACAAGCAGGGCCAGCACGAGTTCATCCACGCGGTGTACGGGTTCGGCTCGGACGTCGACGGCCACAACGACAGCGGGCACTTCACGCAGGACCTGGGCAGCGTGGTCTGCAACGAGGGTCGCCTGGTCACTTTCCCGAACACCGTGCAGCACCGCGTGGCCCCATTCGCGCTGGCGGACCGCACGAAGCCGGGACACCGCAAGATCCTGGCGCTGTTCCTGATCGACCCGCACCGTCGGGTGATCTCTACGGCTAATGTGCCGCCGCAGCAGGCGGAGTGGGCGGGTGACCAGGGGGCGTTGGCGCAGGGGTTGATGACCATGGAGGAGGCGAAGGCGTATCGGTTGGAGTTGATGGGGGAGCGGAGTGTGTTTCAGGATAAACAGAACGACGCGTTTGAGACGGGCTCGTTCTCGCTGTGTGAGCATTAGCGATGATTTTTGGTTGTAGTGTACATAATGAAATTATTCTGACAACTTGGGTGGACATGAAGCTGATAGGTTTCAGGCACAACTGTGCACCGTGCAGCACAGGTACTCATCACTTGTAGTCGGGTCTGAAGCCTTTCAATTGGCGTTAAGTATCACCTGAGATTCAAAACGAGTACTTGGAGTAATTAGAGTATCAAAATGACTAAGCATAACTTTCTATAAGTTACAGCAAAACAGCTACAGAACAGTCTCATAATGTGACAAAACAAATACCGCACACGCCAACCATAGCTGCAGCCTCCCACCTCTCACTCGACACGCTATATCAAACCGGCGCCTCCATCGGATTGAACTCTACCTCGACCCCCACCTCCGACTCCTCACCACTCTCCACATCCTCCATCTCCACCTCAAGACTTGCACCTGCAACCACCCCCGCAATCCCCAAAATCTCCTCCACGCGGCGATGCGGAAACGCCACCCCCAGATTCCACGGGAAAACAAAATGCACCCAGCGATGCATGCGGCAGACGAACGTGAACAACGCCCCGGTCAACGCCCGATACTCCTCTTTGCAGGCCACCGCCCCAATCCCCCGCAGATACACCTCTCCAATGACCCCCATCTCGTCCAGCCCGAGATCCACCAGCATCTCGAAAGTATTGAAATTAGCCGACAAAAACTCGCGGGTCATGCGCTGCAGCACGCCCAGGGGGATGTCGGGGTACCGCGAGATTTTGAGCAGGCGGTAGAGCACGTCGCAGCCCAGGTGCAGGAGGAAGGATTTGAGGTGCACGAGGACAGAGAAGCACTGGTTGCCGGTGCCGGCCCCGCTGGGGATGAGGCCCCATGTTATTTTCTGGATGCTGACGGGGAGGTGGAGCCAGATGGTGTTTGTTTGGGCTGTTATGGTGGTGTGGGCCGAGTGCCATGTCTGGAACTCGGAGGTGGTCGGAAGGGGCTTGTCGAGTGAGCGGGAGTATTTATGCTCATGGTGGTGGTGGTGGTGGTGGTGGTGGTGGTTTTCGGCAGTGAGCTTGAGGTTGTACCTGCTCGGGGTGGGAGTATGGAGGGCAATATGGATGGTGAGCAGGGTGTGTCGCGCGCTGGTGACGGTCTTCTCATACACCAAACGGCCCAGCTGGCTGAGGGTGTGCCGGTCTGCCTCCTCGACGTCGGCCACTTTGTTCACTGGCGCGCTCTCGGTGACACGGCCGTAGGTCAGGCACAACGAGCCCCCGACAGCGTTGAGATAGACGGCCCCCGGGTGTCTCTGGATCATGTGGTCCCGGCCCAGATGCACGATGCGCGTCGGCAGCCAGAAGGCTTCGCCGGAGATCACGACGTGGCCCAGAGTGCTCTGCAGGGGCAGTTGGGTGATCAATTGCGAGGCCACGTCCGGGTTCTCTTCGGTGAGGAGCTTCGCGCGGAAGGAAAGTCCCGCCTCTGGGCAGTGGAAGTATAGAAACTGGGGAGTAGACATGGTGATTTGTTCGAGGAGCGCGTTTGGAGAGCTATAGGACATGAGCTGCGGAGTAGGGCTTCGATATGAGAACTGACCAGTCCTGCATCCCTCACGGCCATTGGCTCTATATAACTACACCTTGAGTTCCAGTCAGCCCTGAAGGAATAGAGTTATGTGTCCTCCTTTCCACTGGCTATTTTACAAAGGGGGTCAAGGTGATGCTAATTTGCCCGTGTGCTGTACGGTTCATACTACACACTGCTGCCAGTTGATCGGTCTAGGCCTTTACCAAGAGCCCTAATTCGATGTCTTGGATTCCTGCACCCTTAGGGCACGGACCTTGACGCAGTCTTTCCGCCCCGTTGAAGAGTCTAAGGTGATCAGAGTGTCTTCACGGATATTTCCTCAGGCTTGGTTATCGCCAGCTGCGACAAATGAGGCTTCGAGTGTACGACCGGTGGTCAATTCCTCCGTCGGAGATTGCCGAGTCCAGGATGGTCTGATGCTGACGCTCGAATATTTTATGCTTGCTATTGTCTTACTCCGAGTGTGCTACACATAACCTTGAAACGAAGGGTGTAGTGCAAGACTGCATTGGAGGGAGGTGTGAAGGATGAAGAGCAGACAGCAGACCTCGCCTAATACCACATGCCAAGTCCGCCAATGACTGCCGGATTATTCAATCGATGCGATTCTGGGCAGATTGACATTGTTGATCACGCAGGATGACCGTTTTTCCGCCGATCAGATCCCTTCGTCCTTGCTTATTCGTGAAGGATTGTGACGGGGCGGTATACAGCACGATACGGTGGCTGCAGAGGCCGGCCTGGGGTCCGACCACTGAGGGTACTATCCTCTGTAGTGGTAGCATGCAGATGGATTCGATTTCTGGGAGCTTTCAATATTGATGGTCATTGACAACTCAGGGGCATTTGAGACACGGGCTGAAACAAGCTTCAATGGTGCCTAGGTTCTTAGTCAGGATTTGTCGGGGGTTGTGGTCTGTCTGTCGATAAGTAGAGAAAGGCCGATCGTCATCGACAGCAGGGGTCGGACTGATTCAGGAGTAGG
This sequence comes from Aspergillus uvarum CBS 121591, assembly GCF_003184745.1. Lineage (NCBI taxonomy): Eukaryota > Fungi > Ascomycota > Eurotiomycetes > Eurotiales > Aspergillaceae > Aspergillus > Aspergillus uvarum. The sequence continues at coordinate 67,026 of NW_020291312.1, forward strand.
ACGATTGAAGGTCGTAGAGGGAGATGTGTTCGCTTGGATCTTTGTGATGTTGCGGGTGTGGGAATAGTAGCATGTCAACGGGGACTGAAAATAGGGGGTTGCGGGTAAAGTTGGGAATTGCGGATGTTACGAAGTTGATCCGACAATGTGCAATGAATAACAGCAAAAACACACCAGCCAAAACACATGTCCCCAGGGAGGATCGAACTCCCGGCCTTGGGATGTCCTGGAAGTGCGACTTCCAAGTCATATTTGCATATGAGACCCACGTGATAACCACTACACCATGGAGACTGCTTGTTGTTGTGGGCGAAAATGTTGCCGTCATAAGCAAGTTTGAAGAGGAGGCACGATTCCTCCCGATCATCCAACAATCCCGACCCATCTCAGCCAAGTATACACTCAGGACCACAACACGCCACCGTCTCACTACTTTTGAGTCGCGTATCCGGAAAGCGAGTCATATACTTCAATATGTCTGCAATGTTGCCTCGTCTATAGAAGACGAGGCACGCACAGATCTTCAGCGATGTAAACGAGAGATATATAAGTTCCCCCCGCAACCGCCGTGACCCAACTGTAACCCAGCCCTAATATATCCCGATTTCCCTTCCCCATTTCCCTAGTATGGCCTCCCAACCACCCCGCGTGCAGCGCCTCCGATCCCAAATGACAGCCCACCACCTCGACGCCATCATCTGCACGCAACCCACCTCCACCTTCTACCTGTCCGGCTTCAACCCAATCATCTACTCCGACCCCGTCCTCGTCATCATCTCGCAGCAATCCGCCCCAATCCTCCTGGTGCACGCCCTCCGCAGCTCGCACGCCAAGTCCAGCGCTTGGACGCCCAACATCGGCCTGTACGGAACCTGGGGACAAACTCCGACCCTGGCGCCAACCTGGCCCGCGGCCCTGATCACCCTCCTGGACCGCTGTGACTTACCCGAGCACCCGACCATCGGCATCGAGCACGACTGCCTCCCAATGACCCAATACACCCTGCTCCACCACACCCTCCCGACCACAAAACTCGCCAACTGCACCCCCCTCCTCCACGCCTGCAGGGCCCTCAAAGACCCCGACGAGATCGCCCACACGCGCGTTGCAGCCACCCTCGCCGACAAAGGCATGAAAGCCGCCGTCGCAGCCCTAGCGCAGCCCTCCATAACCGAACGGGACGCCGTCCTCGCCGCACTGCAGACCATGCACACACACTGGGCAGCACATTACCCCGATGTCGAGATCTGTGACTTCGGGTCCCCGGAGGGCGGGGTCAACAGCGGGTTGACGGCGTGGGTGCTCTCGGGTCCGCGACAGTCGTTCGGATGCGATAATCCGACGCCCCGGATCCCGGTGCCCGGGGAGAGTGTCTCCGTGTTTGTGTGGACGGTGGCCAACGGCATGCACGCGGAGCTGGAGCGGACGGTTTGGATCGGGGATGTGGATCTGGCGCAACAGCTGGCGATGCAGGCTGCTTCGGAGATCCGAATGGAGGTTCTGCAGCGCGTCAACCCCGGCACGGCGGTCCGGGAGTTGTACCGCACTGCTAAACGCGGGTATGAGCGGCGAGGGTACGGGGCGTATCTCCCGCGGCGGATTGGGCATTCCGTGGGGCTGGGCCCGCATGAGCTGTTTTTTCTCGAGGAGACGGAGGAGCGGATGTTGCAGGCGGGGATGGTGCTTGCGCTGGAGGTGAATCTTCTTGTCCCTGGGTTGGGGGGCGCGGGTGTCCAGTGGTCGGATACGTTTCTGGTTACGGGGGATGGGTGGGAGCGGTTGACGCGGTTTGCGGAGGGGGTGGTTCGGGTGAGGACGGATGATTGAGATATGACCGTGTTGATGCAGTCGGTGCAGTGTGTCGAAGGTAGGTAGGTTACATATGGAAGTGCAAAAAGTTGTATGAATGAGAGTCACGAAGGGTAGTATATACATCGACAGTGAATCCCACCAACAGACACCAACCCCCTCCCCTGAGCCCCTACCCCCATTGACTACTATACCCCACCCCCCCTTGAGCAGGCTACTTTCCCGACTCCACAAAAACACTATGCCCCGTAAACCCACTATGCTGTGTGCCCCACGGGTCAAACAAGGTGTCATCGGTCGAGAACCCCTCCTCGGGCGGGGGATTCAGCTCGCGCTTGCGCATCTCGGGACTGGGCTGGCGCCATCGCCGCCTGCCGCTGGCCCCGAGGTGGAACAAGGGCCGCAGATGCGAGAGACAGGCGGCGATGATCCCCACCGCGGCCTCCGTGCACGTCCACACCGCCACGGGGGCTTGGTTGTCTGCTCGCATTTAGACAGGTTAGCCACCACACCATAACCTCTCACTCATGTATACGAGTCACCTACAGGTGATATCCGGTCCAATCTTGGTGATATGGATCATCGCGACCAAGCGCACGATATCGAAGACTAGCGTTCTGCACCAGAACCGTTTAGCAATGGCGAATACCTGAAGGGGATAGATGGAGGACGTACAAGATCCCCACCAAGAACACTCCCGACAGCAACGAACGCTGCGTCTTGGAGATCGGCAGCGCCCAGACACTCTTCAGCGGCATTACCAGCAGCACCACGTCCGTGGCGATGTTGGGGATCTGCTGGCCGTAGTAGAAGGTTGCCGGGTCGATGCAGCGGCCGGGGATCTCGCGGTGCCAGAACTTGGCCACGGGGACGCAGGACAGCACTCCCGCGATGCTGACGCCCACCACCCAGAGAATGACAGCGGCGGCCACTAGAATCACGGCCAGGGACATGCCGCGCGCGGCGAAGAGGCGTTTGTACGAGGCCAGGATGGAGAGTTTGATGAACGCGATGCACAGCGGGTAGACAAAACCGTTGGACCAGCCGATCTGTCTGGGTCAGATCGAGGTGGGGGAGAGGCAAAATGAGGGGGGGGGAGGGGCTGACCTGGAAGTAGACGTCCAGGTTCTTCTGCGGGATCATGGTGATGTGGGATCCCAGACCATTCCAGAGGACTGCTTGCCACGAGAAGGGTTAGAGTAAGCGATCGGCTGGGCAGGGTAGACCTACGGATGACGACTCCGATTGAACAGCCATATTTGAAGATCTAGACCACAGGTTAATTGGATGTTTGGTTGGAGAGATGAGAGGCGAATACATACCAGCGCAACGATAATCAGATAGTCGTCCAGGTACAGGCGCGTGCCGTTGACTCTACGCGCCACCAAGCGCAGCAGCACCGCAATGGTCGAGAGAGCGAAGGCAAACGGCAAGGCAATGATGACCGATCGTCGGAGCTGCTGGTTAGGATGGTCGAAATCACCCTCCGTGGGTTCGGATGACATGGTGAGAGGCGATGCGATACAGATCGTATCGGCGATGGCGGCTGCAGGTGATGAGCTGCAGACGCGATGGGTGGCGGACGAGATTTGGAATCATGGCCATGGTCGCAGCGGACGGGCGACCTGATGAATATTTCTGCAGAGGCTGTTTTGAGGAGACGACCAGGGAGTGGGGGATAGGGGCTTGCGATGTATCGCGATCGACAGGGACATGACGAGAGAGGGGGAGGGAGGTCGCGGGTGATAGATCATATCCGTGGTGGTGTCAAGAATAACTGGGTGGGAGTGCAGGATAAACGTCGGATTAAGGTTGCGTATAGCCGCAATGGGATAATGGGTTGAGCAACCTGAGAATCAGGCGCAATGTAGGGATGACCCTTGCCTCGTCGGCTGTCGGACTCGGTACAAGGTGCTGGGTTGAGTCGCGTGGCCGAAGGGAATGGACCTGTCAGATTCGCTTAGAGGTTACATGCAACCCCTCACTTGGAGAAGAGTGGAGCGGGCTCTAGGGTAGTCGGTTTGATGCCGTCTTTTAGTTGAGTCTACAGAGTACAGAGTAGCTGACCGTACGTGTAAGTTCCTCTCTAGATGATTCGTTTGTACAGTCTCTATCCTGGCCGAGCAGGGCAGGATCCATACACGTGACTCGACTGTGTACTGCATAGCTTATATAATCAGATTTTTCTGGGAAATCCCTCCGTATTCTTTCACAAGTCCGGTCAGCACACCTGCAGCAGACCACCAATCTCAAGACGTACCGCTGTTGAACCGTACAATATACAAAGCACAGGTAGCGCCCCGTACCTCAGGTTAGGTAGTTACTCCGTGTACGCAGTACCGGCCATGTGATGGATGCATGCATCGCAGCCGAGGGAGACGCCCGCCGCTTGGCAACTGGACACATAAACTGGCCAAGTGGACACATACAGTCTACCCAGGAACTTACCGAGTCCAGTAACTAAAAGGTTCTCCGCTCCTCGCTTTCTCTTTCTCTTTTCTCCCCCTTCCCTATGCTTAACTCTCACTTCCCCCCCCACATTCATTCCAACCACAATCCGCCTTGTGGGGAAATTCCCAACGTTGATCTCTAGCGGGTCATATTACCCGACCAATCTGCGCTCGATCGAGATCTAGATTCTTCGCGATAGATCCCATTCACCGGCATAGTAGATCCATCATGACCGACGTCACCATCACCGAGGGGACCTTTCGTCTGCCGGATGGAGTGGAGGTCTACCAAAAGACCTGGTCGGTGAGTTGAATGCCCCTGCTACTCTGTATTTACGGACCCATCTCTACTGCAGTATATATACCAGTGTATATCTGTAGTGACATGCAGAACAGCTTACTCATCCACACATCAACGCAGCCCACCACCCCTCCCCTCGCCAAACTCGTCCATTTCCATGGCTTCAGCGACCACATCAACAACTACTTCGACCTCTTCCCCGCCCTGGCGCGCCACGGCATTCTCTGCGCGGGGATCGACCAACGGGGCTGGGGCCGATCGGTGCACCGCAAAGCCGACCGCGGCAACACGGGGCCGACACCGGCCATCCTAGCCGACATGGCCGCCTTCATCACAGCCCAGCAGCAGCAGGTCGCCCCGACCGACATCCCCGTCTTCATCAGCGGCCATTCCATGGGGGGTGGTCTCGTGGCGACCCTCGCCTCCACCCCACAATACCAACCGCTGGTGGCCTCGCTGCGGGGAATCATGCTCGAGGCGCCGTACATCGGCCTGACGCCGGAGCAGACGCCCAGCTCCCTCCTCGTCTTCACCGGCCGGCTGGCCGGCCGTCTACTCCCCCACTTCCAGCTCACGCAGAAGATGGCGATCGAGAATCTGGTGCGCGACCCGGCCGTGCAGGCGCAGGTGAAGAACGACCCACTCAACCACCTGACCGGCACGCTGGAGATGTTCGCCAACATGCTCGACCGCGCCGCCGCCCTCACCGCGGGCAAGCTGGTGCTATCCCCGGGGGTGCAGTCGGTGCTGGTCGTTCACGGCACGGGCGATCAATGCACCAGCCACGACCTCAGCAAGCGCTGGTTCGACCAGCAGACGGCGCGGGTGCCGGCCACCCAGAAGAAGTTTGTGTCCTACGACGGCTGGAGCCATATCCTGCATGCGGATCTGCCGGAGAACCGGCAGCGGTATGCGGATGATCTGGCGGGTTGGGTGCGGGAGCGCGCCCAGGAGAAGTCGGTGCGACTGTAGGGGACCGGGAGAGAGAACTGCGGACTGTACTACGTGTAGAGAGCGATTTGGCGAATAATAATAATCATACTTACTAGGCACCAGGACGGCACAGCTGCATGCGGGAGGGACACTATGGTGGAGGCCGACTACACCCATCGCCTATCACAGTCTCCGTATCGCTTCCTGCTAGACTACTGGCTCTATACACCCGTCTCATTCCCACCCTATGTGCATTCTACTCCCTGGGCTGAGATCTCTACCCCATACTCGTCTCCAAGCACCGCACCCGGCCAATCTGATCCAGCCACGTGTCCTTACTCCGACCCCAAATCGCCAGGCCCACCTCCCCGCAGCGCAGGCGACTGACCTCGTCCAACGTCCCCGTCTTGAGGATGATGATCTCGTCGTTGTCGCCCGGCTGCGAGGTGAAGGGGGTACCGCAGTCCGCGCAGAATTGCCGGCGCACGGGGGGGCCGCGGTCGCTGTGGCCGAGATACAGCTTGGGGGTGCCGGTGGTGAAGACCAAGGCGGCCGCCGGGACGACGAGGTTGGAGGAGAAGGCGGAGCCGGTGTAGCGCTTGCAGCTGGTGCAGTGGCAGAGGATGATCTAGAAGGTTGAGGGAAGAAGGATTAGAGAGGGAGACTCATGGAGTGGAAGCTGGGGGGAAGTAACTGGAGTCATTGGACACTACTACCGTACCTTGGGGACGGGTTCGGTGGGGGGAAGATCCACGCGATAGGTGATCTTTTGGCATAAGCAGCCCCCGGTGAGTGGGGTAGTGGTAGCCATAGTTTCAAAGAGTGAGAAAGGGGCAGATGATGATGGTGATGATGATGATGATGATGATGATGATGATGATGGTGTGGTGGCCCAACTGACAAGTGCCGACCGGGGGAGGTTCAGCTTACTAGGTAGTACTAGGCAGTTACCGCCCGAGCCGGACTTAGTCACCCGTCACCCGTCACCCGTCACCCGATTGATACTACTGTGGCATATCTTAGCTTATAGCTTAACTATACACAAGACACGAGGGTCAGAGTATAAGATCCGGGTGTCGTCCTGTTGCTCGATGAAAACTTAGTTCTCATTTCTCGCGCTGCTCAGGTCCGTACAGGTATGAAAGGAGCCCGTGGCTGAGCTCGGAGCCTGTGGCTCGGTTATTCCTGCTGACTCAGCGGCGGCGCAGCGCTCCAATGTCCCTTTCGCTCGCTCGCGGCCAAAAATAGTCAAGCAGAATTCGAGATCTACTGTATTCTAGATATAAAATATAGGTGGAAGTATCAAACACTTTCTATTACTTCTTCAAAACAGAACAATTTTGCAACGATCAAATCTAAATACAGATTTCAAAAGCTTGGATTTTAACCTGTTTTTTAATTTAAACCCATTCTACTTAATATATATGTATGAGTATTCTATATCTACAACTACACGATGTTCAGAGGTCAAAGCAGCTTGTGCTTATTGCAAGAAATCCAGCACCACAAATCCGCAAGTGCCGCTTCATCGCTTGCCTTCCAGGCAGGGGGGTTGTCAAGGGTATTCCTGATTGGGTGGCGAGAGATCCTTGTGGTACTTCTTGACGCGAACAACCATCTAGCTCCAGAGAATCAGCCTTAGAGAAGTACAGATACAACAGTTACACTATCTAAGAGATTGCATTCCACAGACAGCCACGTCCGGTTGACGGCCTACCAAAAACGTTGTTCTTCCTGGCTGCTGAGGCGAACTGCCAGGGAGTGGCACTTGCCACAACATTAATGTGACGGAAAGCCCTTGATCCAATATTCCCTGCAGCTACAAGGATACACTCAATTGTGGTCGCATTCCTCACCTGCTTTTCGGTGCATACATATAGCATATTTTACGCACCGCATCCCGTGCGTCTTTCCAAGCGACTAACAGTCACCATCCCTGGCTCTTTGAGTAGAACATCTAGAACATTCTTGTGTTGTGCCCTCTCTTATTACGATAGTTCAAGGTACACAACGATTTAGTTCATTATATCCCAAGCCGTACCTCTCCAGAAAGCAGCTGTTTATAGTATACACGTCACTATCGCTGGATTGCTGAAGCAGTCCTGGATAAGACCGGAGTAATTGCTGTAAGGCCTTTGGTGAACCTGCCGAGCCTGTCTCAGAGGCCTCGGTATTGGGCGCTTCAGCAGCGTGCTGTTCCTTGCTAAGATACTTGTCCTCTGTTTTGACCGCACCTTTTGTGGTATGTTTACTCATCGTTCTTGGACCAGTCATGCCTGTAACGTTATCAGACACCCGTACATACCTGCATGAAAAATGTGGGGCAGCTACGTGGGTACCGTCACAGGTGAGTTTCGCCCAGTTAGTCACTGCAAAGCTGCCCAACGCAAGTGGCGCACACACCGCTGGTCCAGCCCATGGGGAATTCTCTTGCATAAACGTTCCAGAGTCGCCAGGATGATAACGAACTTGAGCCTAATAACTAGGGAGTCGTCTCTTTCACAAGGCTTCGAGCTTTTCATATCTTTGCATGTGGTCGAAGCTTCTCTCCGGGCTCAATTTGTGTTTGTCCTCACAATGGCATCTGTATCTATCGGCCAGGCTGAGGACGGACACTACCCAGCCTGGCCACAGAATGAAGTTACGGATTTATTGTCCGGACTGATGGGCTTCTCGTCAACCTATATTGGAACTGATTTGTCCTTTTTCCCACTCGAGGGCTATTGCGATCCAATCGTGCTAGGGGATAGACAAGGAGAACTCCTGGCTCCTCCTTCTACGATGATGACCGATGCTGTGATCGGCAACAGCAGAGAACCTTCGTGGCCGGAGCAATACCCTAACCTCGTCGCACCGCACAACCTACTCTCGATGGAAGGCTCCGCTGGAAGCCAGTTACAATCTGTTAATCCCATGGAAATTCCGACTTTGACCACGGTGGGATTGGACTCACAGGTACTGCCTCTTCCAAACCAGTCTCTATAGAGATCGGGCTTGGATGGATGCCTGGGTGATGAAGGTCACAAGAGTACCACTCCAGCTGTGGTTGTTGAAGGACGGGCCGATTCAGGGATATGCGCTTCGAGATTCAAGGAAGCGCCGATGCCTTCTTACGATCACAAGATTTCCATAGTTGATGGGCTATATCATTGCCAACATCGTGCATGTGTGGCCAAGACTGGCTTCTCAAAGAAGCGTGATCTGCAGTAAGCGACACTACCACTTTCTCAATTCATCCCACTGACTCTTCACAGAAAGCATATGCGCATTCATGTTAAGCCAGTCAAATGTCCCATATGTACAGTTACCACGGCTCAGCCGGTTCATATGCGTCGACATATTGAAGTGTATCACAGTGGCTGGGCTCGGCAGAGGTGGCCAGTGGGCGCTGTGTGTAAGTTGTGCGGTAAACCATTCACACGAAAAGACAATCTTCGCAGACACTACCAAAATCAGCATAAAGATTTTAGTAGTCTCTCTGTGTCTGATTGAGCAATTTTGTATGTCGGGCCTATGTTCTGTCGAGTTGTTGAAGGGTTTTTGAATAGTACCTTGTACCCTTCAGAATTGTACGTCTGGTGGAAGTAGAAGTACCCCCGCCTCCTGCTCGTTACCAAGACTCCAACGAAGATCTACGTTTACGTGTTTCAATGAGAGAAAAAAGCAAAAAAAAGAAAAAGGTATTAAGTACCAAAGAGTCAGAAAGGGAAAACCAAATTAAGTTGCAAGCCAAAATCCATCATCACCTTATATTTTGAGAGATACCCCGCCACAGTCTGCATCAGAGTCTTCATCCGACACATATGTCTCGAGCTCCTTTGTCCCCAAAACCTTCGCTGTGCTACTTTCAGTTGCCTCAGTTTCCAAGCTACCGTCAGCAATCGAATATCGGAATGTATCTCCTCGAAGCTCCTCCGAATCCACGCGAGACCACCGGTCATTTGAAATTGCTGTCTGGGAATCAGGATGCCAGGGACTTGATGACGAGGGGCCAAGGATATCAGCAATAACAGCCCGGCGAATCTCACTTGTCATCTCATTGAGGACCTTCACCTGCAGATCGTATTCTGGATCCCCCTTGGTGGGATTGTTGACTAATTGCGGGCTCCAATTAACCCAGACTTTGCGGTGGCAATCAGGGACGACCATTCGAGCCGGATGGTGCCTAAAGTATAGTTCACAGCACAGACAGGCTGGTTTGCTACAAGCAATGTAACGGTCATTCCCCTCGAAAGACAAGTCCAACCTGAAGAAATGGTTCAAAGCCTGCACTTCTGCATGCACCTGCGGCGTGCACTTGTCATACTGTTCCATGAAACCCTCAAAGGTACGAGATTGAGATTGAGAATTCATGCAAAGCAAAGAATTCTTTACCTGAGGCCTTTCCGGGTCGTCCTTCTTCAACATCCTGTTGAGGATACCATCAAGCGTGGTTAGATTATCGGGCGCTGGCCGAGGCACCGAAGGCACACAAGGAATAGCCACCACCTGATGCGAGTCAAGGATCTGAGACAAATGGTAGGCATCCCCAACCAGCTGCGAGGGTGCCCGGACGTGATCTGCCAGTCGCCCTAGATAATGGATAACTAACGCAAAAGGCGACCGTCGGTCTCGAAGGCCCATTAGCCTTTCTTCGTCTTGAGCTTTCAGTCCGATTATCCTGGTGATTGCAGACTTTCTGTAAGTATATGCATATTGGCAGAGTGCCAGACAATCATCCTGTTCGAGGATAGGCTCAAGCCAGTCTTTTATCAACTGATCTACTGAGCCAGTTAGCATTGTAAGAACCTGGAATTTGGCCTTTACGAACCCTGTTCCGTTCTCACAGAACCGCGTATGGGATAACACTGTTTGATCGCTTGAAACAAGCATTGACGCTCTTTCTTTACTCGGCGGATCGCGAAGTTAAGGCAGAAACTGATAAAGTTTGCCCTAGATTGTTCTTCATCAAAGCCTCCATCAATTCTCGTAAATCGCTCCAAGTGGCTGAGAGCATTCTTCGCGAATTCGACGATTTTGTCAACAGATGCGTTGGATGAAATCCAGAATCTGTAACATGTTTCGCTGTCTTCAAGTCCAATGGCAGTGCAAGAAACACCTCCTTTGGTAAAGTCACAAACAAAGGCGAGGTTACGTAGGAACTTTCGTCGCCGTGCTTGCTCCAAACTAGGATTCGATGAGCCGACTGTGTGCTGCCCACGGGTCTGTCCTAGTACACGCAAAAGAAACAAAGGCTCGTAAAATCTATCAAGGAGTCTCTTATACGCGTTCAGTCTTGGGGGCCCGACGCGGACTGAGTCGATAGGTAATTGTTTGTAGGTGATATTGTTCTGGACTATGAATAAATGCTTTGCAGATGACATTTTGAATAGCTTATAGAAAAGTGCACAAAATATCAACCACATTCGGAGTGTGAGCTCATTAAAAAGAAAGAGAGCAATTTACCAGTACTTAGGCCACCCATCAAGTTTTGTGCCGGATACATACTTTCAGAAAGTCAGCCACGGGGTGGGGGAATGAAGGCAGGGTGTAGAAGGGAGATAGGAGGAAGACAATGCAGGAGGAAGACAATGCAGGAGGAAGACAATGCAGGAGGAAGACAATGCAGGAGGAAGACACTGCAGGAGGAAGACAATGCAGGAAGACAATGCAGGAAGACAATGCAGGAAGATAATGCGGGAGGAAGACAATGCAGAAAGACAATGCGGGAGGAAGACAGTGCGGGAGGATGACAGTGCGGGAGGAAGACAGTGCAGGAGGAAGACAGTGCAGGAGGAAGACAATGCGGAACTTCTAAGCACACTTGTTGTACTGAGATTGGGTAGCCAAGACTTTTCGCCGCCTCCGTAAAATGAGGGAGGTAATCTACGTGAGCATAAGTGAAGATACCAAAGCCTTTACTTGCAAAGCATGCGACTTTGGTCGGTAGACTGTGTGGGATGCAGTCGTCTCTCGTTCAAAGCAAGGGCAGATCAACGGCACGCTTAGACAAGTGGGACAAATCAGGGCACGCCTCGAATTCTCCAAATGATACGAGGCGGCCAGCCACTGCACATTGGAAACGCTAAAATGACTCCTATGTCCGTATAGTCTTCTGGGATGGATAAAAGGCACTGGGCTGGGCTGCACATTCGGTTGACGGCACTCATCCAAACAGCCTTTAACTTGCAAACGTTTGTCTTGAATTGTTCTTCGATACTGAACGCAGTGGAAAATGTCTAGTTTGCCTGCTGCATCCCGTCTATCAACCACGGAATCTATATATCTACTTCATCACGTTTTCCTGCCCCCAAAACTGCCACAGGAAGATGATTTTAACGCTTTACATGAAACTGTCCTGCTTGATAGCGTTATTGACGCCCTTGCTCAGTTTCATGATTATTGTCCTGGGCAGGAAAGTGAAGTTGTTGTCAGTGTCAAAGTGATGCTCACTCGTTTGAGAGCGATGCGCGATTGTCATGGGGACGTGAATCATGTTGAGCTTAGAAAAGCTCTAGAAGAACTAGAAAATTCAGGTATGGCCAGATGTAACCTAGCTGACGCCCGGAGTTTTAATGACAGACACGTGTCGTATAGGAGGTGCTCTACCTGTGCATGTCCGCTGCCAGAATGCTGCGGTCTTAATGACTAGGCACAGCGATTCAATACATGTCGAGACATTTGAACTGTGGCCTCGGAATGAAGCCGTTAACACCACGGTGGGTCGACTGCAACGCCAATTCCCTGGGCCAACCTTTGCTTTGGATCGAGCCGTCTTCAATGAACCAGATATGCAAAACACAATTGCGCACGCCCTTGAGAGCATGAGTCGTCAGCCTGCCCCGGGGACCAAGCCCAAAGTGAAGAAGGCGCGGCAGGAACACGACGAGAATCGGGATACAACCAATCCAATGATGGTTACAGAGTTGTTCACAACATTCCTGCGCCCACAATGCAGAACTGTGGACAGTCTGCAGGTTCGTAAAAACACACGGGAAGAAGTCCTGTGGCTCGACACTCTGCATCCTTGGAGACGTTCCGCCCTCTGGCTCCAGGTTCGAGTTACGATCCAAGTGTTGTTTCGGAGGCTCTGCCAGCGCGAAGGAATTTCAGTTGACCTCTACAAAGTATTCATGATTTTTTGCATGAGTTCCATTCTCCGCCGCTGTCCCAAGAGCATAAGCAGTGAACACCGGTATATCATGAGTTCCAAAATTGTGCGCCGGTTACGCAAGCTTGATCTGCCGGATAATCACGGTTGGCTCCTGTTTGTCCAGGATTCCCTTCAAGAAGCGAATGGCGTCCTCGAACGAAACTGGAGTTGCATCGTCGCCAGTAACGCCTGCCAACCTGATATGTCCCCCTTGGCTCGACTCAACTTTAAAGATGACACTGATTGCTCACTGCCCAGTCTTGAGGAGTGGCTTCAGAGTATCAGAACCCGCCAACACTCCTTAGTGACGCCAGATCCCCACCCACAGTCTGGATTCTTGGAGTTTGAGCCTGCAGAGCTCCCATCGCTCCTCCGATTGACTGACCCCGACTATCACGTCTACAATCTCGCTGCTTTCGAAGCGTGGGTTGACTTGAATCTTCAATCCTGGACTGAGACACATATCGGCTATGAAGACACCTGCGAACGGCTAAGCAGATTAGTCAATGCCTATTATGATATTGCATCCAGATCTTACGCTTCCAACCCTGAGGCATTGTCAACCATGCTTCTCACCATCCTGGAGCTCTGGATAGCTTGTGACAAATCCGCCGTCCATCTTCATCCGCTGCTTCGCCAGTATAATCCGTGTATTCCGATACATCTGTTCCAGTCTCTCCTCTTACCTCGGCTGTCCCAGCTTACCCGGTTGGCACATGCGGAACTTTACATGTGCCAACGTCACCAAGGCCTCCAGTACCCAGATTCCAATATTCTAACTGACTTTGGAACCTCTTCCTCCTTTTCTGTGCGCTACTTCAATGACTCCGCTGAGCACCAACGTCTACTTGATACTATTGAACAAAAAGCTGGATCTGAGAAGGCCGCCAAAGTGGTGGAGTTGCACCGAAAGCATCAGCAGTACAGGGACTTTTGTGCTCGGCGGGATGAGATTTCTTGCACGTACTATGATGAGAAACTCGACAAGCGGTTCCACTTTACAGAGCGTCGTCATAACCCCTCCTCGTGCAAGAGATGCGGATTTGACAAGGCTGCGAGAGAGATCACAATCAAGGTGCATGAGTGGCCTTTGTCTTCCAATTCTTTGGAGGCCAAATCCACGGTCTTCGAGTTAAAATTGCCCAGACCGTTTGCATTCTGGCGTGATATCACTGCTTTCATCTTGCTTGATGTTTTGGGGATCAAATATGTTTCGAAAGAACCGCCTAGAGCTGAGTACCGACCACACACCTATAGCGGACTCTCAATGTTCTATACCGCGGTCGTTGATTCCCCAAGGGTTGGCCTTCTTTCCCAAGTCAAACCCCACAAAGGAACGCACAGGCGGGAAAAATACATTATCAGTGTATCAGAGAGCGACGTTTGTCTCGCGAATGGGATGCGTTTCAAATACTTTGATAATGCCCTCCGCTGCTTTACTGGAGACCTGGTCCAAACACATGCAATGGCGACGGCATGCACTTACAAGTTACCTCCATCCAGCTCGTCTCTGCAGCCATTTCTCTTCCGCCCAGCAGAGACACCTGACGGTCCATCACCCAATACGGTCATTGCATCGCAGCATACCTGCCCTGAAAGAATGTCACTGGGGGAGTATAAAGCGCTTTGCTCAATGCCATTGGGCGTCCATATCCAGTGGCAGAACATCCTTCGGCAGCTCGCTGCACCCTCCGTGGTCTTTAATAAGGTCGAGACGTGCCTTTTCACCCTGCAGATCATGCACCAGGCAGGGCCGCCATCGCCCCTGAATCTGACCCTAAGAGATAGCCATCATATTTTGAACGATGATTTGTTTGCAGCTCCTTTGCTGCGAGAGATCAAGAAGGCAGCAGCGGCCATCGAACAGAACTGGCAATCCGCAGAGGAGTTGAGCGTGCTGATCGCCCTCACCCAAAAAGTGTTGGCCTGCTCCCCATCGGTTCAAATCCAGGAGGAATGCATAGCCCAGCTGGATGGCCTCCGGAAGATTTCTTTCAAATGGGTAATGACTGTTGGGGAGAAGGCCGGTGCTACGGACAGCAATGATCACAGGAACAATCTGATAGCCTCCACTGCTTACCTCGCGCTGATGTGCGTCGGCACTTTTGACTGCGAGAATAGCCACTTGGAGCGAATGCTCCGCAACGATCTGGATGCCGCCGTTTTTATCCAATGCAGTATGATCATTCATGACCGAAAGAGCCTTCTGAACGGGGTATCCAGTTGTTTACTTCCAATCTTTTACTATCGGTGGCAGAACATCGCCTTTCGGGGACACCGCATGTTGGCCAACAACACTGTCCATGGCCGCACGACCGCACTCGACCGAGCGATCCAGCGGACTTGGGCCGCGTACCGACCGGGATCACCTTGGACAGCAGCCCCCAATGGCAGTCAATGTTGCGTGAACAGCCAGATGATGGTTGAACCCGGCAGTAACAGCGGTGTCGTGATGCACGTGAACCTTCTCACTGGTCAGCTGCTCATCAATGGTCGTCCACTGGCGCGGTTGCCCGGGGAGTTCGAGCGCCACGACACATATCGATCCCTGTTTGGGCATTCTTTGGTTGAAGTGATGCCTAGCGACCTTCCAGGTCTGGAATTCTCCGCGCAGAGACCGCACATGGGCCAGACGATCTACTTGGGGAAATTGAGCATCCCCGAGCAGAGCGGGTTCGATCTACGCATTCGAGCCGTGGATGGGAGTCGAGTCTGGGAATTTGTATCCCCGCGGCTCCTCGCGGATGCTTTACCGGATACCTTCGTGGAGGGGTACGCCCATTGGTACGAGACCGATGGCCAATACATCGAGTTTCGGCCTCTTAAAGACCCCTGGATGTCATCCCCGGCCTCTCACTGGCGATTGCAGCGCACCCAGCTGGGAGATAACTGGCAGCTCTCCCAGGGCAATATGTCGTTAATCAGTATGCGGAGTGAGACAGCAAGATCATTGTCTGATATCTTACAACCCCTCGAAAAGGCCTCCAAGCTGCACTGCAAACTTCACCGCGGATCTGACATGGTGGAAATCGAGATCCCTCGCCTCCGGCTGGGCTTTAATCTGCGATCGGGTCAGTCGTCAATTGAGTCTCGCCAGTACCGGGGGATGGTCGTCGATCCCGATCAGTCGGTGGGCACCCTGATCGGCCTGCGTCACAAGCTCGTTTTGCTTGACCCAAACACACACAATCGGAGGATTTTGATCCCGGAAGGCCAGATAACATGGGAGCAAAGCGGTGGCCATGTCGCCGTCAAGGTTGGTTGGCAGGCGGCAACCAGCGTGCATGTTTATTTCGTGAACAGAGACATCGGCTGTTTGACAGACAACGGGACTCTACAGAGTAAACTTGTACTGTGCTATCTGCATGCTGTCACATCATTCTGTATCCCTGACCCCTTGACCAAGCACACAGGGACCGAACAGTCTCTGTCTATTCTGCGGTCGGCATCAATGCGGTCTTTCAATCAGCTACAGCCGGAAAATATCTTGATGCTCGAAAAGCTTGCGAGTCTCACACCAGCAAGGAGATATTACCCTGCCAACGAGCGTGTAATGCAGAGCGTTCGATGGGATCCGATCCTAGGCTCTTTGGCTCAACATAATGATTTCCACAGCCAGGTGGCTGCTATATTTGATCAACACCATCGGATGAGGATATTCAACCCGGCTTCACAGGGGACAGAGCCGTCGCTACCGTCATGGAATGCAGACCTCCTGCAGCGAGATCGCATTCGCTCCTCGACCTTCCGGATCTCTGGTTTCGGTGCCGAGGACCACACGGACGCGAAGGACTGTCTATACGAAGAACTGGGCCGGAACTACCAGTCAGAAAGCTGTTCACGAGTGTTCAGTCTCTGCAAAATTCTCTACGAAGATATTCCATCTACCCAGGACATCACGCTTGAATCCTTGGCTGCACGTCTTTGGACGTTTCTTACGGCTTCCAACACAGTTCACGGAGCTAGTTCTTCGATTGACGCTACACGGATCAAGTACGATGCGATGTGGCTCACGGAGACCGGTGCGTTTCTTTCCAGTCAGTGGTGCAGTATCCATCGGCTCCTCTGCTCGGAGACGGCTCGGCCACACAGATATGCAGTAATGCTCTGGTTGTCGACGTTGGCATTCTCCAGGAAGATAGAGATGATCGTCTTGCACGTTCTTGCTGCGGTGTACATTTTGCCCGGCATGGCCTCTATGACGTTACCAGCGCAGAGATTATACCGGCCACAAGAAGGGTTCGCGGTGAACTCCGCCGAACTGAAGAGTCAGATCCATGCTGTAAGCTGGAGTGTGACGCCCGAAGATGGCATCTCTCCCGGACCAGCGGAATCGTATAGCAAGTTTCATGCGCGCGTGGCGAAGTTAAAAAAGACAAAGCGGAAACAGGCCCTAGGTCATTTCATAGACGGCCTACAGGAACAGTGGCCGACCCGATGCCCCTCACCTCCCATATCTGGTGAACAGCCGGCATTCGCAGATTATTTTGACGCACAAAAAGCGATGCAAATTTCACAGGCGGCATTTTCAACTTGGTTCGATAACCGAGAGCTGAGGCAGTATCTGGATAGGGTTGCATCCGCCTACACAGCCCAAGAGATCCAACCCATCGCGATCCCGCCGTGTCTCTACCGGTGCTCGCAACGACCCACGGACCGACGGCATGCTTTCATCTCCGTGGATGACATACTGGACGAGTGTCTTGGTCCACCACCGGTGGTGGTAATGGAACCACCCACTCTACCACCTTGGTCGGGCAGTGGCACTACTCCTGACCCAAACCTACGTCTTTTGAGCTTAGTCGATGCCCTGGAACCACAAGCGCGATCTCAGTTCCAAAGGCAATACATCGAGAGACTGCGGGCCAGTATCACATCCCTGCAGGGTATCCAGGATATGGATCATCACTTGCCTAATGACGACGTTCTTGAGACCGTCATATCCCATCATTTGCATCGCTGCCAAGAGTACCATGAGGAGATCAGTCGCTCCGTCATGTCGAGGATGATGCTTTCAAATACGATGACAGCAGAGGTACGTCCAGGATCACACATGCAGCGCAATATCCTGGGAACATTTGCAAATGTCCACGTCTGGCCGAGGGTATCATCACAGCTCCTTCTCCATCAGCTGACACGCAAACGCTGGAGCCACCTGCCTAAGCCCTGGAAGAAATGCTTGATCGCGTATGGATGTTCCCTCACGGCGGTCCAGCGGGCGAAGAGGCTCGTCAATATGATGGGTCATCGCGTGGATCTAGCCCGCGAACTGCAGAACGCTGGTCACACGAACTGGGACCCAATGGATTTCCCCGAGTCGTTGCTGCTGGAGATTGAGAGTGGGTTATTGATTCGGGACGTCCAAGAACAAATTGCGCGACGCATGAGAAATGCGCAGCCCGGACATAACGTCGTCATGCAACTGAATATGGGCGAGGGCAAGTCTTCCATCATCGTCCCCATCGTGGCAGCCGCGCTCGCAGACCGTTGCCTAGTTCGCATCATTGTCGCCAAGCCACAATCGCGGCAGATGTTTCAGATGCTCGTTTCCAAGCTAGGGGGACTTTTAGGACGGCGGGTGTATCATCTCCCCGTGTCACGCTCGTTGCGGATTGGTGGCCCTGAGGCGGAAGAGATCGAACGGATGTGCAAAGACTGCATGGCGGAGGGCGGAGTTCTCCTTGTTCAGCCTGAGCACCTCTTATCCTTGAAGCTGATGTGCCTAGAGTGCTTCATGACCGGGAGAGAGGCGGTTGGTGTATGTCTTCTTAGGATCCTGGATTTCTTCCGGACCTCCTCGCGAGATCTGGTAGATGAAAGCGATGAAAACTTTAGTGTCAAGTTCGAGCTGATCTACACAATGGGGACCCAGCGTCCTTTGGAGCTCAGTCCACAGCGGTGGAATCTGATTCAAGAGATGCTCGGCCTGGTGAGGAAATATGCGCCGGGTATCAAAATGCAGCTCCCGCGGTCGATTGAGGTGGAGGAGCCACATCCAGGGAGTTTCCCCAGAATCAGGTTGCTCCGAGCGGATGCCGCGCACCAGCTGTTTGAACGGATCGCAGATCATATCTCCCACAACGGCATCGACAAACTGCCCATTTCAAGGCATCCAGAAGCAGCCCGACGCACGGCTATCGCTTACTGCCTTGAGCCGGAGCCGTCAGAACAGAAGATTGCGGTGGTTGAAAATCCAGATGCGTCTGGTTTTTGGGCCGACAGCACCAAGGATCCTCTTCTACTACTTCGTGGTCTGCTAGCTGGCAACGTCTTAGCATTCTGCCTGGGACACAGACGGTGGAAAGTCAACTACGGACTTGATCGCTCCCGACAACCCCCCACGAGGCTGGCGGTGCCGTATCGTGCGAAGGATAACCCTGCACCACGAGCGGAATTCAGTCACCCCGATGTGGTCATTGTGCTCACGTGCCTGAGTTATTATTATGAAGGCCTCTGCGACGACGATCTATTCCAGGCATTCGACCATGTGGTCGGATCGGATCAAGCTGCCGCGGAGTATCAGATATGGGTCGAGGATGCCCCAACTCTTCCCCCCGCGTATTGTCAATTGATGGGCGTTAATCTCCAGGATCGGCTCCTTTGCGTGGAACACATTTTCCCGTGTCTTCGGTTCGCCAAGGGGGCCATCGATTACTTCCTTGCTCATATCATTTTCGCCAAAGGTCCCAGGGAGTTTCCGAGTAAACTATCTTCATCCGGATGGGATATCGCCGAGGTCAAGTGCCATCCCACCGTCGGCTTCAGCGGGACCAACGATTCCCGGGTCACCCTTCCCCTCAGTGTGGAGCAGCTGGACCTACCTGATCAGAACCACACCAATGCATTAGTTCTCGAATATCTCCTGCAACCAGAGACCGGCATTGCCCTAATTCCGGCACGAGATGACCTGTCCAAGTCAGATGCGCAGGTCCTTCTGGATATGGTGGCGGCACTAGATCCAGCCGTACGGGTGATTCTGGACGTTGGAGCTCGGATATTGGAGCTGAGTAACTTGGAGGTTGCGAAGACATGGCTGGAAATGATCGGTAATGACAGTAGAACGCAGGCCGTGGTCTTTATCAACGACGACCACGAGATTGCCGTGGTGGATCGGACCGGACTCGTCGAACCGCTGCGGACGTCACCTTTCGAAGGGCACCTCGACCAATGCCTTGTGTTCCTTGACGAAGCACACACGAGAGGGATTGATCTGATGCTACCCTCCCAAACCCGGGCGGCGGTGACGCTGGGACCGAGTATCACAAAAGACAAGCTGGTTCAAGGTCAGGGAGTCCCAATAGAACGGCCAGGCGTACCTTTCACTAACAGCTATCACAGCATGTATGAGGATGAGAAAATTAGGGAAAGGACAATCGGTAGTGTTTTGCATTCCGGAAGAGGTCAAGTTCAAGATTTTGACGCTCTGTGGGAGGTCCCCCGAGTCTGATCTTACCGTAGCATACGTGCTCCGCTGGGCGATTTCCGAGACCTGGGACGATATGCAACGCAGCATGCCTTTGTGGGCAGTGCAGGGAAAGCGATATCAGGCCCAGGCCCGTCATTGGCGTGTTGTGCGACAGGACGGGCAAACCTCGATACCAAAATGTCAGGCAGAGGGCTTTCTGGAACCGGAATACCAGTCGCTGGAACAGCGATACCGTCCCGGCCGTAAGAATGATCTAGCTCTTTCCTCCCAATACACTGACGATGCGGACTTGTGTCGCATACTGGACCGATGCCGTGAGTTCGCAACCGTGAAGTTCTCTGCAGCGCAACTCCAGGAAGAGCAAGAGCGAGAGCTCGCACCAGAGATTGAGCAGGAACGACAAGTTCAACGTCCGGCTCCTGCCGAGCCGGAACCGCATTCCGTGCATCCCGATATACGCTTGTTCGTGGCCACTGGACATCTGGATGCATCATCCACCGCGGTGAAACCAGCTTTTATGGTGTTAGAAAATACATCAGCGGCCGACTACCTGGATGTGACCCAGTTTCCATCGGAGCTTCTTGTCACCATGGAGTTTGCTAGAACCGTCCGACTGCCAGATAAATGGTCTGCCCGGGATAGTTACCAGCGTGCGGTTGAATGGGTCCTGATGAGCAACGAACATCCCTCCAAGGACGGGACGTCCGGAAGGCACATGGTGATCATCAGCCCGTACGAAGCGAATAAGCTTCATTCTTACATTCGTGGATCTGGTACAGTAACGATGCACCTATATGCACCTCGTCAAAACCAGAGCTCATACCCCGTCGATAAGCTCGATCTGTACCCGATTCCGACGACTTTAAGCACAAGGCCCCTGCAAATCCCTGAGAGCCTACGCATTCAACTGAACCTCTTTGCGGGGCAGCTCTATGTTTCCTCTTACAACGAGTATTGTGAAATATGCCGCTTCCTAGGAGTGGCATCTACTGCCGCACCAGAGGGCGTGGCTGTCGCCGCGGATGGGTTCATCATGGAGAATCAACAGGCAGGTGCCAGGTTCACCAAAAGCCCCCTCCGGTTTCTCAAGGTGTTCATGTCACAGATACGGAAGGACGGGCAGGAAATTGACAAGACCCACCTTGGCAAGATCCTAGACGGAAAGCTATTACTCAGGGCTGACTTCCAAGATTGCCATGGCATTGCAAGAGCTCGGACCATGAAGCTGAGTCTTCGAGATATCCGATATGATGTCTCGAGGGAACAGCATGCTAGGGCTAGGGCGACAGGAAGTGGATTTTGATAGCGGAACAGGCATCCTTGTGTTCCGGGTGACTGGTGCTGGGCTTCAGGCTGGGCCTGATTCGCTCCCTCTCAATGGAATAATATAGCTCCAGATTCATCTTGTCGTACAGGTTTTGATGACAGAGGTCTCTCGTTTCTTCCCGATATAACATATGCTTTGCTCCGGAGAACTGGCAGTGGAGAGTTTGGCAAACCCACAACCCACATGCCCTGCATCAGGTTCGGGTGAGTTCCTTTCAAGTCCCGGTTGTCTCGATGACTTTCGCCTCCCAACAGGCTAACTAGAAGACAGATCGACACCTGGAAAACATGATTGCCCATCGTCTCGGTCCCTATGGATCAACTCGATCCCCGGCCATCTGTGAGCAACATGACCCGCTTGCCACAGATCAACTCGAACGAACCGCCGTCCAGTGACGCCAGATTGACTTGAGATGAAATGGAGGGGCTCGTTCGGGAATACCGGATTGAAGAAAGGGGGTGATGCTATTGAGGGGGATTCCGTCCTCATTGGTTTTGGTGTTGCGACCGTCCTGCTCTGGGCCTCTCTCAGTTGGCTATGGAACACTTTCTTTGCTTGAGGGTACTTTACCTTTTGGGTGTCTTTCTGATTCTCTTTCTGTTTGCCTGACTGTCTGGCTGTCTGTTTATCTGGCTGTCTGTTTTCTCTGTCTTTCTCTCTTTCTTTCGGATGATTATTTGAACCGTACAAGGCGTGCTGAGCTGGAAGATCGTGGGTTTCGGGATTAAGTGGCCTTTATTCTTTCAATCAATCTCGTGTTCTGTCCGTTCCGACACAAACATGACACTCATCCTTGGGGATCATCGGCACCGGCAAGTGAAACCATAGGTGTAGATTATGAAATCAACATCTCGACTGACGAGTTGCTCGGTGATATAAGAAAAGCTAAACTAGGGGAGAGGAGGAGCTCGCGAGCCGACTAAGACCAAGGGCAGTAGTGTCGGGACCAGGGATCGGTCCGCGCATGCTGCTCGTCTCGCCTCTGCCATTCGACCCTGCTGTGTGCAAGCTCCTGCCAGAATCCAGGGAACTGCATGGGGTCGTCAAGCGAATCGAAGGGGCGCCGGGGGTGATTGAGCGCCTTGATGGCCCGGGTCGTCTTCTCGACGTAGAAAGGAGAGCCGGGGGGGAAGAGTCCAGCTTCTTTGAAGCGCCAGGCAAACTCATTCATCACCGAGAAGGCAGTCCAGTGCTGGAAGTGTGGAAGGATGGGACTGTGGTCGAGCCATTCGCGAGGATACGGGCCGGATTGCTTTTGATCTTGCCCATGCCCATGCCCCTGCTTCTGCTCCTGTTGGGGAGGAGGCGAGGGTTTACATGGTCGGTCGTTGCGTCTCGTGAGGAACAGGGCTTGAAGGTATTCCTGGAAAAGGGGTTGAAAGTCCTTCAATCGGAACCAAAGGGGCTTCAGTCCCTTCAGGGTGAGCAGCGTCTCCTCGGGGTGATCAGCATCCACCTCGAGCAAGGTCTTGTTGACTCTGAGTTGGAACCCAGGAGTCCTTACCCGTCGGCGGGCTTCCTCCTCCCCGGCGCGGCCCGTGATGGAGCAGAAGATACCGACGAGGGTGCGATCCCACTCGTTCCACCCTTGCCAATCCGACAATAGCTGCGACATGGGGCTGCGCAAGTACCGATCCTGAAAGCTGAGGCGGATCAGGGCCTCCACCATGCGCGCGGGACACAGGATCTTGACCGCATAGGGTTCTTCCACCTCTCGTTCGAGGGCGACATCGGTCGAGTCGATGTAGATGGGCGATTGCTCCTTCTTCAACTGGTCGTAGGCCCACAGTTCGTTCGACCCCGGGGAAGGGAGATGGAAGAAGTACTCCTCGTGGCGGAACAGGTTGAGATCGACGTGGTGCTCGTGGCTGGGGCCGGCTGCAAGTGAAAGACATGGCCTGGCACCCACCAGGCCTCGAGGTGCTTTCCAGAGGTAAGGGCAGAGGGCGCCAATGAAATACCTCTCTCCAGACCTCCACTTGCCGCTGCGGTCGTACTCGTTCGTCTCCTTCACCGTCACTTCCAAATGACCGATGCATCGGGGATAGTCATCGTCGAATTTGGCAGCACGCAGAGCTTGACAGCATTCTTGAAGTCAGCCGCGGGGTGACCAGGTCAATGGTGGTGATGCGATTTTGGCAGCCGTAGAACCGCCACAGGGCATCGTTGATCACGTGACGGGGGATATTGTTCTCCTTCAGCAAGTTGACGATCTCGGAAATGAAGGTCAAGGTCACTTCCTGGCCGCGATATTCAAACGGTGATTTTCCCTTCTCCTCCTATTTTATTCTTCTTGGCCCACTTCTCTCCAAGAATGGAGGTAGCCGCCGCCGCCGCCGTGCTGCGCACCTCCTTGTGCTCGACATTAGGCTTGATGGGGCATTGCTCTTGCATCCAACCATCATAGGGGCCCCAGAAATGAATCCCAGCGC
Organism: Aspergillus uvarum CBS 121591; assembly: GCF_003184745.1. Lineage (NCBI taxonomy): Eukaryota > Fungi > Ascomycota > Eurotiomycetes > Eurotiales > Aspergillaceae > Aspergillus > Aspergillus uvarum. Next base: position 90,836 of record NW_020291312.1, read on the forward strand.
CCGTCTCATAAGGCTTCGCCATGTTGGTGTTGGTGTTGCGTGGATGGATGGAAAGAAAGGGGGACGGGGGCTGTTCAATGACCCTTGCTTGACACAAAGTTGCCTGTGAAGATGGACCCCTACTGTTCTTTTTCCGGGATTCCCTATGCATTTTGAGCCCGTCTGCTCTATGTAAGCCTCTCTTATTGAAAGAGATTGAATTGCAGGATCGGGTGGTCGCGGGTGAGGGTGGAAAGGCAGGCTTCAGCATAAAGCAATCCACTCGCACTACGCCTTGTTTCTCATTGCAACAGCTAAACCATCTTTCCGGAGCATCGTAGACAAGGCTGGAAGAAACAAGGCTGGAAGAAAGAAGGCTGTTTCTTTATCAATATACCGAAGGTCACCATGCAGAGAGCTCAGATGATGTCTCAGGTGCCTGAGAACAAAGATTCAACATGACGGTAGCGGAAACCCCGTTCCCCGCTTTCCGACGCGGCGAGGGCAGGGAATGATGCTCAAATCATACTCTGGGTGGGCCAACCATCCATTCACCTGAAGTTCTTGTCAAAGCCTTGGTCCTGTTTCTATCTCCCCTGCCCTGGAGGCCTTCTAAAGTCCATACAATGCCGAATCCAGCCGACACTCACTCATCGCACCCCTCAAAAGTCCTGTGGTCTAGCATCCTGCAACATCTCCGGATGAAGCAGATAGAATGGACTGAGTTCCTCCACATAACCACAGGCCGGATCACTCATGGAATACCCGATGAACCGCTGGGTCGCATGGTCGTACCGCTGCACCATCTCCCGCGGTACCGCCAGGTACTGATTCTCTTCCTGGCGGAGGTAACCGCGCACAGCGAAGGTTGCGTACGCGATGCGCCGTTCATCGCGGCTGGTGTTGGCCCCACCTCCGTGGTAGAGGGAGGAGAACATGATCAGGGCGTCACCCTTGTCCAGCTCAGCCACGACACAGTCCCGCACATCGGGCGGCGTCGTGCGGTGAGTACCCCTGTATGCGCCCAACAACACAATATAAGTCGCCAGTCTGGTTCCCTGTTGTGGTGGCTTTCGAACATCCAAACGTGAAGAGGCTTACCAGAGATGACTCCCCAGGATGAATTGCGTCCCCCCATTCTCTTTGGTAACCTTGCACCCGGCGACCATCATGCCCAATGCCGTCTCGCGGGTCTGGTCGCGCTCATCGTCCCACGCCTCGATCTCCGACAGGATATTGTGGTTGATGTACGAGTCGCGATGCAGCGGCTGGGCCTGGGCACCGGGCCCGACCTCGATCCCTGTGCACGAGGTCACGTACGGCTTGGACACGGACTCCTTCTGCAGGTCACCCCACCAGAACACGCTGCGTGTGGTGAGGAAGTGCGCGCAGACGGCCTGGAAGAGGGGGTTCATCACCTGGGTGCGGGTGTAGGTGGGGCTTAGGGCGATCATCGACGGCGCCCGTCGGGTTTCCTCTACCACCACCGGTCTCAGCAGGTCAAATCATTTGAGGATGTGGAGGGTGCATCACAGAGAAAAGACTCTTACTGGGAAAAAAGCTGCCATTCCATTCGAGATCGCGGTGGAGTCTCTCCTGGACATCCTGGTTGACCTGGTCGACGTCTGCCGGAGAAACGAGCTCCTTCACAACCACACAGCCGTCACGCTTGAGGATCGCAATAATTTCCTCAAGAGGGGTGTCCTTGGAGACAGTCTGGGCACTGGATTCGCTGCTTGGAGTTTCTGTCATGCTGAATTTGGTGACTGAGCTGGGGTGGATGGTTACAGAGTGACCTCGTTGCTCGAGTTTGGAGGACTGACTCATATATCGGCTGAAAGCATAGAACATTTCACTTCCACCCAAGAGCTGAACATCACATGCCCCGTCTATCTTGGTGCTAACATACAGTTGGAACATGTGGCGGATTGGAGTGAATTACAGGTGTTTGATCGGAGCAAACATTGGGTCGCCACGCTCAACCCTGGGCTGCGGAGGAGCGATGATAAGGTTCTAATGCAGGTCAGTGACATGTGAAGACACGTTTACAGTGTAATCTATCTATGGGATCACATCGTCATAGCTCGACATCAGTTGACCTCAAGACCATAGTCGATGCTGCGTTCCACGACTTTGATAAAGAAGCAATTGCATACACTCAACACTCCAGCACTTCCCCCACGACACAGTCCAGCATTGGCTACTAGACAACATCAAGGAACATGCTGCACCCAACAGACTACGTCGTCCCCCCAGGCTCTTTGATCCTGGTCACCGGCGCAAACGGTTACATCGCGTCGCAAACCATCGACATCCTGCTCCAGCGAGGCTACAAGGTCCGCGGGACGGTCCGCACGGCAAAACCCTGGCTGGATAGATACTTTACGGAGCGTTACGGGGCAGGTCGCTTTGAGAGCATCATAATTACGATGCTGGACGAGCTGGACATGTGTCGTCGTGCAATGCAAAATGTTTCTGGAGTGCTGCATATCGTATGTGAAGCCATTCGACATGTCTCAGAACCGTGCTAAGACACGACATCTAATCCAGGCATCCGACATGTCCTTCAATTCTGAACCCAATGCGGTAATCCCATGGGTAAAGAGAGCGACAATTCACCTCCTGGAAGCCGCCGCCAGTCAACAATCTGTGACGCGATTCGTGCTGACATCGTCATCTACGGCGGCACTGCTCCCGACGCCAGGTCAGAAGACCATAGTCGATGAGAGTAGGTTTCCTGCGTCTCTGGTGAAAGTGTTCTTCTGAATGTGACTGTGAGACAGATACATGGAACGAGGTCTCCGTCCACGCCGCCTGGGATGAATCAACGCCGCCCGAGACGAAAGCATATCATATCTACTCCGCCGCCAAAACCGAACAAGAGCGTGAGGGCTGGCGATGGGTGAGGGAGCGCAAGCCCCGGTTCGAGTTCAGCACTGTCGTCCCGAACTCCAACGTAAACAACCCAAAACCACCAGCACTTCCAGAGTCTAATCAAATGTAGTTCGGACGGGTCTTGCACCCTCAAATCGCAGGGTCGAGTATGATCCGAATGAGAAATCTCCTACGCGGCGACGGCTCGGTCATGGACGAGTTCCCTCCACGTAAGTCATTCGGCCCAGATGCACAATCAATTCACCCCAGTACTCTCCATCCTCACAGTCCCTACGAGCAGAATGGTACGTCAACGTCGAAGACACGGCGCGACTGCATGTCATCGCACTACTCAGTCCCGCCGTGAAAGGGGAGCGCATTTTCGCATTTGCATCGGAGTTCAACTGGACGGACGTGGTCAACATCCTGCGCCGGCTGCGTCCAGACAATGCCCTAATCCCCGACCCGCCTGCCAACGAAGGCCGCGATGCAAGCGAGATCCTCCCCTCGCGCCGCGCAGAGGATCTACTGCGCGAATTCTACGGCCAGCCGGGCTGGATTAGTCTGGAGGAGACCATTGCTGCTGGAATTGAGGACGTGCCGTAGCAGCATACGTAGATAGCTAGACAGCATCCATGGCATACAACAGCATAGCCCTCTGCGTCTCAATGCGAACAATTCTAGGCCAGAAATCAAAGTCCATTCTCCATTCCCTCCACAATCAGCCCTTCAAACCACGCATCAAAAGCATCCGCCTCACCAGACGGATTCGCAACAAAGACCCCAACCCAGCACTCCTCCTGAATCAAATCTCCAATCGACGGAACAAACACCCACCCCAACTCACGAAGAACTTCCCTCTCACCCACCCAATTTTCCGACCGGTTCACGCGGCTAACGATTAGATTATCCCCCTGACGTAACAATTCCATCGTCACCCTACCCAGTTCAGGATCCGCAGGCACAAGACTACAGTCCGGCCACCGATCCCGCCCTACCGTCACCAGGACCCGCCTACCCCCCAGAACCTCGAAACCGGTTTTCACCCATCTGCGTTGGCCGTCGGACTGCGGGAGCAGCAGAGCCAGGCCAGCCTGGGCGTAGGGTTGTTCAGCTAGCTCCGCGGAGATGGTGACACGGGCCCGTCGGAAGGAGGCCAAGGGCATTGCCTGGTAGATGAACGGGGCGGTGAAGATGCAGGTGCCCGGGGATGAGGCCCACAGGTCAGTGGCGGGAGGGGCGCGTAGCGAGAAAGAGGAGGAAAGTTCGGAGGGGGTGGGGAGGGGGGCGGTGGTGTGCTGTGTTTGCCATTGCGGCATTGTTGCTTGTCAATGGGTTGTGTGTTTGCTCGATGAGTGGTCTGCTTGGTTGGCTGTTGATTGACAGTGTGTTTACTAGGGAGTTGCAGGTGATTGATATCAAGTCACTGTTTCAGATGGATAGGCTGGAGCTGTCCTGGATACAAGCGGCTTTTAAATATGTCCGTCACGGTGGTGAGGATGTTTGCTCGTCCGTTGATCTGTGGGATTGACGTGGCCCGGCGGATTGTTGATCATGATTGACCTGGGAACAGGGGTTATAAATTTACGCCGGGCTCAGCAAGCAAGGTGGTGAACATACAGCGCTTATCGATTTCATGGAGAGTTGGCTTGCCCCAGTAAGCTATTATGGTCGTCACTCACATCGTGCTATTTCAGTTCAAGCCTGGCCTGACTCCAGAAGTGATCAATCAGGTGGGTTCCCACTTGCACCCAAAGGATAAGACCCTGCAGAAGTCAAGCGTTACTAAGTCTGGCTGCTGGTCTAGGCCTGCCAGGACGTTCTCGCACTGAAGCATCGATGCATTCACCCGGCGACCGGGCAGCCCTACATCGTCTCCTTCCACGGTGGCAAGGATCATTCACCCGAGGGAATGCAAGTGAGTGCCCTGGGTCCGAGGCTGTCAAGTGCTCAAGTGATAACACTGCCCTAGCATGGGATTACCCACGGGTTCGTAGCGGAGTTCGAGTCGCCTGAGGATCGGGACTACTACGTCTCCAGCGATCCAGTTCACTTGGGACTGGGAAGGGAGCTACATCCTTCAGTTGGCCAGGTTATCGTGGTAGACTTCACAGGGGATGTTATATAAAGGCAGAATGCTATCTAGTGTTCACTAGATATTGGCTTGTTAGATGTTACCAGAGATAGCCCTAACGCAACGATTTCCAAGAACGATTCATTCCCGCGAGTGTTCCCCATTGACTCCAGCCCAACCATCGCCATCAACCAACCTTCTACTGCCCTCCCATAATTAGCTCCACCTTATGCTGAAAGTCCGCGAAGATCGCAATAGCCTGGACAGTGTTAACAGTCAACCACCAAAGCCAACCACCGACACGTAGGAAACGAACCTGGAACAACCGAGTCTGCCCTCGTCCCCCATCACTCGCCGCAAAATGCACCCGATAACCTGCTTCACTCTCGATATAGCTGCGAGGCTGCTGTTGTTGTAACGCCACAGAAGCATTCGACCGAAACAAGGATATCTTCTCTAGCCAGTCAACCGCCTCGTTCATCCCAGCCAGTCTCTCCAGATCCTCCGGCGGGATCGTATGGGCCGCCACCCCAGCCAACTGCAGGATCTCCTCGACGGACATGCAGCTGCAAGCCTTGACACGGGTGGAGATCCCGTGCTGGACGTAATACTCTTGGGCCTGGACGCAGAGGTCGAGGAGGGGGTCTTGATCTTTGTATCTGCTCTCGCTTGGTTAGCCATCTCTCCAGGTCACCCCTGCCTGATGACCGTCGACAAAGAATACAATAAGGATAACATAGGAAGTTGGAAAGAACGAACGTATCATCAAAGCCAGCCTTCAGCTCGTGCACAAACGGCGAGATCGACACACACCCCGCTTCGCCGGCGAGGACCGCTTGCTCCATCGTGAAGACGGTGGTGGCGAGAGTTTGAATGTTCTTTGCCCGCAGCGCATGGCAGGCTTTCAGTCCCTCGAAAGTCGCGGAGACTTTGATGACGAGGCGCGAGGGGTTGAAATGCGGGTCGATGTGGTGGAAGATCTCGTGGTATCCTTTCCATGCGCGATCAATGTGGTTTCTATGGGGCGTTCGGAAGGCGGTGGAACTTACGCAGACACGTCTGAATCACATTCGTAGTGGAGAAGGCATGGCATGGGTTGACCATGACATGGACGGCGCCGGTGATGTAGGGGAGGACTCGGTTGGCCAGTAGAGCGGTCTATTCCAGGAGTTGGTAAGACTTAATTGAAGCACCGCGGAGAATGCGAAACTTACAGCAATGTCAACCCGAAGCTCGGCGAGCCTTACGCCCGGGTACTTTTGATGGAGATCTTGGGCAATGTCAATCGCTTGCGCGACGAGATCCTTGTTTTCCTCTTTCTGAAGTTGGAAGTATGATTCTGCCTACATCCACAACTTAGTATGCTTTTCACTGGTGTCAGGAGAGGTACATACTGGGTTGGAGGTGGCATCTGTCCACGGCCCATCGGGACCTCCGTTACGGGCAGCTGAGATTCGTTAGCATCAGTAGCTAAGAGTCAGGAAGCAAGCATGCCTTCAAGATCCAGACTATCCAGGTCAAGCTGGGTCTTGGAACGAAGGTACGTTAGAGCGTTGATAGTGTCCGCCATGTCGAATGTAGTACGTGTAGCAGTATCGGTTTTGCTGAGGATTGTCGACTCGAGGTACAGGTAGTACTCATAGATATCACCTCCTCCACTACAGCAGTAACCCGCTCTCAATTCCTGACTCTACAATTGAACATTTCAACATCACTGCTGTGAGTCTCTTAGTACGACAATGCAGATCCGTGCCATGCCCTCCAGTCTCAATCGCTACTTTCCTCCTTATCAGCTACACAACCAACGGCCTCAATCCAAACCACCATCGAGAAATCCCTCCAGCTGCCTCGCCAGAACAAAATGAAACTCCGACCTCGGATGAAAATCATCCCACCACACACACCCCTCCTCGTCCATACAAGTGCCATCCCGGAACCCATACCGCTTGGGGTCATCCAGGACCGCATCCATAAAAGCAAACACGTCGAAGAGCATCACCGTCGCCTGCCGTCACGGTGGCACAACAAGCATAATCCATTAGCAATGCGTACATCAATAGCTTTCCAGCCCAACGAGAAAGCAGAGGGGTGACGTACATCCGGAAATCCCCCGGCCCACCGCTTCACCATGCGCTCAATTAACAGATTGAATAAGTGGACAGTAGTCAGATGGCGAGCGCGTTGTCTCGAACTGTGAGTCAGCATGTTTGGCGTGCGGGTGGTTGGGGGCACATTCATGACCAGAAAGCGCCGGGCGCCGCAGTCGTAGAGTTCTGCCAACACCTGAAAGTATGTGTCCAGTGCGGCGGTGAGTTGTAGGAGGGGGTTGGGAGAGAGGTAGCTGAATTGTACACTGTCATCCACCCAATTGAATCCATGAATGTGTAAGTTTGGCATTGACTGGTTTGCCCGAGTAAAATCTGCAAGGCAAGGGGGGTAGGATAGGGTAGGGCAGGCGGATTGGAAATCGGACTGGCAAACATCCCCAACCACACATAAATCATACATAATCAAAAGTTCTGACGCACGGAAGACGCAAATAATGAAGAAACGTACTCATTGATCCCCACCCAAATCACAAACAGCGCTGCATCTGCAACCTCCGTCCAAGTATCGGGTGTAGTCTCTACCGCTCCTGGGCAGTAATGCCTTCCAAACATCTCCCTAACCTGACTCACTACATCCCCCGGCTCATTCGGAATCACCTCGTTATCGATCGTAGCCCCATACACCGCCAGGTTATAGCTATATGTTAAGGTGTGGTTAAAGTGGGTGGTTAGATACCCGACCCAATTGATTCCGTCGGAGGCGGTGCCTTGGCCTTTACCCGTCTTGGATCAGTGATCAGTGGGCTGGACTGAGGGGGAACACTCATCATATCGTAATCAAACCCCTAAAGAAAAAGGAAAGACACCTAACTCCGGATTGCCCATCGGATTCTTCACAGCTGGCTGCTCAGCCGACACATTGAAACCGGTGGTGGTGTAGGAATCGCCACTGTTCCCGTCGCTCAAGTCAGGACCCGGCCCAGTCAGGGCTACGGTTACAATCTTGTACAAGGGGGGAACAAACGACATACAAAGTGAATAGATAGTTCACATTTCCACCAATTAGCTCGGGTACTGGCAGCGCCGCCAGTCCGGGTACCAAGACTTGCTGGAGTTTCATGACGAACCTCAACCTGGGTTGTATAGTCTGCCATAAAGACAGTGTCTGGCCGCTGGGAACTGGTTCATCTGTATAACGTGGTACTAGATGCATCTATTTATCGGGCACTGCGGCAATCCGTTCTGTACGACGCTCAGGGTAAGACTTTCAGCTCCTGGACTGGATAAGCGTTCGAGTCGGCTCTGGTTATGTGCTCTGGAGAACTGAGAACTCGTTTCCCGTCGCACAATCTTCGTGATGCGCTCGCGCTCACGGCTTTGTGGAACATCGCACAACGTACACAACCCCACATGGTGACTGATGCAACTGCATCACAGTCAGAGTCACGGCTCAGTCGCATAATCAAATCCACGATGACCCGACCGAGCGCATTGCCAATGGGATTATGGCAAACCTTCAACTACGAGTAGATCATAGAGAGAATGAAATCACATAGAGAAAAGTGGCATACTCGTTGCATTCTGCGCATAGATAGACCTGGACCCCTTCAATCACCATGATGTAGTCAATTGCTGTCCTAAGAATACTCTCATGCAATGCTCACGCACGCGTCGCATCCCGAACCAATTGCTCAGCCTTAGTTTGAAAATCACAGAAAATGTTGATCGCCTAGAAGGAAGATCAGTAAGCAGTTCTGAGCCTTTTCTACAGTCCAGAGTCACCTACCTGCCCAAGTTTCAACTGAGCACGGCCTTCCTCTACTCTCGCAAAAGCCAAGCGATACCCGGCTTCATCGTTGATGTAACACGGGTAGGCAAGCTTATCTTGCATGACCTCCCTATCCTGGAACAATGACAAGCTTTGCACCTCGTCCACCTCCTTGTGGCTAGACTGTAACAATTTCAGGTCATCCGGGACCAGGGTAAATGCTGCCACCCCGGCCAGCTGCAAGATTTCGTCCAACCCAATGGTCGCACATGCCTTGACCTTGGTCGGTAACAACTCCTGCCGATACCACTGCTGAGCCTGGACACACAACGGTAGTAATGGATCTGCGTCATTATAGCTGGGCTCAAAAATTGCTTTCAGCTCATGCACAAAAGGAGAGATGGAGACGCAGCCGGCTTCCCCGGCCAGGATGGCCTGCTCCATTGTGAACAGGGTGGTTGCCAAGGTCTGAATACGTGAATACCGCAGCTCCCGACACGCCTGCAACCCCTCCCAGGTGGCAGCGACCTTTAGCACCAGGCGGGAGGGATCGAAGTCTGGATCAATATCATGGAACAGACAATGCAGTCCTGTCCGCCAGACAAAGTCAGCGCCGGTCTAAAGCAGTCAATGCAAAACTTACTTTTTGCGGCCTCCACGGTCTTGCGCTGGTAGTAGGCGTAGTTAGGGTTGACCATGAGGTGGATGTTTCCCGTCACGAATGGTCGAACTTCGATCGCCAGAAGAATGGCCTGGATGCTTCATCAGCCTGCACAGTCAACAACCACTGCTTGCCTTACACCGATCTCAATCGTCAGTTCCTCCCGCACAACAGTGGGATATTGTTGATGGAGACTAGCAGCGAGCTCGATAGCCTTGTTGAGAACAGCCCGTCTGCTCTTCTTGGCGAGTTCCGTATAGTACTCATACTATGTTTTGACTTTTAGTATGATGGAGACATCTCATTGTGGCACTCAGTCTTACCTGATTTGAAGTGCAATCAACGCATTGTTCAACCTCTTCTGCCACTACACAAAGTTCAACCACTGCTCTCTGACACAGGATCATCGGGAAACCCATACCGGTCACATCAAACGTATCCAGATCTACCTGCGTTCTCGCACGTAGATAATCAAGTAAATTGATCTGGGTGTTCTGCATCTTGGTCTTGATAAGGGGTCAACAGCGCATTTCAGACTAGTAGGTAGACTCTGGCTGTTGGTGGCTGTTTCGAACTCTCAATTCGACGAGAATGACGGTCGGCCCTAAATATAGAATCTTCACGACTCAATCAGCCTGGTCGATCAATGTGAACTCGCTGGCTGCCAACCATTCAGTGCATTGTATTCCACTGCAACTCCACCCAACGTGACACCGCTATAAATTTCGTCACCGATCAATCTCACTATCTGCACGTCCAGTCAGCGCCGAAATTGTGGATCCGGAATGGAACAGTACCGAGCGCAGCTAGCCCTCCGAAGGCCATAGCAGGTTAACAACGTCTAGAGTGAGCTGCATTGTGAAATTCAAGAGTAGCACATCAGTTGTCAATGAAATCGAGCTCGCTCCTGGCGCTTAGCGGGCTCGGTCTCCCGCAAGCATGACTGCGAACACTGAAGCATGCTGAGGTGACAGAGCGGACTCATCTCTGTCTCCGTCGTGGTGTCTCTTGTCCTTGCCTGATTGATACCTCTCGGTTCTTTTTATTTTGTATTGTATAGTGGCTTTATCCACAAGAATGTACAACGAAAGCAGGCCCGCGCTGAGCCTGGCCCAGCTACTGGCGCAAAAGGCGCAGTTATACGCAGATGATAATGCCCTCGAGGAGGGTGGCTATCGCGTAACGTTTCGGCAACTGCACGAAAAGGCTCTGAGTGTTGTCCTCAAGCTGGAGAAGCTCGGAGTCACAAAGGAGCAACCCATTGGAATCCTTATATCGAGAGGAATAAACCATATCCTGGCCCAGGTGGCCGTGGTGTATGCCGGAGCAACCTGTGTCCCTTTAGACATTGACCTACCAGATGACCATCTCGAACGACTCTTGCTGCATCTGGGAGTCTCTCTAGTTCTAGCAGACAACTCCAACGCACATCGACTGCCAAACCTGCAACATCTGGCTCTCAATTGGGACTCTGCTGAGGGAGGAACAGTTGAACACCTCTCGGTGTCCGACAATTCGCCTTCCTGCTGCTCTCATATTCTCCACACCTCCGGCTCGACCGGCCAGCCAAAGGCCGTGCGAGTGCTTGCTGCTGGACTAATCAACCTCGTTTTCAACGAATTTGCCCCAATTCATCGTGGTGACCGCGTGGCTCACGTCTGCAATGTGGAATTTGATGTATCGCTGTGGGAGATCTGGTCTGCGCTCTTGCACGGTGGGACTGTGGTTGTCTTTCAACGAGAGGAGTTTCTGGATCCAGTTATCTTTGAGCGACGACTCCAGGTGGACCAAATCAACGTGATGTGGCAGACCACTTCATTGCTTGCTACCATCGCACATACCTGCCCCCATGTCTACTCCCACGTTGATAGCTTGTTAACAGGTGGAGAGGCCATCCATGTCCCCACCATCCGAACAATCTTCGCCTGCGGTCCTCCGCGGAAGCTGTTCAACGTCTACGGGCCGACGGAGCTGTCCGTCTTCACAACCTATCACCTGGTAACTCTGGAAGACATTGAAGGGGGTGAGATTCCTATTGGGAGACCCCTCGGTGGATACGACGCCTTTGTAGTCGACGAGAACCTCCACCCCGTGACTCAGGGCAGCGTGGGAGAGTTGGTAGTGGGTGGCACTGGAGTCGCAGGGGGATATTTTGGACAGCCCGAGAAGACAGCCCAGGTGTTTGTGTCTGCTCCTCACCTCCATGAGAACTGCCAAACAGCACCGGGATTGCTCTATCGGACAGGCGACATTGTGCGGCGAAATGATTCCGGGGACATCATTTATCTTGGCCGTCGCGACAACGAGGTGAAGATCCGCGGACAGCGAGTCGACCTGGGTGCGATAGAGAAGGCTCTGTTGGCGACCCAGCTCGTGGTACGCGCCGTCGCACTGAGAATTACACTCGATGAGCTGGATGGAGGATCCGCCTTGCTTGTCTGCGTGATTCCTTTTTCTCCTAAGATCACATCTACCGCTATTCGTCAGCTTTACGTCGAACAGGCACCGTATCTGATGGTACCGCGCATCCAGGTTGTCGAGCGGATCGCTCTCACTGGGAGCGGGAAGGTCGATCGCAAAGCGCTGGCCAGCGGTTACCTGCAGAGCCTGGCACCGATATCATTGAGAGACAATGAAGTCAATGGCGCCAAAAGTGTGGAGGATAAGCTACGAGCCTTGTGGCAAGAGCTACTCGGACTTCCCAACGCCACTTTCCACGACGATGACGATTTCTTCGTCATCGGGGGAACCTCGCTTCACGCTGCACTGCTCGTGTCTCGTATCCGACAAATCTTTTGTTGTGAAATCCGCGTCTCGGTGTTGTTCGAGAATTCTTCCTTCCGGGCGTTGTGTTCATTGCTTCGAGCCAGCGACACTCCAGCCCTAACGGACCACACAGCCTCCGCGCAGGAAGAATGGCAACGCGACTGTGGCCTGGGACTCGACCTTCGACCCTTGTCGCGGTCAATCCCTGACTGGCGCGGTTCTTCCGAGGGCGTCGTCTTCCTGACCGGCGCCACAGGCTTTGTAGGAGCCTTCGTCCTGGCTGGACTCCTTGCACTCAGCGAGGTGGAAACGGTAGTGTGTCTGGTGCGTGCTACCGATGCCCTGCATGCCCACCGCCGCATCCGCAAGGCTTTACTCAAATACAGTCTGATGCTCACGCCCGCACAAGAAGCACGGATTATTGCTATGGCTGGGGACATCGCCCACGAGGATCTGGGATTGACCCCACAGCAGTATTCGTGGCTCTCGCACTGGACGAGCGTGGTGTTCCATCTTGGGGCGCATGTCAACTTCGTGCAGCCATACTCGAGCCACCGCGCGGCGAACGTGCTGGGGACGCTGCACATGATCCGGTTTGCGAACAGCGGCCGCACCAAGGCGCTGCACTACACATCGAGTATCAGCGCGTACGGGCCCACAGGTGTTGTGAATGGCCACACGCATCTGGCGGAGGAGGAGCAGCCGGCCTCGCACATGTCGGCTCTCCCTTTTGCCATGGGTTACGCGCAGAGTCAGATGGTGGCGGAGACTATCGCCTGGAACGCGATCGCTCAGGGCTTACCCATCACCATCTACCGGCTCGGGTTTGTCCTAGGGCACAGTGAGACGGGGACGATGAACCCGGACGACTTCCTGGCGCGGGTCGTTGCCGCCAGCCTGCAATGTGGCTGTTATCCGCTGCTGCCTGGTCATCGCGAGGATATTGTCCCGGTGGATTGGGTAGTCTCGACACTTTTGCATATCGCCTCTGGCTCGCAGCATGCCCGTCAAGCGTATAACGTGGTGCATCCTACAGCAGGGTCAGGTGTGGAGCTCTCGACAATCTTCACTCTGCTGAGCCAGGTCCGCGGCAAGACGCCCCTGCGTCCTGTTCCTTATTCCGAATGGGTTGGGGTTCTGTCGCAGACCCAGGGAAGTCCCCTTCGATCTTTGCTCCCGTTGTTAGAGGAGAAAGTTTGGGAAGGACGCAGTCTGTGGGAGATGCAGCATGGAATGCCAGAATTTGGGACCGAGAATCTCTGCAGAGCTTTGGCTGCAGCTCCACAGCTGTTGGAATGTCCCTCGCCTGCGTCTCTGGTGGTGCGATACAGTCCCCACTGGCTGGGGGGTGATGTCTCGAATGTGTCCTCTATTTAGTGATTATTGTCTGTGTAGTAGATTTTCAAATAGTTCTCAAATGCATGCACTGTTCGCCAGCCACCTCAGTATGTCCCCTCCTTCTATATAAATACCCCCCTGTAAGGATTCTCCACATCCATCTCCTCCTCTTCAGCCGTTGACAACGCTCTCCTCACCCGACACGGACTCCCAAACGCCACTGAATAAGGAGGAACATCCCTCGTGACCACGGATCCGGCCCCGATTGTCGAGCCCTGCCCGATCGTCACACCGGGAAGAATGACCGTATTCGCTCCGATCCAGCAATCATCCTCGATGAAGACCGGATGCCCGAACTCAACCCCCCTCCGTCGCGAGAGAACACTAGGATCGTGGCTGGCGGCGATGATGCTGACGTTCGAGGCGATCTGGACGCGGTCCCCGACGACGACTAGGCTGGTGTCGAGGACGGTGAGTCTGGGGATATTAGCCCTTGACTTAGGACTTTCAAGAGAGGCGTCTTTGTCCAGAGTATAGCCACTCATTGTCTCAAAGACAACATCACTCATGCAATGAAATAAGATAACAAAGTCCAAATCTAACTTACCCAAAATTCACAAAAACCTCCCTCCCGAAGGAGATATTGCACCCGTAATCCGGCCGGAAGGGCGGCTCGACGAATGTCTTGTGCCCTGCTTTGCCGACTAACTTGCGTAGCAGCTGTAGCCTCACTTCCCCAATCTTTTCAAAGGGTACAGTGGTAGTATCGAGGTTGTTGTAGGCAGCGGCGAGGCCGCGGGCGAGATGGCGGGCTTCCAGGAGGGCGGGGACGGTTGGGTCGTACCTTGACCACTATTGTAAGCCTTGACTTGATTAGATATAGGGGAGCAAATAGAGTGTGTACATCATCCCCGAGATCATTTTCTCATACTCCTCCCCAGCTGGAGTGCCGTTGAGGTCCTGCGCGAGGGCGAGGATCTCTGGGCGCTTGGCGGGGGCAGCGAGGCTGTAGTTTGGTGGAGTGGACATCTTGAGTCGATGGCCTGTATTCAAGTAAAGGTGATCACCTAATCTTGAATACCTTCTCAATGGAGTTATTCCAAGTGGTGAAGATATGGCTGATTAAAGGGTTTCTCCAGACTGCGTTTCGGCAAGGGGTGGAGCGCACTGCAGTGGGAACAAGTGCAGCACGCCATAAACTCAACGAGCATTTATTAAACTCATTCATTAGATACTTTTCAAAGACTGTTGCGTTGACGTGTCCGGGACCAGGATCCCCCGGCTACTTCCTGCAGCACAAGATGATGCTAGATGCATGGCGCCTTATCGACTGGCTCTGAGGCGCCCATTCGAAACCCTATGCAGGGATGGCTCACTGTGAAGGCTGCCGTCAGCAAACACTCCCCACAGATTTTAACTCTTCAGGATCGCCATCCAGCAGATAGACAAGACAAATGGCACTTGCACGGCAGACTGCAGGAGTGAGTCAATGTAACAATACATATAATATAAGTACAAACAAGGTTGAAGTCATGTAAGGGTTCAGGGGCAGCTGTTGCGGGTAGGAACAGATCCTGACATCGGAAGATATCTGACGTACTGTATCTGTACCGACTCTCTACTGAGCCTTCATGTAAAAAGTTTGA
Source organism: Aspergillus uvarum CBS 121591 (assembly GCF_003184745.1). Classification (NCBI taxonomy): domain Eukaryota; kingdom Fungi; phylum Ascomycota; class Eurotiomycetes; order Eurotiales; family Aspergillaceae; genus Aspergillus; species Aspergillus uvarum. The sequence goes on from NW_020291312.1 coordinate 105,990, forward strand.
GATATCCACCCACAGCATTCACCTCACGAAAAGCGCAGTCAACATGACACCCCCCTACCACCACATCATCCAACTTCCCACCACCCCCCAGGTAAATCCATCCAGCATCAACCCCATCACCATCGCCCAGAATTGGCTCGCCATTCTGAACACCCACCTAATCGACAACACCTCCATCACTCTCTCAAACCTCTTCCATGAAGACAGCTGGTGGCGCGACATGCTCGCCCTGGACTGGGATTTCCACACGATCCGAGGCTGTCCCAACATCCAAAGCTACCTCGACCAGCGCCTTCCCCGTGCACAACTGCAGAATGCGCGTTTGTACAGCGATGGGGCCACAAGTCCCGCAATTGACAGCCCAATCCTCGGACTTACATGGATCACGGCGATGTTTGCCTTCGAGACCCGATTCGGCCACGGACGCGGGGTGTTCTACCTGACCCCGACCGAGCAGGGAGGGTGGAAGGCATATTCCGTATATACTGCGTTGCAGGAGCTGCATGAAGCGGAAGAGAAATTAGGGCTGCGACGGCCACATGGGACCATTGAGTCTATGCCGGGTGGAGTTGCGCAAGGAAACTGGCTGGAGCGAAGGCAGCGCGAGAAGGAGTTTGTGGACATCGATCCCGCAGTGTTGGTAGTGGGTGCAGGTCAGCGCCTTTCTCGGTTGTTGATGTGAATGATATGCTAAACCCTTCCTTTCAGGCCAAGCAGGACTCAATCTAGCGGTGCGCTTGCGGACTCTCGGACAATCGTGTCTCATTGTAGAGAAGAACGAGCGCGTGGGAGATAACTGGAGAAAGCGATATCGGGTTTGCCCATCCTCTCAACTCCAGATGAAACGGATAAGAAGGGACTAATACGACAGCAGACCCTCATTACCCATGACCATATAGAAACCTGCCATCTCGCCCACTTACCGTTTCCCAAGACCTGGCCCAAATATCTTCCCAAAGATAAGCTGGCAGACTGGCTGGAATCATACTCCACTATCATGGAGCTAAATGTCTGGACAAAGACTGACGTCAAGTCGGCGGAGTATGATCAGACCGCGGGGCATTGGACCGTCTGCCTCGTTCGAGACGGAGTCGAACGTGTTGTACGCCCACGACACATCGCTTGGTGCGCAGGACACTTGGGCCTACCCAAGGTCCCCAGCTTCCCAGGGCAGGCGGACTTCAAAGGGACGATCTACCATGCGAGTCAGCATGCTGACGCCAGGGCATTGGCCCCGCAAGGCAAAAAGGTGGTGGTAGTGGGGACCGGGAATAGTGGCCACGACATTGCGCAAGACTTCTACCAACAGGGAGCAGTCGTGACGATGCTGCAGCGGGGTCCGACGTATGTCCTGACCGAAAAGCACGGATTGCCTTTAATCCCGGAGAACCATGGCATCGACGATGACAATCGGTGAGATTGCCCCCTCACGCCTCCTTCCAACCTCCAACCCGCAGCCCTAACAGCCACACAGCCCTCCCCTCAACACGCAAGACATCCTGTCCGAAAGCCTGCCTTGGCCCATCACTCTTGCTCTCTGCGTCGACCTTACCAAGCGCATTTGCGCCGCTGATTCTGCCGTTCTCGAGGGCCTCCGATCCATCGATTTCCAACTGGATTTTGGCCTCGACGGCGCCGGACTGCTACGCTCGCTGGTCTCCCGAGGCGGGGGCTACTACATCGACTTCGGCTGCAGTCAGCTACTGATCGACCGCAAGATCCGTTTGCATTCGTGTGCGGGCGGTATTGACTCTTTCGACCAAGGGGGTCTGCACCTCGCCGACGACTCTTATCTGGCTGCAGACATTGTGGTGCTGGCGACGGGGTACGCCAACATGCGCGACTCGGTGCGCCACACGCTAGGGCCGAAGGTGGCCGACCAATGCAAGGACGTGTGGGATCTGGACGAGGAGGGTGAGATACAGACGGTACGTACAGCAGCAATATTACCCAAATCCTCCTTACATCACCGCGCAGACCAGAAATTGCCAGACTGACCGAATCCCCGAATAGATCTGGAGACCGAGCGGGCATCCCCATTTGTGGCTCATGGGTGGAAGCCTATCACTGTGTCGCATTTACTCCCGTTTCGTTGCACTGCAGATCGCCGCCACGGAGCTGGGGTTGATAGTGTAGTGAGGGTGCATTCTTGGGTCTTGTCTTGCTTTGGCGTGACACGAAGGCCGTCTGTGCTTTTTCTTTGTCTGGCCCAGGCCAATCAATCGCTTTTGGCAGTAGGAGCCATTCGCTCTGCATAGCCATAGGCCGATTTATTAGAGCAACGAGTGATTAGGGCGTACGGATTCGTATTCAAGTGGGGAATGAGGGTTATCGCTTTATGTCATAACTGAGCTGACAGGCTCAGAAGGTGCTAGAGTGATATTCGAGAATGCCGTTGCTTGAATTTAACTACTCGTAGTCACTCGAATCTTTCAACACACGATAAGAATAGATTGGTAGAATCAATGCTCCTCGGTCCCTGACCTGATTGACTGTCGCCATGACCTCGAAAATCATTCCCACGAAGTCCATCGGCTATGGGTGGCGATCCTCGCGCCTGTTCATCGTGGCAGTCATTTCCCTCACCATGTTCGCTGGTAAGCACCCCTTCATCTCTCCTCGCGTCCTTTAATCGAGTCGATAGACACCTTCCTCTTCAGCTTCGTCATCCCCATCCTGCCCGACATCCTAGAAGACCGACTCCAACAATCACCCTCGCACACGCAGCTCCTCACCTCCATCCTTTTGACCCTGAACGCGCTGATCTCGATCCTCATCGCGCCGTTCACCGGCCATTTAGCGAATGGCTCCAGGTCAAATAACCAGTGGATGGTGATCTCATGGGTGGCCAACGCAATCGGCACAGCCATCACAGCATGAGGTACTACCATGTCTGTTCTCTTCATTGGCCGAATCATCCAAACCCTAGCCGGGTCGGTGATCTGGATCGTCGGCATGGCCATTCTTGGGAATATAGTGGGAGCAAAACATCTGGCTAAATCCCTGGGCTTGGCCATGCTCTTCGTTTCGGCGGGGCTCCTCAGTGGCCCGGCTGTGTCGGGGTCTCTCTACCAGTTCGTGTCCTACGCTATGACATGGGGGAGTGCATTCGCCGTGATACTCGTCGGGACTCTTCTGCAACTCCTCATAATCGGTCCTTTCAACTACGATACGTGCATTCAGGAGTGTCACATAGAAGAAGAATCACAGATCCGAAGCCCGTTGCTCTGCTCCGTATCCCACCCCGAGAGCACGCATTACCAAACAATCGCAGAATCCACCTCCCTCCCCACCCAGAATGTCTATTCCCTCATGCTCCGCAAGAAAAGGTAGCTACAGCACTAATAGCAGATACCCTCTTTGCGATCATCATCGCTAGCTTCGAGACCACGATCCCCATCCACATCAAGGCCGTCTTCCACTGGGAGCCTCTTCAAGCGGGGCTATTGTTCCTACTCCTGCAGGCTCCATCGATGATCCTCGTCATTCCAGCAGGGTGGCTGAAAGACCGGATTGGGATGCGATTCCCCGTGACGATCGGGTTTCTATGCCTGGCCCCATCGCTGTGCCTACTCGGAATTCCGGGACGCGCACAAGACGTTTGGTTTGGTGGACGGACAACAAGAATACGAACCGGGTGATCTATATCGTTACACTACTGGCGATCGGAGTCTGGCGGACTTTGTTGCTGGGGCTCGGGGCTGTCGAGGTTCTACGTGAGTCAGTCGAGATTTTTTGTGTCTAACCGAATCCAAATTTAACCCTGGATGTGTGAAGACGGCGCCAACGAGCTTTCCCACGAGTATCCAGGCTTCTTCGGGCCGCACGGCGGGTACTCGCGGTCGTTCTCTATGTCCAACATCAGCTGGAAGCTGGGGATGTTTGTGGGGCCCTTGGTCACGGGGACCTTGACGGAGAGGATGGGATATTACCAGATGAATGTGATTCTAGGTATGTTTTCTCGTTTCTGAGTGGGCTAGGCTGGTTTTAGTACGGACTGACTCTGGTTTGATGAATGCCAGCGGTGCTGTGTTTGGTGATGGGCGGGGTCACATTTCTCGCCATCGATTGAAATAGACGATGCTTGGAATGAATGGTGGATGGTGAGAGATAATCTGGAACGATTGCTAGGGATGGTTGGCCAAGAGGATTGGATTGAAGTACGCAGTCAATAAGGCCTTATCATTGGAAAGGTAGCTGCATATGCTACTGTAGGGTTAACAAACATGTACCACATGTAGATGTTGACGTGTTCGCGGGTGTCCATACGTTCTAGCTCGATTCGCCATATACCCAGACACATGTCAGCTGGCAGCTCAAGTTCAAATAGGTTCAGCTAGCCTGTCTGTATTCTCATCCCTCAATCTCACCAATTCTACCATCCATCATCCCAGCCCAAACATGTCCCTTCCTAGCTGATCTACACCCCCCAGTATGTCTACAGCAATGACCGAACCCCAAGTAATAGCCCTAGCAGGCGGCAGCGGCGACTTGGGCCACTACCTCCAGGAAGAGCTCCTCAGAGATCCCCGTTACAGCGTCGTGATTCTTACTCGGCAGGTAAGCGTTTGAGCCCCCACTCCCCCCTAATCCATCACACTTTTCTACTATCTCTCATACTATTCACCTTGTCAACTCTCAGTTAATCAAAAGACTAACAACACAGACCAACCCTTCCACCCCAACCACTGAAAGAGTGACCACCCAAACCACAGACTACACCCTTCCCTCCCTCCTACACATCCTCCGCACCACCCGCACCACTGCCCTAATCTCCCTCCTCCGCTGCCCAGATGACCAATACCACCCCCTCCACACCACCCTGTTAGAAGCTTGTCAGCAGACTGAAACCTGCACCCGCTTTATCCCATCCGAATGGGCAGGGGACATCGAATCTTTCCCGACCCTGCCGCGAGCATACGGTCGGACTCGTCTTCCGTTCCGGGAGACTCTCGCCCGAGAGGCAGATTCCCAGAAAACCGATCCCCCATCCCACCCCGTGAAAAAAATAGAGTACACACTGTTCAATCACGGCTGGTGCATGGAATACTTCCTCCCAGCCCACAAGTCCTATCGCAGGTGTATGCCAGGGGAGTTTCCGATCGATCTTACCCGGTGGAAGTATACCGTCCGCGGGACGGGAGAGGAGGCGCAGAGCTGGACGTGTGCGCGCGACATAGCGTGTGCGGTAGGGAGATTACTAGCTGCTGATAATGGGAGTTGGGTGAGTTTCTTTCAATCTTTGTCTTCTCCTGATTGTGGGCTGCTGTGGGAGGTCATTCCATTGTCACAGGTGGTTGATGAGCGTGATGAACAAGGGTTAGGGCTAACATTACCCTAATCTAGGAGCCGGTCACGTATGTGGTCGGGGAGTGGGGGACGTTCAATCAGATGGCATCCCTGTTGGAGAGGGTATACGGTATGTTACTCGTCCTTCCCTTCGAGCTGTGACTCGGTATCTATCCTATGCCAGTTCTATCTATGGCAAAAAGGAGTAGAAAGAGGCGTGGCTCATAAATGTCAGGCCGACCCTTCGAGAGAGACTACCGATCAGAGGAGGGAATTGGAACCACGATTCAGCAGTACGAGGACCAACCGGAGAGTCTGAAGCTGGCCATCGCCGAGGCGGAGGAATGGACGATTAGCGGTGCTACTGCCTGTCCTCAGGAGAAGACGCTACGACAGCGAGAGAAGTTCTTTGCCGGGATGCATTTCACTACCTTGGAGAAGCTGCTGTGGAAGGCAAAGGTGGAAGAGCGGGTGTAATGGTATGGACGAATTAATTGGAACGGATGTGCATTTTGGTGAGTTAATGGAATAGGCATCATTTGTTGAGTAAGCTCTCAATGTTTAACATGCAGAGCAAGAATGTAGATGTTCATGATGAATCCTGTACAAGCAGCGGCAGGGTTTAGTAGGGCAAGATCGGGCTCGACCCTTCCTTCTTGATTGATCCACACATCGCCACTGCTCAACTTTCACCTTCACGTCTTATTTTCTTGAAGTAAAGAATCATGAACAAGCGTTATTTCATCTGCAAATGCTCTTATCTCTCTCCCAGCCCAGTTTGTCAGCACGACGCAGCATTGATGACGTGATTGCGGGGGGTTTGACGCCATGCAGCCAGGAACCGACCATCGCCCCTCATGATACGCTCAGACCAGAGCTATCGGATCAACCCACGGCCAACGCCATCCAACCTGCAGTTGGTGCCATAACAAGTGCCGGCATCCGATGTTCGGAGGGGCGACTATAAAGCCAGCCGGCGGCCGACGACAGAACACACCCAGCACACCCAGCACCCAGCCCTAACTCCAACCAAAACCCCATCAACCAGCACCATGCCTACCGAATTCATCAGTCTCACTTTCCCCAATCCTTCTACGGAGCTCAACCCCATCCCTAATGCCTCCATTGACCCCGACTTTCTCGTGCGGTATGCCCGGTCGCTGGACGACTACGGCTTCAACTACACGCTGGTACCCTACGACTCGTCGTATTTCGACCCTTTCACGACGGGCGCAACCATCGCCGCAGTAACTAAGAACCTCAAGATCATCATTGCTCTCCGTCCCAACACGCTGTACCCCACCGTCGCCGCCAAGGCCCTGGCAACCCTGGACCAACTCAGCCGAGGCCGTGCAGTGGTGCATCTCATCGCCGGAGGCAGCGACGCCGATCAAGCGCGGGAGGGCGACTTCCTGACCAAAGAGCAACGCTACGGCCGTCTGGAGGATTATATCCGCATCCTGCGACGGGCCTGGGAGTCCGACGAGCCATTCGACTGGGAAAGCCCCTACTACACCTTCAAGGGGTTCAGCAACCGAGTGCGGCCCGTCAACGGCACGATCCCGGTGTCGGTGGGCGGCTCGTCCGACGAGGCCTACCGCATCGGAGGCAGTCTGGCCGACATCTTCGGACTGTGGGGAGAGCCACTGAAGGAGACGAAGGAGCAGATCGATCGCATCTACGCCGAGGCAGACAAGGCCGGGCGCCCGGAGACGGACCGGCCCCGGATCTGGGTGACCTTCCGGCCCATCACGGCGGAGACGGACGAGCTGGCTTGGGCCAAGGCGCATCGCACGTTGGATCTCTTGACGTCGCACCGCCAGAACGGCTTTGGCCGCGTGGCTGCCGATGCGCCGCCGCCGCAGAACGCGGGCTCGCAGCGCTTGCTGGAGATCGCCAAGCGCGGGGACGTCCAGGACCGCGCCCTGTGGTATCCCACCGTCACGGCCACCAATGCGCGGGGCGCCTCCACCGCGCTGGTGGGCTCGCATCAGACCATTGTGGATTCCCTGCTAGACTACGTCAAGTTGGGTGCGGAGCTGATCTCCATCCGCGGGTATGACAACTACAATGATGCCGTGGACTATGGCCGGTATATCCTGCCTCGGGTGCGGGAGGAGTTGGCCAAGGAGCAGGCTTAGCTGTATACTAGTTAGTGTACTTATTTTCTCGGTGGACACCACTTCATAAATAGACCATATTCACGTCCATTCCACCTGCACAAGACTTTTGGGCCACTTTCTGGCATTCAGGCAGAACCCTCTTGACTCCGCCACCATTCATATCAGTCACGTGACTGTTGCATCTACCCATACGACCCAACACCATCATAATCCTCAGAATCATCAGCATCATTATTGAAAAGAAAAATCTAATTCGAAACGCAGGTCTATCCTGCCTCTACCCACAGCACCCCGTCGTCCACTCCTCCGGTTTGTCTGGGGCCGGCGGCGCAGCCTCCCCGGCCACCTTCCCCTTCGCCGGAAGCACCACCCGATACTCCCCGCGATCGCAAAGCACTTTCCCCACGAACGCCCCCAGAAAGATCGAAATGATCATGTACCCATTATACGACATGGCGTTCAGCATGATGATATACGCCAACCCAAACTGCATCGTCTGCAGCAGCGCGCGGATGAGTTGCTGCAGCGGGCTGGCGCGGAAGGTCACCACCATCGGCCCATCGGCCAGCGTGTCACCGCAAAAGAACTGCGTGCGCTCGGCGGGGGACTGCGCCGCGACGTGCCGCTGGAACTGACGCTGGAGCCGCTCCTCGTACTGTTTGCTCAGCAGGCGCAGGACGTCGAGGACGACGACCAGGAAGGCGACGCCGATGCAGGAGACGGCGAATTGGCCGGCGGTGGTGATGTGCCAGGTGGAGGCGAGGAAGCCTGTTGGTGGAGGAGTTAGGGTTGTGGTGATGCGGGAATGGGGATTTGCGACTGAAGACGGGAGATCGTACAGCTATCGATGGTGGTCCAGTTCCAGAGCATCTTTATACGGATTAGTCATTCTGTTGTTAATGCATGCATAATTGATGCTAATACACATACCGTCACCGAGCAGGCACTCGAATTGGAGGAACTTGACATGTCCATGTCCATGGTGGTAGTGGTGGAACGGGGTGTGCAGTCACTGTAGAGCACACTGTGGTCCAAGACGGGGGGGATATCCTCACCCTCAGCAGGAAACCCACCGGGTCTTATATGGAGGCGAGAAATGAGCAGATTATCACGCAGGATGCTTGGCAATGAGCAGATTTCGGTCTTGGCAGGCTCCACTCGACAGCGGGTCGATGAGATAAAAGACTCCGGATGCCCTGCATATGGGCCCAGCTACTCATGTACAGTACAATGTACATTCCCCTCCTCCAGTCGATCATCTCATGGGCCATATTCAGGATTTCTCCCAGGATTCCGCTCTGGAGGAGCATTGGGGCTATGTCGCCCGCCAGATCCCCTGCACCAAGGATGCCGGCACCTGCGCCTATCTCGACGCCGTCTACCATGGCCACGACGTCACCATGCTGTACAGCTTCATCCTGTGGGCCGTGATCGTGGGCATCTTGTTTCTGTGGGCGATGGGCGGACGGCTGGTCCGTGTTGAGCGACTGCCCTCACCCCCCAAGGCCACCCCGGATGCACCCCGCAAGCAGAGCGCACTATATCGTCTCTCAAGGACGCTCCAAGCCCTGACGCGCCGCCATCTGCTCCCGGAAGCCCTCCCCCCGGTGTTCGGCCACACGACGCGGCTGCAGCTGCTCATCTTCCTCGTGCTCTCGGGCTACCTGTTGGTGTTCACCCTGGTGGGCATCACCTACAAGACGTGGACGACGCCCATCAGCGGCAGTACGCAGTCCAACATCCGCAGCGGGCTGGGCCCGTGGGCGGACCGTGTCGGCGTGCTGGCGTTTGCCCTAACACCACTGTCCATCCTGCTCTCCAGCCGGGAATCCCTCCTGTCGCTCATCACCGGCATCCCCTACCACCACTTCAACTTCCTGCACCGCTGGCTGGGCTACGTGATCTACGCCCAGTCGGCCCTGCACACCATCGGCTGGACCGTGGTGGAGGGCCGTCTGTACCAGCCGCAGCCCAGCCAGTGGAACAGCTTCATCGCGCAGCCCTACATCATCTGGGGGATCGTGGCGATGATCTTGCTCACCTTCTTGGTCTTGCACAGCACGAAGACCGTCATCCGACTCACGGGGTACGAGTTCTTCCGCAAGGCGCACTACGTCGTGGCGATGGTGTACGTGGGGGCGTGCTGGGCGCACTGGGCGCATCTATACTGCTGGATGCTGGCCTCGCTGGTCGTCTGGCTATTGGACCGGGGGGCGCGGCTCGTGCGGACCTTTGTGCTGCACCACTTAGGCTTGCCTTCGACAGCCTCCAGCTGGGGCCTACACATTCCCCACGCCGCGATGCAGCTGCACGCCAACCCCACCGACGGTGACATTATCCGGCTGGACTTCCACCACAACCACGACCCCTGGCACATCGGCCAGCACTTTTTCCTGTGCTTCCCCGACCTCAGCCTCTGGCAAGCGCACCCGCTCACCCCCTGCAGTGTGCCCGACACATTACCAACCGGCCAACAACACACCTACCTGATCCGCGCCCGAAAGGGGCTGACGCGCGTCCTCGCCGAAAGGGCACGCACACAGACACCCCAAGCCGGGGAAACCAGCACGATGACAAGTCCCGGGCCGACAACCCCCGTGCTCCTCTGCGGGCCGTACGGACAATCCATCGAAGACCCCTCTTCCATGGGTGGCCTCCCGCGCAGCACAAGCAACCTGCTCTGCATCGCCGGCGGCACCGGCATCACCTTCGTCCTCCCCCTGATCCTCCAGCGCATCGCCACCCCCAACCCCTCCGACCAACAAATCGAACTCATCTGGATCATCCGCCGCAGAGCCGACACGGACTGGATCGCGCCGGAGCTGGACATCCTGCAACGCGTGGCGCAGACGTCGCCGAATTCCTTCCGCGTGCGCATCTTCATCACCCGGGATGTTCCGGACGACAATGCCAGCAGTGACCCCGGCACGGACGAGAAGACACCGTGCTGCGGCTCGACGGTACCGGATCCAGATCCACCTTTTGCGGTGCATTACACTCTCGCAGATAAGGCTGGTGCATCGGGATCGAGCACACATCCGGACCTCACTGCCCAAGTGACGGAGTTTTTAGATAAAGTGGTGGACGGTCCGACGCGGGTGTTGGCCAGCGGGCCCGCGGGCATCATCACCACGCTGCGCGGGGCGGTGGCAGCGCATAATCAGCCAGGGAAAGTGTGGCGTGGAGAAGAGAGGTGGGATGTCGAGTTGGTGCATGATGATCGGGTCGAGTGGTAGTTTGGGGGGCGGTGTATATACTATCGCAGGGGGGAGAGTCTGTAAATAGGAGGGAGGGGTAGAGTCGGATGATGAATATATGAGATACCCTATTCAAGTCGGTTCGGATGATGAACGGGCGATAGAGAGTTTAGACCATGGATACGAAGTGGCTGCAGGGAGTTTCCTTGTCGTGCCATCGCCATCTTCATCGCACCACTGAAGTCAGTCGCATTGTTTAAAGTACCTTGCACGTGGTTTTGCCCTTTGAAGCTACGCGTTTGACTTGGGGATAGGCTTGATCGATATGGCCTGATGGTCAGCACCCTCCTACTAAGGGAGCAATTTAGCTTACAATTGATACAGTCAGCCACTGCTCTTCTGGCACTGCTTGTCCTCCACTGCCATTGCTTTGCCACATATCGTATGAGATTCTTCTCAAAGGTCATACTATCCTTGGTATGTTTGCAGTGGCTACTGTGATTCCATTTACGCCGGGGTCTGCCTTATGGACGGGTATACCTTCCTGGGACTATCCATGATATGGCCATGACTTTTCCCATGCAATCTTTTCCTCTTCGGAGCGGGCGAGTTGACCAACGATCTCGGCCTTAGCTTGGTCCAGAAGTGTTCTCACTTCGTCATAATGGCCAGGTGAGACTACCCCTTTCTCGGGCCACAAGTTACCTAACGACTGTCTTAAACTTTGCATTAATTCCATGGCCTTTAGGGCGCCAGCGGCATCCTCCTCGATTGCATCAGCCTCGCCAGCGGAAAAATGGAACGGAATCGGTGGGTTCCCAGCAGCCTGGACGCCCGGTAGAGTTGACCATTCATCTTCTAACTCGAGCATCCTGGATTGGTAGAGCGCCTCTCCATCAACAAGGATATTCTGAGCAAACAACATCATCTCAAAACTGGGGGTCTGTCGAAATTCCATGGCTCGGAATAGTTTTTCGTTATTCGCACATGTGAACCGTCGATATAAAGCACTGAGTGACATTTTCAGATACAGACTCTGAGCTGCCGCTTGCTCGGCGGGATCAAGTTGATCAAAGTTTTCCGGAAATACGGGCGGATCCAAGCCGGTCATAGATGGACCATCATAATCAAGAAAGTATGGCTGACGGGCATGATCAAAAAGTGGCAAGATTTCACTCGACTGCCAATCGATAATTCCCCGTACTTCTGTTGGCCGTTCAGGATGTACAAAAATATTCTCACGGTGGAGGTCGGGATGCCACAGGAAAGCAGATGATATTGATTTTTCCAAGGGTAGAAGATACTTGACTACACGGAGGTAGTTGTGGAGAGCGGCAATCTTTTTCGAACGAGAGGGGTTATATATGCCGGGACCATATAACGACAGAGGCGATTGGGGTAGTTGAGCCATGTTCTGTACACAGGCGATCTCGCGGCGTCCAACTGCTAACTTGTATTGTTCAACGCTGTTCCCTGGAACAAATATAAGCAGATTATCTCAACGGGGTTGAGTGAAGCGTCTTACATGGGCCTCGATCGAATTCCAATGCGATCCGTCCATCATCAAGAAACTCTCGACCTGTTGACGGACCGACAGCAAAGCGATGCATTGTGTGTTTACATCCATCCTCTTGAGTGAGCACGCATGGATCGGTATGATCCAGATCGGATGAGTAGTATAGACTCCCGTATTGGGTGAATGGTGTGGACATCCAGGCTTTTGAATACTTTGAGATTGATTTTGCGACTTCAAATCTCTCCCTAATGTCTAAACGGGGCCAGATCGTCTTAAGTTGGACGCCGGTGACCATCTCCATGATGATGTATTCCGCGCCCACGGGATTCTCGTTTGCCTTGGAGCTCCAATCAAGCACTCTGGGTACCGGAGTACCTAGATGATTTCTGACCTAGATGACACATAAGAATGGAAAGGAGAGGTTAGGAGTGTTATCTCACTTACAAAATCCATGGTTGCCACTTCGCGAGCGGTGGTATAATGAGCCCGCCCCGCGTTAGGGTTGGGGACTTTACCAACCACCTGTGTACCGTCTTGCATTGTGAAAAGAAACGCCTTATTGAACATCCCGTCGGGGAACTTTTCGACACGGGCGCATTGGGTGAGCGTCGAGCCAACGGACTCAGCCGCACGCTTCGCCAATTCATTCATGTTGAAATTGACATTTCGGATCGCCATCTCATGCGCTTCATTGGAGACAAATCGGCCTCTCGTATATCGGAAAAGGTCGGGGTCTGTGTTCCAATTGGTATGGACTGACCGGCTCCGGCTCACTTTCGTACTCGAAGAACCGTTAGAGGGCGAGGGCATGCTTTCTCGCCTAGTCAGGCGAGAAGCGAATTTGCGCATCATGACAATATGGGAGAATCATAGATCTCAGTATCACGGTCCGACTTATATGTGGCGAGGATCGAGACAACCGAAAGAAGTGATAATAAGTGGAAGTGATTGTTGTTCAAGATGTGTCGGAGAAACATTGACACGTAACTTACTCACGTGGTGGTAGTCATCGTTTAGTAAGCCAGTTGCCTGCTGTTAATGTTACTGGCTGTCAAGTCGCGTTGGAAGTCAATCTCTCCTCACCAACACAAAGAAGAACAAATGTTGATTGACAAGCAGCATCGGTTAGATTCGCTACAAGATCCGGAGTACACGACAGCCAATTCAAATCGGTTTCAGGAGGCAAAGTGTCGGGCGCGGGGTGGGGATTGGCTCCACTTCTGTTTCGTCTTTTGGAGTGTTTTGTTTGGGATGAATGGGGGTGTTTATGCAGGATGGATCGGGGTGTTGCTTACTACTCCTTATGCATGTACCCTGTATAGTACGACGTGGAGAATGTGGGTGGGATGACATGCCATCTCAGCCAACTGCATAACAACCTGGTGAGATGACTTACACTCACTGGAAATTCAGCAAGCAGTAACTAAATAGTTTTTCTGATACTAAGATATAGTGATCTTAACTACTATTGTCCTTATGTTATGGCAAGTATCAAGTGAAACTCGCGAGGCGTTGCAATTTAGCTAGCAGCGCGGGGAGATCTGAAAAGTATATAGAAGCGGAGAGTAGCCCTAAGAATAATCAGGCCACTAAATAACAATTACTATAGACAGGGACATAAGGACGTTCTGCTCCCGGTTAATTTCTATCCCCCTTCTCCTCCTCCTTCTTCTTCTTCCTCGTCTATTTCTCCTTCTCCTCCAACCCATCCAAAATCCCATGCAACGCCTTCCCCACCGCCACCTTGGGCACCATAGGCAACCTCCCCTGCACCACTACCTCCAGCAACGCCACGCCCTTCCCCCCCAACAACCAGTCAATCCCATCCTCCAACTCCTCACAATGCTCACAGCGCTTTGCCCTCGCCCCCATACTCTCCGCTAACCGCACGAAATCCGGATTACGTTGGTCGACCTGCGTGATCCGGCCCTCAAACATCCCCCGCTGCAACTCCTGCACCATCCCTTGCTCCTCATTCCGGAGCAGCAATACCTTCACATCGACCCCATGCTGCACGGCCGTCAGGATCCCCTGCGAGGTCATACACAAGGACGCATCCCCATCCACGTCGATCACCGTACACTTCGGCCGCGCCAGCTTCACTCCAACGGCAGCGGGCAACCCGAAGCCCATCGTCCCCAGACCCCCCGAGCCGATCACCGCTTTGGGCACGCGGGATCGAAAGTACCGCGCCGTCCACATCTGATGCTGCCCCACTCCGGTCGTGAGCAGGATCTCCTCCTTGCGGTGGCGGGTGCATGCCTCCAACTGCATAATCACCTCCTGCGGCAGCAGCCCCTGCTTCTCCCCAGGCGTAAGAGGCTGATACTCCAGCGGAAAACGCTGCTTCCAGTCCCGAACCGTCGCCAACCACTTACCCCTCACCTCTGCTTCCACAGGCGTGACTTTCTCCAGGAGTGAAGGCAAGGTCATTCCCAAATCCCCCACCACCGAGACAGTCGGACCCACAACCTTCCCGATCTGCTCGGAAGAGATATCGAAATGCACGATCCCGCCGGTTCCCTTGGTCGCGGCGTCCCGCGCAGCAGGTGCAAACCCGTCGGCGTTCCCGACGGCCCGCTCATCGAGGCGCGCTCCAAGCACGAGGACCAGGTCGGCGTTCTGCACCGCTAGGTCGGCGGGTACGGTGCCGTACGTGCCCAGCATGCCTAGTGCTAGGGGCTGGAGTTCGTCGAAGGCGCCTAGGCCTAGGAAGGTGGTCGTCACGGGAATGGCAATTCTATCCATGAGTTGGTTGAGCAGCTCCGGCCCACGCTGAGAGCCAAGGAGCCCGTGGCCTGCGATGATGACCGGCTTGCTGGCCTTGTTTATCAAGTTTGCGACTTCGTCTAGATTCCCTTCTTCTGGCTGTTCAGGAACGGAAGAAGAGCACTTGTCATCGGTCCTGTCGCCATCCTGCACCTGCTCGGGACAGAACTGTGCGCCAGACACATCCTTAGGAATAGCCAGCAGGACCGGCCCCGGTCTTCCACTGGTGGCTTCCTCAAACGCTCGGGCAATATACTCCGGTAGCTCTTCAGGACCATGCGGCATCCCGCACCACTTCGTGCAGGTCTTTGCCAATCCCAGACTGTCAATCTCCTGGAAAGCATCCGTGCCCTGCACGCCTGTCGGCACTTGCCCGCAGATGGCAATCAGTGGCACTCCGTCAAGGAGCGCGTCCAGTAGCGGGGTGGCCAGGTTGGAGGTCCCCGGCCCGGAGGTCACCATCACCACGCCTGGTTTCCCCGAGGCACGGGCGTACCCCTCGGCCATGTGGCCGGCGTCTTGCTCGTGGTGGGCTAGGATGAAGGTGAAGGGCGGATGGGAGTGCAGGGGATCAAAGATGTCTAAGGCCGCACCGCCGGCGATGCCAACTGCGTTGTTCATCAGGACGCCAGCCCCTCAGTTGGAGAACCACCGGAAACGGGAATGAATATTACTTACATGCGTGTTCGACCCCACGGCGGGCGAGCTCTTCGCAGATATACTCGCCGCCTGTCAGCTGAGTCTCTTCGTTGCGAGTCATGTTGCGAGGCACCGAGGCTGATTTCGATTGCATGGGGCTTCGTATAGACCACCGACTCCGCTACCATCTTTATACCCGCAGGCTCGACGGTTGAGAATGTGTCGTTCGGTGAATATCCCTAGGGGTCGTGTGTGAGTCAATACAGAATGACGGCATGAGGAATTTGCTCGGTTCGGGCAGTAAGGTTGTCGGTTCGCGCCACTGCCTACGTGGCCCCTTTACTACTTCCTATTTTGGAAGGGCCGAGAGGCCTTATATCAAAATCATGGTGAGTCAGGGCGGATGGGTCTCCAGAATCCTGGCTTCAGCCTGACGAAGTCAAAGAAAACAAGTATCTCTAATGAGGCAAGTTCTACTAGGCAGGCTAATTCGCCACATAGGATCCACTGACATGTATAAAGAACCGTAAAGGAGTATACATACAGTGCCTGGGAAGAGGCAAAGGTGACATTGCATTGTTCATGAGGAAAATCGCCTTGAGAATGGCCAGCAGCTGCTAAAGATCTAGTCCGAGTCGCTGCATCCGATCGAATGCCAGGTTGGATCGACGAATTTCTCCAGCTGCAGCAACCTCCAAAACACTCGGCCGATACTCTCTCGAGAATCATCGTACGTAGATAGGAATGCGACTTCGGAAGTAGGAGATCTGTGGGGAAATTCCAGGGAACGGAGAGTCCCGATGCGGCGCGGCATGCATTTCCTGGTGGTACAGCGGTAGCTGCAGATCACCAAACTCGGTAGCCCTAATCGTCATCCACCACTGCACAAGCACCAACTCACCCCGTTTATCATACATCCATCCTAAGGGGGTGGTGTACATCATCTACCATATTTCAACTCTCCCCTCCACCGACAAACAACCCTCTGACATTCTCAAACTCACCCACCCGAAACCCACCACAATGGCCGACACCAACACCAACACCCTCTACCAATACAGCACCATCAGCGCCCTCCTCTCCGGCATCTGCACCGAGGGCCTCGACGCCTCCACGCTCCTCGAACAAGGCACGTACGGTCTAGGCACCTTCTCCGACCTAGACGGGGAGATTATCGTGATGAACTCGCGCGCCTACCACTTCCCCTCCAGCACGAATGCCACCGTACGGCCCCTAAACCCCACCGACACCATCCCCTTCGCCATGCTCACCACCTTCCAACCAACACACATTCTCCCACTCCCAACAACCACCACCTCGGAGAAAATCACCCTGGGAACCCTCTCCGCCCTCCTCACCCCGCTCCTCGACACCAACAAAAACACCTTCCTCTCCCTCCGCCTCACCACGACCTTCGCCTGGCTCACCACCCGCATCATTCCTCGCCGCAGTTCCCCAGAGGAAACCCTCGCGGACTGCGCATCCCGCCAGAAAGTGACCAACCACGGCCGCTCGAAAGGAACCCTGTTCGGCTTCTGGTCCCCAGCGTATACAGTGGGGATCGGGGTACCCGGATTTCACCTGCATTTCTTGTCCGAGGACGAGGAGAAGGGGGGGCATGTGTTGGATTTCGAGGTGGCGGTGGAACATGATGAGGACAGCGAGGGGGAGGGCGAGGGGAGGGGGTTGGAGGTCGCGGTGCTGCGGGAGGTGAGGTTGGAGTTGCCTGACACTGAAGAGTTTGGGCGGGGGGATGTTGAGGCGCCGACTGCGGAGATGGTAAGGGGGGCGGAGGGGGGGTAAGTTGTTTTTCTTTGGGTGTTGTTCCTGAGGGAAGGGGAGTAGAGATCGAGAACGAGAATTGTATGGGTTGGGCGGAGAGTAGACTTGCTGCGCTGGATGAATTTCGCGGAATGTGGATGGGGGTTGGACCGGGATGTATTGTGATGTCTGTTGATTGAACTTGGCTACAGTGAGGTTTTTGGTTTAGCCAGCCGCTTTCCTTTTGCATTATATGTACGGAGTGGGTCGTCGTTGGAGGAAACTGGGAGCAAAAGGCAAAAAGTGAGTGCATCATCCGTGAATCGAACACGGGCCTCATCGATGGCAACGATGAATTCTACCACTAGACCAATGATGCTGGTTGTTATTCTTGGCACTTATTTTCTTTTCATGTTCTTAGTTGGTGGGCGTGCGGTATATCCATTCTGTTTGCATGCGTCTCTTGTCTTCGTTTCTGTCGCAGCAAGAATTACCTCGCTTCATTGAAATCTGTTCCCGCGAGGTCCTTTTACTTCTAGAATGCGTTCTTCACGTAGGCTAGCTCAAATTGCACGTTTTGATGCAGGACTTCCATTGGTAAAGTCCACACATAGTGCCTTAGCCGAAGATATACAAGATGCACGAGCTTCATGGACCTTCCGGCCATCTAAACAGGCTACCTACACGACGAATCGGCCCGCAACCACGTTCCGTCATCCATCTACTCCCGGCCATCTCCCGAGACTGCCCGACGATGGCAATCTCGATGGCTATGGAGCGTCGATCTCACAGCGCGCGGGGTGGATCACCTGGCCCGCTGATCGGCTGGATCCACTATGCTGCGAGAACTCTACCCTGCCTTCCTGACTATCCTACCGTATACGGAAGACTATTGCGGCCACTCGGCAAATGGAATTTTTCTCACCCAGTATCCTTACCGCAGTAGTAACCGCCTATTAAAATAGTTACTATAACTAAGCCCTTTTCTCTGCTGCTTTTTTTTACTGTCTTCTTCTCTGTCCTCTTTTCTACTGCTGTCTCCTCCGGCCTCCAGAGTCCATATAATCAAAGTACTTTTTAAATTATTTTTTAGTTTCTTCTATTATTACCCGCCTTTCCCCCCCCCCTTCTTTTTTTTATCCTCTAAAAAAGCTCTTTAAATTATATAACCAACTCAGCATCTTTTTATATTAGGATCTTTTAGATTTTCTAGGGTCAAAGGCATTGTTCTTAGGGTTCTTTATTAAAGACTATCTTAAATCATCTTCTATTATTAGGGTTACTGGGGTTTATGTTTTGCTTATAATTTTGCCGGCAGATTTTCCATTTGCCGAGTGGCCGCAATAGTCTTCCGTAACCGTGGATAAACTGCTAGCATGCATGACCGGGCTCACGTGATATACCAATAGCATCGACTGTTCGATCAATCCCTTCAAGCGCATGTCTATCATTCATCGTCTCTCATTGAGGAATCCGGATTCTGGACGCCATAAACCCCACCTACCGCTACGTACCAAGATTTGTCGCCGCGCGCCGCGTGTGACGATCCCTGCCCTAATTAGTCTCTCTGCCCAAAGCCGGTTGACAGCAACGAACCTTGGAACAACACCCTTGGTTAGAGTTCGGCTTTGCTCGAAGAAGAGCCTGGTGCGATCTGCTCAGTAAGTAGCTCTCACAGGTGGAGATTGTGTTTCAGTGTCGTGGATCAGCCGGAAATCGTACTACCCAGTATGTACTTGGTGCGTCGCTTGCACCGCAGGTTTGTTGAATCCTTCTGCTTTCTCCCCTCTGGATCCACTGATAGGCTCCCACAGAGTCGATTCTAGAGCCAACCGCGTGGTTCCTGTTTATCGAAAGCCTCTGGAGTGGATCGGAATCCTGCAGGTAGATCTGACTCGCAGAGCGCGTCATAGGCGCGGTGGTTACAATCTCCTGCCATCCTACCTACCGTCTACATATACCCGACTAGAGGCGTGGATGAAAAATATAGCGCATTTGATTCGCTGAACCGTGAACCGCATGAAGGTACCAAATTGAGAACGCCAGCAGGGTAAATGCAAGCAAAACACCGAGCCAAAACCAGAACGCCGAGTTAAGACCCAATTCCCCGCGAGTCATGGAAAGATTATGTACAGTACCCGCTCACCGATGCACCCGCCACCAACTCCGAGAACCTTTTCAGGAGGGCTATACGTGAATGCAGTTGCCATCCACCTCGCCCACCCCCACCCCACCGCCCGTCCTCCGGATGAACCTAGTGACCAATTCCCTGATTCGGGGTCCTCGGGGGATGTAGTGCGACCCCTGGAAGTACTCCACCTGCGCATTGGCGCACCGCCCGACCAGCTTCAGCGACTGCCGCTCGGTGACCCAGGTGTCGAGCGCGGCGATGAAGTGCAGCACAGGCGTCTGGATGCGGCGCGCGTAGATCCACTCGTACGTGCGGTGCTCGAACATGAAGGCTGAGAAGGCGATGCAGAAGTGCATGGGCGGGTGGTTGACCTAATATCCGTTAGAGCTAATCCAAGAATCGGAGGTAAAGGGGGCGCACTTGAAACTGAGGATATTTCTTGTTCTGCTCCAGCAAGGCAGTCAAGATGACAGACCACGCGGCCCCGGCGGAGAAGCCGATGACGCCAACGAACGGCCCATGTTCCGTCAGGACATTCGCCAGCCGCTTCCAGGTGTGCTCGAGTCCCTTGAGTTCGGAGGTCTCTGGGTCGCCGTAGCCCCAGAGCCAGCTGTCGGGCAGGCGGTTGGGCTTCATGTAGGTTTCGTCGCAGGCGTCGATCGAGGAGGCGGGGATCGGGCCGTCCAGATAGAAAAACTCCACGCCCCCGGGAGGGAGGTTCTCATGCTGCATGGACGTGGCGGAGAGGGCTCGAGCGATGGGCTCGTGGAGATACCGCATCTTGCTCTGGAAGGTGTGGGCGGATTGTCCTGTGCCTGCTACTTCTCAGTTCACGTCCACGAATTGGCAGAAATCCGATCAGATTAGAGACTCACCATGAAGCATCAAGATCTTTGCTTTGCGCGGGGTTTGCGACGGTGTGTCGAGATACATCTTGAACAGCCGACTGTCGAGTGGTGCTGTCTCAAATGAGATCCTCGAATGCTGGAGATCTCACAGACCATTATTTGAAGAACAAGTCTGCTATATATGTATACCCTCGCAGCTACCACTGAAATATCCTTCCCTCTTTTTCTTTAGGTTTTGCTCACGGCGATCGTCCCTGAAAATCGCATCAGGAAAGCTCTTCCATTGGGCACCATGTGCTGTCCCACCACTGAAGGAACTATCGAATACAGGTTTCATCCCTTAATTGGCATATCCAGATCTTGCCGCTCGCCCCTCATATCTGACGCGATTGGCGCAAGACATGAGGGCACCTCAGCGGAGATTGTCATCTCCAACGAGTCGCGAAGAAGCCCCCTGAGGGTACGATCGGATTTTGCTCCCCGTATATACCAGATCCAATGAGTGATACAGAAATTGAGTTTGTAGTCACAGTCAAGATGATTCCTAGATCGGTCCCATCCTGGAAATCAGAGCACGTCATGTCAAACTCCGGGGCCTCCGATCGCAATCTGCGCGACGGCACAGCGAGTAGAACCATGGTCGCATATTAAAATCACAGCCACCACCTTGATGAGCTTGGTCCGCTAACCCCTGGATCTTGGCCCAGCAGTCGAGCCCACGTGGAGGCAGAGGTCCCGCGTGCATCAGAGAGGACGAACCGCACAGGTATTCAGTGGTGCGCCTCTCTCATGGGAATGAGAATCCAGTCTAAATTCTAGTCGACTCGCAGTCGACTATTGTGTGACTATCAGCGTTAGTGCCTGCGCTACACCCTAGGACCTGGCCTGTGCTGTGCTATTGTGCATAGATTGTAGGAAACTTTTCATGCAAAGAATTTCTCGACGCTTGTGGCTGCAGTTGGGATCGACCCGATCGGCACGGATCGCCGCAGCGGGGCCCTAAACTACCGGTTCCAACTATGGATGAAGTGGGACGCATGGCAGCAATACGAGCCAGTTCCAACCAAACAAAGGCTTTTATCGTAGGGGGTAGAGACCGGTAGTATGGATGAGCAGATTATTGGAAATTGTGGTGTTGTCGAATGACCTGATGCAACCGTAGTTTGTGCTCGGTGGGGGATTTAAAACCTGTGCGATGGACTCAATCGTCGCCCCGGTTTTCCTTTGCTCTCGGTCGTTCATACTCGATAATTCGTATTGAAACCTTGACACTTGCCTCATCATGGCAAGAAATACCTTGGCGGAGGCTGCAGACGGTTCACAACATCCGCCCGACAGGCATCTATTTGGCTTGCTGCAACAGACCGCACAGCGATTCCCCAACCATGACGCCGTTGTAGCCCTACGGCAGACCGAGGAGCACGGGTCTCCAGCCACCAAATCCCCGAATCCTCTGCGCTGGACGTTCTCAGAGCTGCATTCCCGGAGTATGCGCCTGGCTGCTTCCTTGGCGCAGGCAGGAATAGGCAAGGGCAGTCGCATTGCAGCTTTCCTCCTCAACGAAGCTGAATGGGCCGTGCTGTTCTGGGCTGCCGCTCGTCTGGGCTGCCAATTCGCCCCATTGGATCCTCGGATGCTGGGGCAGCGCGCAGACGCCCTTCATCTGCTGCGGAAATTGGAACCTGCCGCAGTATTCGTCTCGGCATCCGCCATGACCCAGCCTCTGGATGTGGCGCTCGAAGAGGGGGGATTCCAACCTATCCTCAAGGGTATCACCCGGGCGGCGGACGAGCAAACTGTCCCTGCAAGCTGGACAACATTGCCGAAGTTATTGGCCAACGCAGCGAACGAGTCAATACTTCCTCCGCCACCAACAAACACCAATGACACCATTCTCATCCTGTTCACAAGCGGAACAACGTCCCTCCCCAAAGGGTGTCCACATACCACACTCTCGATTGCCACACCGGGTCTCATGGTGGTGAACACCCTGAACATCGATCCCGGCGACCACCTTTGCGGGCACTTGCCCAGCTTTCACATTTTCGCCATCGTGATGACGCTGGGGACGTGGTTTAGCGGGGCAACAGTCATCTACCCCAGTCCGACCTTTGATCCCGCTGCTTCCTTGGAAGCCATTCGACTCGGCCCAAAGGTTCATACAGCCTGCGTCCCGTCCATGGTACAGGCCATCGTCGCTCAGCTCACGCCAGACAGCGGCACATTGGAGACGTTATATCAGATCGTCCTCGGAGGTGCGTCGCTGTCGCCCAGCATCGTCGAGCTCTGTCTGTCCCTTGGTGCAGATCGGGTAATTGCGGGATATGGAACCACAGAGGGCGTAGCCACACTACTCAACTTCTACGAGGCTGCATCTCACAAGAGAATCCAGGGAGAGGTATGTCTAGGGCCTCCACGAGCTGGTGCCAGAGTCCGAATCTGTGCGCCAGATAGCCGGGTTCCCATCCGTCGAGGCCAGCTCGGTGAGTTGCACCAGGGCGGTTATCCGATCTTCGGAGGATATCTCGATGCAAGTGCGGATGACAACAAGACGTGTTACCGGGAAGATGGTATGAACTGGTCTGCGACCGGTGATCAGGGGTATATGGATGAGGACAGCAATGTGTACTTGCTGGGTAGGTACAAGGATCTGATCATCCGCGGTGGTGAGAACATCTCGCCTGTTAAGATTGAGCAGTGCTTGACCAGGATTGCGGGGGTCCGAGTACGTATTCTGCCCGATGATTCGAAGCTTCATGCTAAACTAGTTTGTAGGAAGCCTATGTCGTGGGTATCCCTGATCCTGTGGCTGGCGAGGTGCCAATGGCAGTCATCCGTCGGGAGAAGTCCGTCGATGTGTCCTCAAGCTCGCTGCAAGCCAAGGTGCAAGAGGAGCTAGGGCGCTCGTTTTCTCCCACCATGATCATCGAACTGGAGGATGATTTGAAGCAGGATCGCTATCCCACCACCACGACAGGCAAGGTCTTGAAACCTAACCTGAAGACCCTGGTGGTTGAATATCTAGAGCAGCAAGCCTCATTGAATTCAGCCTCTGGTGATTATGTGTCCCAAGTTGCTGCTATCTGGGCAGCGATTACCGGAATGAAGGCAGAGCAGCTCGACCTCGACGCTCCCATCCGAACCTTTGCCGACAGCATGATGATGATCCAATACCTGCATACTGCCACAAAGCGGCTTGGGCGGGTCACCCGTAAGGATCTCATCGAACACGACACAGTCCGGAAGCAAGCGCAGCTCATAGCCGATCGCAGCATAGCCAGCATCAAGTCCCCAGTCATTCATGCTCATGCTCCCACGGCCGGCGCTCAGCAGACCTTCCTCGACCAAGCACGAGTTCAACAAGCCGGGGAGTCAACGCTTCGGCCGCTCGGATTCGGTTGGGACGATGTAGAAGAGACAATGCACGTCACCGACACTCAGACCTGGTTCCTGAAAGATACACTGAGCCCCAGTGCGTTCAAGATCCGCACCTCCTGGATCGCCGCTCCAGGTCTGAGCGCTGAGTATCTCGAGGCGATTCTTCACCTGTGGCTGCATCGACACCCGCTTCTACGCAGCACCGTCGCACAATATGACCAGGATCGAATGGTATGGATGATCATGCGTCCTACAGCTCGATGGATGAAGCTGCACATCGCTCACGACAGCGACGTGGATAACGTTGCCGCTTTGACTGGATACAAAGCCGGCAATCCTTGGGAGGGATGTGTCGTGCTGCCCGGTCCGTTCTTGAAGGCCATCATCATCAAAGACCGACAGTCTTCTCGCGCGGGAATAGTCATGCACTGTCACCATGGCATCTACGATGCAGTGACGATCTTCCGCTGGTTGCAGGACTTCAAGGACCTTCTGGCCAACAATGGTCTCCCGCGCATGGACTTCCGCCACTACAGCAGATTCATCACCGACTACCAGAAGTACATCTACGGCCAAGCCGCAGAGGATGCCGTGGACTTCCACGTCAAGCGTCTGAAAGGTATCTCGGCTGCTCAAGACGTGCCTTGGCCCCGACTGTCGACCTGGAACGAGGTCCGGGCCCAAGGCCAGGACCCATTCATCAGCGGCTCGACCAAAAAATACATCCACTTGCCCGGGCTCGCCGAGATGCGCCGCGCGTCGAACGTCCCTGTTCCCGTGATCGGCAAAGCCGCCTGCGTGTTACTCAACGCGCACCGGACCGGCGTGTCCGAAGCGGTGTTCAACGTCGCAGCATCGGGGCGCTTCTGGCCTGGAGCGGAGAGCGACGACTCCCTCGTCCATGATCAGCACCCCAACCCCCTGGAGATCGACGGCCCCATGATCGGTTTCTTCGTCGAGCGCGTCACGGTACCACCCGCTGAAACAGTCCGGTCGCTGCTGACCCGCCTCACGGAGGACCAGGATGTCCAGAGCCTGTATACCCATGCACCCTTCAGCCGGGTTCTCAGCCGACTGCGCGAGCTGGACGCGGCTGCGGGCACAAACGACGCTTCCTTCATCGAGCTGGCGGCCTTCACGCAGGTCTTCAACTGGCGGCTGGAGCAATACTCCGAACAGGAGACTGATCCGATTCGCATGGTCGATTTCCGTGGGGGTTATGATCTCGGCCTCATCTGGCTGCCGACCCTCATGCCGGACGACATCCTCGAGCTGGAGGTTATCATGAACACGCTGACCTTTGGTGGGGAGGAGACGGCGGGCTTGATGGAGGAGTATCTTTCTGTTATGGCGTGGCTGTGCGAAAGTGGTAATCTGGATAAGCCTGTGTCGGAGTGTCGTTATGAGGGTGGTGTTTGTTGGTGATGAGTGAGATGGCAAGCTGGGCTGTGAGCGGGTGTTGAGGAATGGAGAGGAGTTTTTGGTGTTTGCTTGGGTTTGTTTGTTGACCTGTTGACCTGGGGCTGGCTAGCGCTTTTACTATCAACTTTTCAATCATCTATTGAGACGGTGTCTTAGCACCGAGGCAATGTTTGTATAGACTTGGTGTCACGTATCTGGGAGCTATGAATCGAGCACCATCGCATCGGGCCGGCTGCTAGTGGAATTGAATTCTGCGCTGCCGGTGACGTCTCTTAATCTGAGATGTAGGCATCATGCTGCCACTTCGATAAGCGAAACAGAAATTATTATTTCATGAAATCATTATTGCAATAGTATGAAATATACAATGATGGCAGTCGAAAGCTAGGCCTCTACATGAGAGTCCGTGTTGTTGAAGCAAATTAAAGCAAGTGGTAAACACTGACAACTCAACCGGTAGGACGAGAAACTATTCTCGAATCTCGGCCGCTTTCGAATTCGAGTACTCGAGCCAAGCTTCAGTATTCCGGATGTATTCCAAAACCTGAGATCGAACACTTTCGACTGCATCTGGGATTTGGGCCAACAACTTCCTCGCACTCTCGAGCTCTTGAACGGTGATATCGTGCTCAATCTGAATATCTCGATCCCCGTCGTACGCCCATCGCAAGCTCTTGAGCCCAGTCATCGATTGAAAAGTCTGACCAGGCAACAGCCGCTCTGCGTCCGAGCGTGCTGCCTCAAGCGCGTTCTGATAGACAGCCAGTCTCCGCCTCGCCAGGTGTTTTTTCTTATTCCACTGCGCGACATCAATGCTCAGCACTTGTTGTTCTCCAAATTCGCCCGTCCACTCTTGTTCCGCCTCCGCCAATTCAGTCTTCTTCTGCTCGACTTCCTCGTGCAAGAACTGCATCTCCCACAGCGGACGACCCTGCGGCTGTAGACAAACGCTCCCCGGGCACATTTGGTCGGCGTGCTGCTCAGCCACTCCCAAGAACACCTCTCCGCGTCGATACTGCCCCTCCGCAAGCAACATGCGCCAACGCGCATTCCACTCTTCTGGACGGGTTCGAGCTAATCGCAGCTTCTCTTCCGCCTCCGCGAGGTGGCGATAGCCACCATCGATAAAATCCTTGTAGTACTGCACACCTTCGAGCGGTTGAGTCGAAAATTCTTCCACTACAAAGTCAGCGATTGACCTCACGAGGCCAATCTCAAACGCGTCTCCGTCGAAAGCATCCGGCCATCCGTTCTTCTGGTACAACCCTCGCACCTGTGCTTCTTCCAAAGCTGACCACTCATCCCAGCCATCCCCTCCGCTGGGAACTTCATCGAGTGCATGATACCACCGCACAATATCCCGAAGCACATCCCCGGCCGGGCGATGCGGAATATGCTCAAAGCTGTTTCGATTGGCCGACACGGGTTCCTTCTCCTCAACATCCTGCAATGCCAGGTCAGTCGTTGACCACCCCTCTTGGTCGATGATCCGGATTAAGTGTCGGCGCGCGTCGTAGACAATCACACTCCCGTGATTTCCGAGTTGAGTGAGTGGCGTGACCCACGGGCGCATGTACGGGCCGTCTTCGTCCTCGAAAGATGGATCACTGGGGGACCCGTAGAAAGGATCGCGGCCTTGTTCCAGCTGGTCGACGTCGCGAAAGTCAGTGAACTCGCCGCCGTGCAAGAAGACACGGTTGCCAGCAGCTTCCGTGTCGATGTATGGCAGGATGCTGTAGAGGTACTGGACAGCCGGGTCGATCTGCAGCTCTTCGAAATGAGGTTCGAGGGCCGTGAGGTTGTGTGGCCCGGGTTGGACGCCAGCTGGATCAAGGTATCGCATTTCAACGAGAGTCTGATAGATTCCCGACATCAAGTCCGCGACTTCGTGGAGCTGGGCCTTTTGTTGAGGTGAGATGGGGTCGGTTGTGGATGGGACGGATGGGATGGAGGAAGAGACGCGGGAAAGAGGCTGATACCACTGCCATAGTGGCATGGCCAGCGCCATGACGATTAGAGTGACAAGCTTTGCAAGCATTGTGATGAACTTTAATGTTGGTTTGGAAAGGAGGAAAGGAAAGAGAAACTGTTCCCTTCAGGGGAATCTGCGCGGTACATATAAGCTCTGCCTAGAGTAGGCTGAGCCGCACAAAGCCGGTGGTGCTTTTTATCAGTTGCACTGTGCGACCATGCAAATCTGCTGTGTTACAAAACGAGTGGACTGATCAACCAGCTCTGCGTGATCAAAGTTCAGGGGAAATGAAGGAGCGCTAGAGTTCTTTCATCATGGAGGGAAGAGGAAAAGCTCTGGAGGATGACCGATGGATGGTGGAGACGGGAACAAGAGAGAGAAATGATGATAAGGGCGGGATAAGCGATAAGCAAATGGCCTAGATAGAATCCCAAATCTCGAACAGGCGGCGAACGGTGGGCCTAGTAGGCGGTGAGGTGTACAAAGCGGTGGGACTGTTTTTCTGCCCGTTATTTCCACCTGCTGCCGTTCGGCTGTCTATTTGCGCTCCAAGACCCCCTCCCTCCTCCATGAACATTACCTTACACCTAGCAGAGAAGAAGGATCCCCAGTTTTCACTTAAATCTCAATGGAGACGAGAGCAAACATTGCTTGCGACCAGTGCCATGGTCACAAGCTCAAATGTACCCCCCTCTCGCAGGGATGTGTTCGTTGCACTCGTATACTCCCCCGCCCGGTACGCGCCGCCGGCCTCTCACTGAGACGGCAGCAGGTCTCGCCATACGATGCACCTACACTCGACTACCCAAGAAGCGTGGCAGGAAATCAACCCGCTCACGACCATCCCCTGCATTGGTGCAGCATGCTTCTGACTACCCCGTTTTGGACTGTTTGAACGGGCTCTCAATCCTCAGTCCCGAGAAAGAGAAGACGGAGTGAGTCTCGCTAATTTGACATCGACCCAACTCTTCTAATTACCGCCTCTAGATCCACTACTCTTCAACCTACACGCTATGAAGCATCGCGGCTGCTGGAACATTCCTATGAGTCTCCAAACCAAGAGTTTCACACGCGGCTTATTCGAAAAAGCAGACTACTGGACCTGGAAAGCCCGCGACCAACTTCGCCGCCTCTGCTTTTGTCGATTCTGTGTATGCACTCCTGAATTTCTTGTTCGAAACAACACGCGACTCTCCATCTGACATATCTCAGGTGTTTCATGTTTCATGCCGTCGGCAAAGAAGCGAACAGATTCGATACGGCGGATGGCACAGGGAAGATACTTTTTCGACCAGCTGAACCGCCACTTTTATCCACGCACACTTCCTGGCACCAACCATGTTTTTGACGATGCGCTGACTGCATTCATGCTGACTACCATTGCTCCTAGTGAGAAGTCACTCGAATCAGGCCTTCAGTATTGGCTAATGTTCCTGAATTTCATCATCCAAAAATTAGATCTACATAAGGATGACCAGGGTATGGATGAGGAGGACAGGGAAGAAAGAAGAAGGTATGCATTCGAGACCATATCAGCTGATTCATGCTGACGAGGTGCAGGTTGTGGTGGGCCACCTATATCATCGATCGGCATGCCGCTCTATCGTTCAATGGGCGTCCACGTCTCACTGATCAAGAATGCTCGTCGTTGCCGACGCCGTGCCCAGATGCGATCTGGGACCATCTATCACCGTTGCCTCGTTCGGAAAAAAACTGCCCCCCCCATAGTATGGCATCGAGATATCAAGTCCGCAGTCTGGATATGCTTGGGGCGTTTTTGCCCCTATCGAGGTATTTAGCAACGATCTCAGTAAGCAGTGTTGCAGCAGCAGTCGCTGATCCTTCACAGAATCCTAGGCGACATTCTCGAGTATCACTTCCTCGATGATCACCCAACGTTCAACACCAATAAGGCTCTGCTGGATACAAGCCGCACAACCATAATCCGTAACTTGCAGCTGTGGTTCGACTCCTTTGAATCGCTAGTTGAACCTGACTTCTGTCGAATTTCAGAGCCAGAGTGCGAGCTTGTGCCGGGAGATAGTAACCCAGCAGTCGCCTATTACGGCTTGCACATGTACCACTGCATGTTTGTGCTACTCCACGGTCGCATGGATGTGGTTCGCTTGTACCACGATCTTGAGTGGCAAGCATCTCCCGACTTCCTTACCGCTGGCGAACACGCTGTCGCGTGCGCAAACGTATGTTCTATCCTCGGCGGATTAGCAAGTTTCAATAATAGCCATCAAAACTCATTAGCCACTCAGGTTGCACGTCACATCCTCCGGGTTGATCCTCGACTAAGCTTTATGTATCGCTACTTCGGCACATATTTCCTACAATCGTCCTTCATCTTCCTAATCCTGGCCCAGAAACTAGGCCAACAATCTGACAGCCTGATTTTGCGCAACTGCGCGATCAATCTACAGGTATTGGACCAGTTTGTTCTAGCCACAAACATGGATTACCAGCGAACATTTGCCGAACTCCTTCGCAAAGCTCTCAGCAACAACATGACACGATCTTTTCAGGAAAAGGCTCATGCTAGCCATGACGACACCTCAGCACTTGAAGAGCTAGAGAGTCATCTCGACCCCGAAATGCTTCGTTATCGCTGGACTCCGGGCTTTACGGGGTTGTGGGCACATACGGACCCTTGAACGAGCAAGGGTATTCCTGAAAACGAAATTTCAGCTTCGAGGGCGTGAAAATAACCCATGCTTTAATCTACGGTGTTTGAAACGCTTGCTTATGACCGTATACCTTGACTAGAATAATCCACATCCAACGCTTGCCATTTTCTGGGAGACAGTCCCTTTGTGACACGATCATGCGGCTGTCTATGGTCTTCTAGAAAAGATTTCCTCCGCCACTCAAGATGTCGGCAATTCGCCTAGCCTCCTGCGGGTATCTATCGACGAGGCTTAGTCGCGACTTTCTATCCGCCCAGGCCTCGTCGACTGCCATGTCGACTATGATCGCAGTTCGGTCCGGCTGGTACATGGTTGCGAAGCCTGGTTCATAGATGGCTGACCGCGAACCGGTGATAAAAATGATCCAATCAGTCTGAATACGATCGACTAGGCTCGCGTTAGATACCGTGCTGGGCGGTAGCAATTTATCCGCTTTGCGCAATGCTTTTTCGAAGCAGTCGTAAATATAGATGAGATCCACACAGTGGTGGGCTTTGCCGTGATTTAATCCTGCAAACGGATTGCCGACCGCCATGCGAAATGATTGCACCCGAGTTGATCTAGGGAACAGTTCCTCATCCACGCCACTGTGGCCTGGATCCTCCCAACCCATCAGCTCCTCCCTGCAACGTTGAACGGGATATCCAAACTGTATGTCTGATAAGAAGCGATAGACTTGCTCGTGCAGACTCTCTGTGCTCATGCCTGAACGCAGACAGTACGCCGTATAAAAGGCATTGCAGAATTCTTCAGGTAACCCGGCGACAGCTGACCGATCGCAAATTTGTTCGAAGCTCTCGAGTTGGCTGACTGATGACTGATGAAGTGTACCCTATAGGCTCATTTTGTCAGTATGTGGCGTTTTCGGAATGCGGATTATGATGACTGACCTCGAGATCTGTATCTCCGACCAAAACAGATATGGTCTCCTTGGGCTGTCTAACCGTACCATTTGAGGTGTTCAACATTTTGCTGCGGTCGAGGTGAACATTCCAACGTCCGTTCGGTCTTTCTGAAATGGTCAACTCATCTATAACTAATGGAAAGGCAAACCATCCTAACGCAACATTCGCACGTATAATATCATCTGCTGACGCATTCCGCATGACGGCCATACGTGACTCTGTATCTTCGTTGGTCGCGCCCAACTGCTTGCAAAAAGTGGCCCATCGAGCATTGGCATTCTCCATCGTGATAGGACCAAGCACTCCGACAGCCCCGGACTGAATGATCCCCTGCTGGCACAAGGGTTTCCCCTTGCCCAACACTGCTTCGAGAACATGAGCATGAGATGAGCTTCCGCCTGCCGACTGGCCACCGACTGTGACTCGATTTGAATCGCCTCCGAACGCCGCGATGTTATGCTGCACCCACTCAAGGGCAACTCTTTGGTCCCCAAGCCCAAAGTTGCAACCCATCTTGTCTTCTGGCTGAGAATCGGTGATGTCAGTGGATGCGGCGAATCCGAACATATTGAGTCGGTAATTGATTGTCGCGACGATGATGGGGGTCCCCAACAATACGGACTTTCTAACAAGACGTGCTGGATCTAGGGTACCATTTAGCCTTGATATCTGAAATTGGAGCTTGTGACTCTAACCCCACATAGGATCTGTCCCGGCGCCGAAACCATATGCTCCTCCGTGGATGTATACATAAACCGGCAGCCCAGGACTGTCAGACTCAAGGCCGGCAGCAGCAAGAACGTTCGGGCTCGGTCTCGTGATGAACAGGTTTAGGCAGTCGAACTCGGACTCTTTCACATCTTGTGGAAAGTGGAGATGCGATTGATAGAATTCAGTGTTGTTTGGCTCCTGCGGTTGTGGGCAGCGGGGGCTGTGGAAGAATTATGGTTATTTGTGCTCTGGCACGGATTGAACAGGAGAACCACGCACCCATTGTGTGTCGCATCGAAGACATCATGTGGCAATCGATCACGGAGTTGAGCATGTTGCCATCTTGCTGGTACAATTCCATAAGGGATACCTCGGAACTCTTCAACTCCCGGTATGGACGATAATCTCCCGTGAACCCGTTGCTCATAGGAGGGTTTGGTATGAGTCGGGAGGGTAACGACGACCGAGACGGTCATTGCGAGAAAGGCAAAAGGAGACCAAGCTTAGGTAGAAGTCCGATACTCTCAAAACCAGGCAGAGCAGGCCGACAGATTGGTCGGTCTCTTTCAACCACTATTCGGCGCGGCTAATCTTTTATACCTCAGTTTTGAGCGAGCGGGCCGAGGTGGATCCCGCACGAATCACGAGAACTCGAGCCAATGCACCGGGTGGAGGCTTCTACGAGCCATGCAGCCAATCTTTTGGCGCAAATCCCATGGCTGCCAAACTCTAGTCGGCTGATTTTGTCCTTGGCAATCGGCTTTTTAGAAGCGGCCGGGTCTGGCTCCCTCCAGTTTTTGGACGTCTTTGCTACCCCGTGGGAAACCCCGGATTTGACAGACTGGGCTCTGCTAGACGATTTCAGCTTTCGTGGACTATAAAACCTCCGAAAATGCTCGGAAGCCCCAGAATCTTTCTGTCGATCGTCCCCGTTGAATGTGCTAATACTTGCCTCTTTGCCTGTGCCTAACGCCTTCTGCAAAGATGAGACACATCCTTGACATGCTAGAAATTCGGGCAGAATGGCGAGCAATCGCAATAAGTCTGTTTATCACGGTTGCTGCTTTTCAGTTTGGATTCGACTCTTCCTACTATTCTGGTAAGTAGCCAGTGTCTGCCTTAGGAGAGATACACACTCCCGAGCTCGCATTATGTTCCCAATGGTCGACTGGGCTAACCATTCTGTGGCAAATAGGTATCCTGGATATGGACCCCTTCATCAAAGCTTATGGGCACTACGACAGCGCGACTGGTGGCTATGTTCTCAGCTCCAGCATCCAGTCACTTACCACTAGCATCATCAACGTCGGGGAGCTTATCGGCGCTGTCTCCTCCTACCTGGTAGATGATCGCATCGGACGCCGAGGAGGGCTCTTTGTGTCTAGTGCTTTTGTTACTGCTGGTGTGGTCTTTCAGGTCGCTGCTGATAACCTCGCCTTGTTAATCGTTGGAAGGTTGCTAATGGGTACGTTCCTAATCTCTAGGCAGCATTGAGCAGCACACAAACACCCAGGCTGTCACAGATGACGTTTGAGAGCTAAGCATTAACAGGTTACGCGGTGGGACTCATTTCGTGCCTGGTCCCCTTGTATGTTGCCGATTGTGCACCTACCCGCTTCCGTGGAGCATTAGTCTCCGTATACCAGTTTGATGTTGGACTTGGACTGTTGTTCGGTGTGATCGTGGACTATGCTACGAAGGATCGAACGGACAGTGGTTCCTATCGGATACCGATGGCGGTTCAGCTTGTCTTCCCAATTATTCTAGTTCCCGGTCTCATCCTGTTTTGTCCCGAGTCGCCTCGCTGGCTTCTATCTAAGGGGAGGACGGAGCAAGCCCGAGCAGCCCTTCGAAGACTGTACGGTGACCGGCCGGACTTTATCGAAAGCGAGATAGTCTATATCTCCAGTATGATTGAGGAAGAGCAGCGGAACGATAGTTCTTGGACAGACCTGTTCAAGTGGAAGGTAGATGGACGGAAAACCTACCTAGGATGTTCCATTCAGGGTGAGGCATTTCCAAAATAACTGGTTCGACTTGCTAACTCTGGGTGTCATAGCATTCCAACAGGCCTCAGGCATCAATTTTATCACCAGCTACGGCATTGTCTTCTTTTCGGCAATTGGCATTACGAACTCTTTCCTCATCCAGATGGGCCTGTACCTTACGCCGATGCCTGCGGTCTGGCTAAATCAGTACTGTGTTGAGCGATTCGGTCGACGGATGATGTTGCTTGTTTCCTGCTTCTTGGTATGTGTGGTCTTGTTCGTCGTCGGTGGGGCGGGAACGGCCACGGACAAGACCATGGGCTTGGACCGAGTCATCGTAGCAATGGTCTACATCTTCATGGTTGTGTTCAATCTAGCCCTGGGGCCAGCCGTGTGGGTGGTCACGTCCGAGATCTCGACCGGGCCCAACCGCAGCAAACTCATGGCCACCTCAACTGGTACCAATTGGTTTTTCAGCTGGGTAGTCACGTTCACCTTTCCGTACTTGTTCAATGCTGATGGAGCCAACCTCAGCGCCCGGGTAGGTTTCATCTACGGTGGCCTAATGTTCGGCGCAGCAGTGTGGATTTACTTTTTCTTGCCGGAGACCGCCGGGCGATCCCTGGAGGAGATCCAGGTGATGTTCCAAAACGGAGTCCCAGCGCGCGAATTCAAATGTGAGTCAAATGTCTTACCACGGACGATCTGGTCACTGATGGTCTATCCAGCGTATGAGATTCCTCAGACAACGCACCTTGCTGTCCTAGAAGATGAGAAAGAAGTCCGCGCGACAGAAATGGAGAGTGTATGAGCAGGGAGTTGGTTTGCCTGTACGGAAATGATCTGTCAAGGTCAGCTTCGAGTCTGGTTAAGGGATGCCGGCTATACGGGTTCCGACAACCTCAGGTGGGAAGTACTCGACACTTTTCTGGGCCAGCACTTGCGAGACAATCCGCCGAGCACAAGTCAGACAAATCTCTCGTTCCGGCTTCAATAGTCTACTCGATATTTTCCGCATGGCCTCGTGATTCCATGCACCCGGGCCCTTTTGCTACGAATTACTGTTACTTGTTGATGGACTCAATTTATGTGAGCTATGGCCTGTTCGTAACGTTGTGGTGAAGTGAGAGTTGAGTAATGGTAACCTCATAAGGTTTCCCCACAGATCGGAAATAGCGGGTGTGGGTGAAATATGCACCCATCGACTTCAATGCATGGGAGCCTCTTTACCCTCCCCCAGCATTACCGTGAAAAATACAACCGCACTTCTGCAACCTTCTGTGCTTTTTGCTGCCAGATCATCGAGTTCTGAGACATGGTATCCAGGGCAGTGAATTAGTGCGGACAAAGCGACCGCTTCTCCTTGCTCACGTCACCGCCACTTTCAGCCTCGAGTCCAGGCCAGCAGTCAGGCTGGCAGGCAGGCAGGGTGTAAGACAGGTTTCATACGAGGGTCACTCAAGGGATGGGGTTATTTTTATCTGTCGAGTTGGCTCCATGGAGGGCAGGCAATACGAGGATGCGGGCTTGGCCGGGGTTCAGTGATTGGGTTCCCTTCCGGGCTTCTGTGCGGGTAAGTTCAAGACCTACAGGCGGTGCAGTTCATTCAGTACATTCCACTACTTTTTAATACTTCATCAATACTAACTCGGTACGGACAGTCACTGAGCCACTCAGGGGTACTATTTCGGTACTAACTCTGTTGCTAAGGTCTCCCCGCATCCGCAAGGCTTCCCATGTCTGTCACCTCGTTTTCCGATCTCCCCGGATCCCCTGCCACACCTTACTTGGGTTGGCTGATGGGTCTCTTTCACGGCACCCTGCAGATCTCCGCAAAGTAGTCGGATGTCTTGGATCGAGGGCTGGGCTATGATGTCAGGCCACCCGGCATCTCACGGTCACGTGTGCATATGAAGCAATGGGCAACCAACCCGGGGTCGCGTGCATTGGTCTTGTACCACGAAACATGGCCAGCCGGATGCACGCGGGCATGAACTGCTGTCGTGCGAGCCAAAGGACGACCCGATCGTGGCATCGGCTGTGCCCTGTGCTGTACCATCAATAGCATCCGCGTGCTCGTATACCAACATGTTGATTTTTGGAACACTGTTTTTAGGATACGAAGTGGTGGCTGGGGGGGTGGAAGCCTCATGCCATTAGGATTGACGGTGAAGGCTGGACAGATCTGGTTGAAGATCTGTACCGATGTTGATGGTCTAGTGTTGAGATATAGGGACGAGAAAAGGTATAAATTGGTCGTCTCTGCTCGTCGAGATACAGCTTCATCATCAGCATCAACAGCCTCACAAGCCATCAGCACCCGTCTTCAAACCAAAGAACTCTCTAATCCACTCTCCAACTCTTCTACTTCTTCGGAAAGCTACCAACTACTCCATTCAAAATGAAGTCCTTCGCCACCATCATTGCCTCCGTCCTCATCGCCGCCGTCTCGGCCGCCCCTGCCCCGGTGGACATTGAAGCCCGGGTGAACAGCGTCACTGTTTCTTTCGCCAACGACCAGAGCGGAGCCAATGCTGGCGTGTCCATCCCCGGCGACGGCGTCACCCGCAGCATTCAGACCCTCTACGGCGGCACCGCGGTCGGCTCCAGCGGCACGGTCCTGGCCTCGTCGGCCCAGCTGACCAACTTCTCCCAGTGGTCGAGCTGCAACATCGTCAATGGCGGCAAGAGCATCGCCTACCTCAACTCCCAGCGCACCTTTGCCGATCTCGATGGCAACCCGAACGCCGTGATTCCTGTTGACTTGAACGGCGCCACCATCACCTGCTGGGCTTGAGTCATTTATTGTGGGAGGTGACCGGGGGGAGCAGGTCTGATGGGTTATCCTAGACAGATGATGGATCTTTGGGACTGTTTTGCATGACTGTCATTTTTGTTTGCTTTTTGTCTGGCCAGACGGGGAAGATGCACTGTTTGAGTTGTGTTTTCTTGATAGTGAGCGGTTTGCGCAGCGACTAGATATATATGCAATGACACTCCTTCACATTTCCTGTGATGACGTTTCGATGGGGGTGGGAGTCTAGCCGTGCTGTAGCTATAGGAGAGCCGAAGCTTCAGAAGTATTTTTGTTACATAGTAGTCATCAATGAACCATGGAACGAGGGCTGATCAAGGTCCTAGCCTGGTAGTTCTTTGTTGATATTTTGCCGTGGTTTCTTTTCCTCTATATTTATTATTTATGCCAAGACTACAACAACCAGCATCATTGGTCTAGTGGTAGAATTCATCGTTGCCATCGATGAGGCCCGTGTTCGATTCACGGATGATGCACTTTGTTTTGCCTTTCGCCTTAGTTAGCTTCGATGTCGATCTTATCGCGCATTGGTAAACCTCCCCACCAGAGTGTCTTCTACTGGCAAGTGAACTCAAGGATATCATGCTTGGAAGACTACTATCCAGCTAGACCCGCGGTTCGAGTTTGTGGTTCCATATTTCTCCCGTCCCTTAACACCCGCTTGCAGAAACGTATCTATCTTCGGAATCTCCCCAAGAAGTCAATCAGCGCGGATAGCCAGGACCGTAAACAGTACAACAACTGGGTATCTACCCAGCCACAATAAGAACCTACGTCCATGCATCTCAGCAAAAATCATCATTGCCATTTCATGTTGACCTCCGAGTGAATCCCAAGGCACCAAGCACGGCACCACCGCAAAGCGATCAAGCCGTCCACCTGCATCCCCATAATCCCAGCATCAACCCCAATCCCAAACCCCCAGCCAGCGGAATACCTCCGTAGAATGCCAGCTAGACAACATTGCCACCATGCATACCACCCCCCTCAGCCTCCTTGATGCCCAAACCCTTCTCATCTCCCCCCTTCACAACCCCGTCATCCTCCGCAGTTGCCGCCGCCTTCTTCACAGCAACCCGCCGCTTCTTCACCCGATTCGCCTCGGGCGACTCAGTGTTCGCGCGCTTCGCACCCATGCTGAAGGTGATGGTGCTGCCGCCGTTCTTGAGGTTGCGACGGAACTTCTCGAGACGCTCCTTAATGGCGCGGGCGGTGGGCTTTTCGTCCTCGTTGGCTGCTCTCACTTTTTGTCAGGTCTGGTCCGGGAGTTATTGGGGTAGTGCAGGAGAAGACTCACGCCAGACGGCGGCCATCTTGTCGATGTCGATGGTTAGGTTGTGGGTTTCGAAGAGGGTTTCCCAGAGCTGGGTTTGTTAGTTTTGGATAGAGATGAGGGAGGGGGATGGGAGAAGGGAGAGGAGGGCGTACGATGTTCATGTTTTCGGAAGTCCACTTCATTTTTGCTGAAAGGGTGATGTGCTTTGTTTGTTATTATCTCTTGATTTCGGTGGGTAGGTGGAGGTTGGATCGATGAGGGGATGAAGTTGAGTGTTGGATTGAAAAGGAGATAAATATGAAGATTGGACCAGTGGGTGTAAGGGTGTGTTGATTCGGTGTCGGCTTTGTTGAGATACAAGAAAGGGGTTGACTTTATTGGTGTGGTCTGAAATGGAGGTGATGAGAGATGATGGTAGGATAACAGTTGTAGTAGATGGGTAGATTAATTTTAAGAGGCTTGATGAGGGTGCTTGATGTGTCTGAGAGAAGATGAAGAGTGTGCTGAGACGTCCTTTCTTCAGACTGTAATACTGAGGTGATGCAGAGATCTGGTGCGTGATTTACTGTTCTTGTCTGCAATACTGTGTTATCAGAGTACTGCCCGGCGAGGTCGGGAATCTCGATGGAGATAGGAATCAACAATGTATTGATAAGTACAAAATGCGACGGTAATGTGTTGGACTACCCTCCCCAGGCCTACAAGTAAATTTATGAAGAGCCGTATGTATCCCAGAACACTATTTCTGTATGGCGTGCAATGTAGTTCTCCTAGATGCCCTCTGTCCAAGGTTTCTAGCTGCCACTTGACCAACTATCTACTTGATATTTCGAAATTATCATCCAGTATTGATGTGGTCCTGCTTGTTGGCCTTACTAACCGAGTACCAAGAAATTAATGAATCGCACTTGCAGGCAAGACAAGAAGTATGGCAACAACAGCAGCAGCACAGTCCCTACTCCAAGCCATCAGGCGTAGGTCTTGCCACTGGCATCACTCTCCTCCCCCTTGATGATCGTCTCTGCATCCTCCTGGCTATCTTCTGCCTTAAAAATGGACTTGATATCCTCCTCGCCGTCCTCCTCACTGTCCTCCTCACTGCTCTCCTCCTTGTCCACAACCTTGGAGACGCTCTTGCTCTTCTTGGTCGGAGTCTTCGGCTTTGCGATACGGGCCGCCTTGCGCTTCGCGGATAGAAGAGCCTGACTGGAGGGACCACCGCTGGCAGCCGTGGCAGCCTGCTTTCGGGGTGTGCCGACGGGGGTTCCGGGATTACTGGTACTATCGGAGACCTGCTTTTTCAGCTTGTCCATCTGCTGCTGCACGGCTCTGACGGTGCATCCTTCTTCTGTGTCAGTATCAGACTCTGGCGACGGAGTGACTGGCGGACTTACCCTGGCCCACAGAATTTGCTAGTGCAGTGTAATTAAGCTTGATGCTTTGGTTTTTGAGCTGGGTCAAAACGCCGAGGAAAAGCTGTTATGTTGGTCCAGAGGTTAGTATGCGTGATGATGATGGTAAGAAAGTTAGATTATGGGTGACTTACTCGCGCGTTGGCTTCTGAGTTCCAAGTAACAGCCATTCTGGATAGTAGTGATGATGATATGAGGTGCTCTGGTGGATTTGAATGCTGAGATGTAGCTGGGAAGTTTGTTTTATGGATGGAAACAGATGTTCTGAAATTGAAGTAGATTTGTGGTGCTGAAGTAGATGTTGTGGTTTGAAGTAGGATTAAGCAACCAAAAAGAAAAAAAGCGAGGGTTGGAGATAGCTGGTAAGAGATTGAGTCACCTGGGAGGTAGATTTGGTTGTGGTAAGTATGTTATAGTCAGAAAGCCAAAGTGCTAGAAGAGGTCCAGTAGTGTCATTCACCTGTTGCCGTCGTAGGCCAGGCACTCCTCAGGCTTCCTCTTTCCTTCCTCCGCACCCACTGAGCTACACTCACTCACTTACCTCAGCTTACTCTTGCACTCTTCCTTCCTGTGTACATCCTTTGATGAACCCGTTTTTCTCTGTTTTCTATCCTTCCAATGACTCTATACCCTCTTATATCTCAGACTCACTGAGCTCACCATCCTTATAACTATCTCTACATTCAATCCCCGATATCGTTTAGAGAGTTTGTGTCGAAGCATGTTATGGCACTGGAAAGTGATACCCGGCAATGTGAAACTCGCCTGCGTGCCATACTAAAGCACTTGATGGTTCGACGGACTGTAGCGTCTTGCGTATAGCTAGAATCAGATCGAAAATTCAGTGCGTGTCACCCAGCAGCATCAAGGGTACCCACAATTACTCCTTGCAAGGACGCAGAACTTCAGATTTATCAGCCCTGTACGAAGAAGTACCAGTACGATTCTCTTGACCCGGTCCCTGGACGTTCCTGGCGCTACAAATGGGACATGCAAAAACTTCTTCCAGTTCTTATGGAATCAACCTGGATCGGAATTATGGCTCTGGCTCTCAATAACGGTGGAAGCGAGGTGCTTCAGGGCTTCCGGGACGCTCTGGAGAAAGACGGAGTGCCATTGGCAGGAAAACAGGGAAAAAGCTTTTATCAGAAACTCTTGCCAGCAGCAACAGAACCGGACGTTGGACCGAGCAATAGGAACAGAGATCCTCTGCAAATCAAGTCAGAAGGGCTCGACCTTCTTCTGCGCGGGTCACCGAAGCTCTGTTCTCTCTTGGAATCGCTCAAGCATCAGGTGTCTTCTGCGCGAGAAGGCCGCGATCTGGACATACCACCCCGGAGAAGAAGTTTTCGTCGGTGCAGCCCTTCATGAAACAGGCATTCCATTTGTAATACTTCATCCTAACTCCCAGAAAGTATCATCAAGGATCTCGCCGCTACAAGTGGCAATGGATGCATGGTTCTTGTTCTTTCTCTGGACTTGGATCTACGCTTGGCGTGTCGGCAGGTTCACCTGTTCTCGCCGCCCCCTCTCGTGCAGTGTTTGATCAAGCAATAGGACGGGTCTTCGTCTTCCGGTGTGGAAAAACCCGGCGAGTTTCTCTATTCGAGCATCGGGTTCCCAATACTCTCAACATAAATCTGGACAAGCACAGCAGGTGCAGTAATTTACCTGGGTTTGAGACAGACATGTGGAAGAGTTTGGCGCCCAAATTGAAGGAGGTCTCGTTTGCCGTTGAAAGGTACGTAATCCGACGCGATCAATTTGTGACTCTGGCACCTGGAAAGCGTCCGGTGAAGGACGACAGCAAGGACCTGAGGCAGATAGTCGCGAAGTTGAAGCGTTTGATATGGGGCAGAAGATAAAGGGCTGCACGGTGAAGTCTCCATGCGGTAACGAGAAGTGATGGGCTACCGGAGGAAAGCTTCTTGCCTTGCTGAATTTGGGCGACGAGGATCGTTTGTTGACACGCATAGCTTCCTTACCAGCTGTAGTCATCTTCGTGAAGAAACGTGTGTATAGACATTATGGTAGGCCGAGGCAAATTATTAGACGAGAGAGAATGACCAGGGGACGGACAGCCACAGACTTGGTCGCCTTCTATCCAGATAGATTCTATCTCAGAAAACATTAACCGATGACAGTCTTTAGACTTATACCTTGGTCGTAGGTGTATTTTGTACGTGGCAAAGATAATATTTCAAAGAAAAAAGGATGTTTAAAAGAGAAAGACGGAGACGCAGATGCCGCTTCTGGGCGCATTCCTTTCCGGCTCGAATTATTGAAGCTATTCCCATTCGTTGCCTGAATGAGATAAATTGGTGCCTGAGGATACGAGCATCGTCCCCGCAACACGCTTGTCCGAAACGGGGAATTTGGCTGCTTCCCCGCATGCGCATCACACATCGTTTCCATCTTCCTTTCATCCTCACCCCTCACCACCTCCTTCAACATCTATCATCTACCAAGAATACCCTCACAATTATGCGCCTCCTATGATCCTGCGCTAGCCATATCCTATCATGGCGACGTTGACCGCGTCCGCGCAATCATGCGTACGCTGCAAAGGTGAGTCAACCCCGCTGCCAAGCAATTGCTGGTTTCTTCACCCCCATTACTATTGCTAGATCATGAACATAAGATGCGACATAGCAGCAGCATTGGAGTCTACAAAAGCTACATGGCTAATACTTATGATCTTAGGCACTGTGGATACGCCATGTCAGACCTGCCAGAAGCCCAGAGCCCAGTGCGATCCTGCGCCCCCGAAAATCCGCTTCCGCTCCGTTCCTCGGCGCCGGCAGACGTTCGATTTCGCACCCGATCAGACATGGGTCCAGTCGAAGAAAAGACGTACGTATCTTCGGATGTAAGGAGAAAGCATCTGTGATAGATACTCATAGCTTAGGCCGTTTGACGTATGTCGATATGACGCCCCATGTTTCGCGGGAGAGAGCCACTTCCGACTCCGAAGAGCATCGAAACACAAGTGCTGCGAGTGCGGTCGGTGATAGATTGACCAAAAAGGTGAAAGTCTCTAGTAATGGAAGTCAAGAAGTTCCCCTTCGTCCACAGTCTTTGTCATGTCCAGAGGGCAATCGGTATGACGGTCGATCTCCGTCTACAGCAGCTTTGGAAACAACGATACCAGACAAGGTTGCAGCTCGATCGTCTTCTGATTCGGTGGAGCACACAAACATGCGGAATCAATCCCTAACGGTCACACTGGGCGCATCAGAGAGGAGCAAATATCCGCCCGGGCCCCTACACGGGCTGCCAACTTCACATTCCGACGTTGCATACCTGAACCTCGAGGAGGCTTGTTTGCTACGGCATTTTACCCAGAATCTGGCTCAATGGGTACGCGCACCACCGGCTATCAGCAGCAAACACCGACAAGCGACTAACCGATCCAGTTTGATGCCAGTGACCGCGATCGCCACTTTGCGCTTCATGTCCCCGAGCGAGCCATGTTCTGTCCGGTCCTTCGATACGCGGTATATACGGCTTCTGCGGGTCATCTCAATCGGCTAGCATCCTGTGGCAAGTCCTTGGAGACTCTTGGTATTCCGGAAGAGGTTCAGTCTCTGCTGAGTCCTGAGACGGCGATCCGGTATCACGACATTTGCATCTCGTATCTATTTGAGATATCACATGACCCGGAGGAAGAGTACAACGAAGATGTGCTCACGGCTGCTACGATCCTCAGATTCTACGAACAAATAGAAGGTGAGAGAAATGTATTCCATGTACCCGAGTGCAACATGCTGATACTGGTTTCAATCTAGCTCCGTCACTAGGTGACTCGGAAGCGTACCTGAATGCAATTCAGTTTAATGTGAATACACAACAAGACGAATCGTTTTATGCCTGGTTCAAGATCCATGGCCCAAGTCGAGATATCAACGTACATGCCTGTCCGTCTGTCTCGTTACGCCATTCTGCTGCTTTGAGTGCTCTCCGCCAAGAGATCTGGAGTGCCTTCCTCCACCAACGAGAATTTAGGCTACCGGTCTCTCCAGCCAATGATTACACTATGTGCGACCCAGTGAATGATTATATTTGGACCAACAGGATACTTGTATGGGTGGCTGATCTTTTATTGTTTTGCTTTGGTGACAATCACCGCTGGAGCGCAGAGGAGCGTTTTCAGCGCTGGTCCAAGTTAAAGACCGTCGAGGAGCGCTGGAAGGAGGCAAAGCCCGCGCCCTATAAGCCTATACATTATCGCGATCGGGAGCCGACGGTCGGAAAACACTTTCCTGAGATTTGGCACATGAACGGCTGCCAAGTAGCGGGAGCGCAGCATATTGAACT
This sequence comes from Aspergillus uvarum CBS 121591, assembly GCF_003184745.1. Classification (NCBI taxonomy): domain Eukaryota; kingdom Fungi; phylum Ascomycota; class Eurotiomycetes; order Eurotiales; family Aspergillaceae; genus Aspergillus; species Aspergillus uvarum. The sequence continues at coordinate 149,152 of NW_020291312.1, forward strand.
CGGTCGTATTCTGCTGGCGGTGTCTGACCCCCGGCGGGCGTCGCGGCTTGGACTCGGTGCTCTGTCGAGGGACAAAGCCGTAGTCCAAGAGCTGCAGGATTGCACACGGCGTTTGTGTGGATTGGCGGTCTCGAACCCCCCTTGTCCGGCTGCCCTTGTCACGGCAATGGTAGGGATTTCCATATGCGGAGAATATTTCACCGATCCTGGCGAACAGAGTGCATTGATTCGACTACTGGAAGGGCTGGAATGGGACTATGCATGGCCTACAGCAAGCACTATTAATGCACTACAAACTGCATGGGGTAGCTCCACTTGAGGGAACCGCCATTGTAAAGACCTAGACCCCGCTATCCCCCATACCCCAGATATTCGAAACTTTGCCCGAACCCGTGTTTGAGCTGCCTGCAGAGTTTGTGGAGCAGACATCAAATGAAAAGCACAAAGCATATCAGCAGGATGCCATGTCGCCACATATTCCAAAGAGGAAAATCGCCTTTTACGGCAAGTCACTCTTCGCAAGTCCTCGTCAACGACATGCTCCTCACTCCATCAACGAAACAGACTCTTTGTCAAAAAAACTTGCATGATACACACCTCAGACATGCTGATTTTAATTCTCAAAGAGTCTTAGATGGGAAATTTGAGACAGAATTGGAATCATTGCCCGTCCCAGCATGTTTGTCTCGAGCCCCAGTAGAAGCTAGTTTCAGTATCGCGATGATTCGGGATGCTGAGGTTTGCGCTTTCTGAAAGGATAGAAGACGCACAAAGAGGGAAACTGCCTCTTTCACGTCGACCCTCAGAGCGAACGTCGTCAGAGACAATTGCTCTCCGACCCTCAGAGCAACAACATCATTAGTCAATTAGCGAAGTGCCCAATATTCTTATCTTTCAATCCTCATCATATCCGACTATCTCTGGCGGGAAGTTCCGTTCATTATCAGGAAGCTTAGACTCGTTTGTTGTGGCAACAAAGGTACCCGTCCTGAAGCCCTTCAGGAGCACCGTTGCCCTTGTACTCTCTCGAGTCCTCCCGCTAACTGCTATCACTTTGAAGGAGCAATATTCCACTATAAATAGCTCATTATGCATCCATGCTAGTAATGTGCTAGCAGACGATCACTGTCAATCATAGATCAGTACCCCACTTCTACTGGAAACACCATGGTTACCCAACCCTTTTGGGGCCCTGGCGAAGCACGGGATGTCGTTGTTATCCCCGGCAATCCGAGGCCAATAATGGGAACCGAGGATCCGGTCCCTGAAGCTGAAATGGATGCAGTAAATGGCCGGCTCAACGAGCGCGGCGATACTCTGCATGAATCCCCGGATGCGGCACCCGTGGCCGTGAAGATCTACATACCGGTCATAATTGTGGTATTCTTTGGACTCCATCCCTCACCGCACGTCGCTGCCGTGATGAAGCTATTGGAAGCCCGCGCCATCGTCTGCCGTGCGGAGAGCATCGATAACCTAGTGGCGCTAGTCGTGGAGGCCAGGGACAACATCCACGGCGTGATCCTGGCCGACCCACAGCTCATGACCACCTATGGTAACGCTTGGAAGACCATCAAGGAGCTCGCCATCACCCGCAAGTACGGGTGGCCGTTCATCCTCGCCGGCAGCGGGATCTGGGGCGCCGCGCGCTACCCCCTCAACTGCACCAGCTATATACGCTACGCGTTCGGGGTGCGCTGGCGGGTAAACCACCAGATTCCCACCAACAGAGCGGAGCGCAAGAAGGTTCTGGTCCGAGGACGTCCGGGGGAGACCTTCCAGCACGCTGCGGTGTGGCTGAGCAATATCCCCAAGGCTGACCAGATTGCCATCGAGGCCATGAACCCGGATGACCCCCTTGTGAACTCGTACTTGCTCACGCCGAGGTACACCGCAACCTCGGTCATGCTGCACTCGGAGAAGAAGGGGGACACTGAAATGCTCGTGCCCCTGATTGGCTGGATCGGCATCGTCAACAACCCCGAGGAGGAGGCCAAATGGATTCTGCGGCTGTGCCAGCTGGAGTTCGGGTTCACGACCAGTCCTCCACGGCGGTGGCCCGAATATACCGTTTCCTTCGAGCCAAGTGCTGATATCGTGCCGGTGGAGTCCACCAATGCGGACGCAGACGCCTAGCAAGGTTATTCACTGATCACTGTCAACTGGGATATTCACCTGGGAAGTCAGCCTTTTGGATTCAGACAACACTTGATGGAAATCTCATACCATTAACCTTTTTGCAATATTCCGTTCTTCAACCGTATTCTCCCTTTCCTTCCCAGCCTTCTTTTCTTCCTCCACCTCCTGCCTCGTAGCTATACAGCTTCATATTTCTTCATACTTCGTTCGATAGACGAGAAGGCAGATGACAAATTCTCAGAGTCAAGAGCAATCCAAAGGAAACTCGATCTTTCCACCTATTCGACTCGCAGGCGAGGAAATTCTTGCGACACCATCTCAGTTCCATGTCTTGATGTGCTATGGAGGTCGGCGGCGAGAGTTGCATCAGCCGGCTTGATCATCGCCACAAAAGCTCGCAAAAACCATCCGATAGTCACTGGACCGCTGAGAGACTGCGGTATAGTTCTTATTACAAGTTACCAGACTTTGGAGTGTTGCCATGAGCATGATGAGCCAGAGGATGTTCCCTAGGAAAGCTGGTCTTTTCGCGACAACACCTGAGACTTCACTACCCTTGGCTCCTAGAAAAGAGCAGGCCCTTATTCCAAGGCCGAAGGCAAGTCCGTGTGGGGTGCAGTGCTCTCATATTCAATGCTTATATTAGCTTGCTGTTCTCGAATGGAGGAAGCTGCACAGAACAATGGACGGCGAGATGGAGCACATGCTTACCTAAGGCTGATCACGAAAGAGGTATACCTGAGGTGGCAGACTTTACTACCTAAGGAACCTCCGACAAACCAGGATACCTTCAGGAGATACCACCAGTTTCTACGCTCATGAGACTACTTTTCATTTCCCGTCGATCGAAAAACACATGTCCTTTGCCGTCATTACAAGATCAAGTTCCGAGCTGGCCTTTACTAATACCTGTCACCAGACGATGAGAGTCCATCTGGCCGTTGATATCATATGCGACGGTCATACTTTATGGCATACCCCCGGGGGGATGGGGACAATCCTTTTCTCCATAGCGGGGAGTCAACTCGGTGATCGAGCCATCGGCTCGCCAACGCGCATGGAACAGGATCGGAAAATCCGTGATCGAAGACGCTACAGTCACATTCTGCCAGTAATTCAGAGTTTGCAGACATCGGCTGCCTCGACAAGAAAGGACTGCATAATATCTGAGCCGGGAATGTCGCCAATCCTATGTATCAAAGTTTGAGTTGCGCACTCAAAGCTGCTCACACCGTCCCAGTTGTTCTGGAAGCCTGCCTGGAAGAGTCTTCACCACGGCTCGTGAAGCTCAGCGACTGGCATGCAATCTACCATTACTTCCCAACGGTATTAATCTTGACTGAGACTTGAACTGGATAAACTAACCATGAGAAGCGCGTTATGGTTGTTAGCAGGTCCATTATGTGTGTGGAGGTTTATGTTTGTGCTGGAGAGAACCGACTCTCCGAACAGATAAGGAATGCATGTTTTCCAAGAATGCCAGCTGCAGGTTCGCGGTATCTCCTAGAGATTATGAGTACCACTTTTGATGGCCAAAGAGAAAACCAAACCACAGACCATCCGATCAATGACGGCTCTGATCCAACCTTATACTCGGGGGTATACCGTGAAGCCCGAGGGAATGCAGCAGAGTGATCCACAGTAATGAAACCTCCAGATAGAGAAAGAAAATGCGGAGATCGAGCATTCAATTGATTCTTAATGATGAATTTGGTCCGTAGAAGTAGATACATGTGTCTTTCTTGTTAGAACTGGCTTAACTAGCAATGAAGAGTCATCACTCATCCGATCACCATCGGCCGGGTTCAGTATCCTCGTGGGTAGGAAGCAATCGACTACGGCCGAATCACCCAGATTATGGAGAAACTATTCGTCACTTTGTATGAGAGAGCAGCTGCCGCGCCGCTGATAATGTAGTTTAGGCCAAGTGACCTTAGGCTTGAGGTGTCTCTCTGAGAGCAGGGCTGCCAAAATTCCTCCATACATTATCGAAATAGGTCATCGTCCTGCTGAGCAACATTGAGGCAGGAGATGTCGATCCACTCTCCTAAGTATCCTGTGACCCTACAATGATATAGATCTCTTTAGGGTTACACCACAACGATGAACCATGGTGTCGTCCATAAGCACACGATCGATCAATATACTGTTCCCTCGACTGGCTCTTGATCATGGACAATAAGAAGTAGACCACGAAACTGTCCATTTTGTTCGGCGGGGACTTCTGTACTGTATAGTGGGAATTCATCTTTTCAAAGCGGTTCAAGATGTTCTCTCTAGACAGCTGCCAGTCCCCGAGTTGAAGGCTCAGACTTATTCTGATGCGATGCCAGCACTGTGAGTGTTGGCCATCATAGTTGCTTTTCTCCTCGATTGGGATGAGCTCTGTAGGGGATTACCGGTTCGACATGCGTGATCCCAGTACTTCAACATAGTGCATCAATCGTCATCCCGCACGGAATAATCAGTTGAGTTATGTTGACATCGCGATCGCTGTTATCATTGCTGTCCTTCACATGCTAAGGTCATGATTTCCCAGATACCTGAGTCGGCATATCACTGTTGGATGTCAGTGGTTGCAGTATATAATTATCAGTGCTTTTGCCTAGCTGGTGCAGTATTGATTCTGAGTGCAGATGAATAGACCTCCGCTCTCAGATACAAGTTTGCCCTTTGAAAGCAATGTCTGTAAAAGCGGCTAGGAACTCGATGGTGTCCTCTGTATCTCGCTGTCGATGGTGCCGTTTCATAGGCAATCTTGTACCGCGTCATAAATGCGTTTCTAACAGTTGATCCCTTAGTATCAGGTCATAGAGCATTTATGTTAGATTGTACTTCAACAATCAGCACTATGCACCACGATTTGTGGTTGCCGGTGGCTCAAGATTGGAGTGTCATATCCACTGTAATGGTTGGCTCTTTGTGAGGTCCATTCACAGTCGCATATCACACGGTGGCCATACATTGACCAATCCTCGCTAAATTAAGCAGCTCCGTCTAAAATCCGGTTGGTTTTGTTTGGTCCGAGTTTTGTATCAAAGCATCATGTGCATACGTGCAAGCACGGCACGAAATGAAGCTTAGAAGACGCTTCAAACCATGTAAAAGTAGTCGATAGGTGACAGAAACAAAAGCAAAACCCAGTGGGGAAACCCAATAGAAGATAACATCACTCGCCCTGTCGTTCATACCACATAAAATGAACAGGAGCCGAACAGACTTTAATTACCGTAGGTTACAAGCCCACTTCCAGCCAGACTCGGTGCCGCAACCACAGCGACCGAGCACTGCGTAAAGTCGAACAGATACTCTTTCCAAGGGACAGAATCGCAACGAGGAGAATGGCTGAGGTAGCTACCTCAGTCGCTTGAAGTCTTCCTCAATTCAGTGTAAATGATTGACTGGAGTACAGATAATTTCTGCACTGATGCGTGGACGAAGAAGGAGAGATATAGCAGTAGTAGTCCTAGTAGTATGGATCAGGGCGTTGGACCTGTTGCGACGGCTTTGTTATTTGCGATCCGTTAGGGCAGGCGTGCTTGGATAGAAAGGGTAGACAGTAATGATGTATTGATACCATTTCCTGCTCTAGGAGAAAAGGTATCCGATACCCTGTTAGCATGCCATATAGACGGGTATCTTTTAGTAATAGCAGTTCAGCTCTGGGCTTTGATATCATGTAAAGAGGAGGTGTTTGGGGTGAAGCTTGAGGTTAACTTGTCAGACCGGATGGGATAGATGTAGATGGAGAAAGAAGAGTGTGCGATGCTTATAATGAGAGGATCAGGGGAAAGGTGAAGACAACTTGTAGAGTGAATCATATACCGCTGGTATAATTCAATTATCTCTTATGGCACAAGTTACTGCTGTGGGTATCCACATTTCTTTCTGTCTCCATGAGATTCACTCGATTCTGAGTACTTAAACAGTCTTGAGTTACCTTGTCAATCGTCATATAATATGGAGACTTGGCCTTTTGTTCATACTTCACGTAAGTACTTGCTGGACAATCTAGGCAAATATACTATATGCATACTTCACTAATGCCAGTCCCCCAAGACATGACGAAATAAATAACTCCTTCGCTCCTCTCCTCATAGCACCAATTACCTCTCCATACACAACCGTTGGGGTATAGAAGCATTCATTACTACTTGTGTTCCAAGTATCTGCAACATTATTCACCATCTTGAGTAAGTCAACCACCAAATCTAATAGTCCAGAATCCGATATCTAAGCAGTCATTATGTACAAGCGCGCGGAGTCACATACAAACAATAGTCATGAATCGTGACACATTACCAACTAAACGACTCCTCCACATAGCGGATCCCTCGATACCCCCGCTGTAGAGCCAAGCAGACCGCAGCCCGAGTCTGATCTGCCAAGGCTGTCGGACCGCACACCAACACGGCCACAGACGACTCACTGAGCTGCGCTGCATGTGCATGCGCTAAGACAAGGCTTTCCACGTTCGGTCGTCCCTGTGCTATCTCCAACTCATCCATGGACTCGAACCGATCCGGGTCGTGTGGAGTTTGCTTGGCAGTGGCATAGAACGAAGCCCGGAAGTCATCGCGTATCAGTGCCGGTGCTAACTCGCGGGCTGCAAGCTGTCGGATAAATGCGGCCTGTCGCGCGACCCAGACGAGTTGCATATCTCGAATCTGGGTAGATGCTTGATCGGGGTCTTCTGCCGTGCGTAAGAGGTGTCCATGGATGTAGGGGATAATCGCGGCGATGCCGGTTCCGCCAGCTATTAGGAGTACGGACTCATAATTCCAGAGCGGGAACTGGTCGCCGTAGGGGCCTTCCAGAAGAATGGCACTGTCTATGCTCTGAGCTGGGGACCGAATGCATTGATCGCGGAGTTTGCGGGTCCATCCGTCGTAGGGTCGGATCCAGAAGACTAGTCTCAAGCCTCGCGGGGCGTCGTGTTTGAGTTGGATTGCCTCTGCCGATGTCGACTCGGAGGAGGAGTCGGAGAGAAGGGGTACCTGGGTCACATCGATGCTGTGGTCGCCCTTGGTCAGTGGTGGGGTGGGGGATGCATCTTTGTAGTCGGCTTCGTAGAACCAGTGACCCAGGGTGAAGGGGTGGCTTTCCCATCCTGTCAGTCGAAATGGTTGGTAGAGATAGTAATATTGCCCTGAAGTAGGGCACAAAAGCTTCGAGCCCGGGGTAATCTCGAGTCGGATCACGTCCGCGGACGCATCGTAGCTGGCAATGCTTCTGCTGTACTGTATACTGTTTCCGGCATTGACCCGTACATGAATGTTGCAGTAAATGAGACGGGTCACACGGAGTGCTCGGTCCACAGCCCAAATAGCCACCGCGGGCCACAGGTAGGCCCAGTATTCATGGTCGGAGAAGATGATAGTGTGGCTGATATGAGAACGTCGTTAGTAAAGAGCATACATATTAATGGTACGGGACGTACTAAAAACATCCAACTAGGAGCCCAACGGAGAATATAATATGTATGATAAGAAATAGTTCATAGGATCGGTGACGAAACCACTGGATGGCTAATGGTAGGAGCAGAACCATGAGGAATGTTGCCTGCATGAAGGTCAGTCGGTGTGGGATGATCCGATGAAGTATCAAGACTCACCCCTGTTCCCCATAACAGATATGGTTTCGTCAGCTTTTTTAGCAGTCTGCCCTCTGTGATGATCGTCAGCTACGCCCCAGTAGCATCACGCGGAATCCTACTTACTCTCGTACATGATGAAGAGGTAAAGAAAAGTATGAGCAACAGCTTGAATGGTTGCTATCCAGGCCACGTGGCGGTGGAACAGATTGAAAGTGGCAAAGCTCCATCCTGTAGCCCAGATGAAGATATTGTTGCGACCGGCAAAGAGCCAGAGTAATGGAATGTTCGCAAAAGACAGTATGCCCGTTCTGTCTGCTGCGTATCGGAGGAGCTGCGATTGTTTATCGGGCCAGCTGTGATGAGCAGTTAGCTAAAGCCCCGCTTTCTCTGTCGAAGGACTTACTAGATATTATCTGGGATGAGTCGATAGCTCACAGTACACACAGCGATGCTCAAGGCCCAGAAGATAAGCACAACAATAGCGTCTAGGCGGGTTGGAAAGGTCCACCAGAGTAGTTCGCGGCTCTGGGATCGTAGAGGATGAGGCACCACCAGATACACCTGTATCCAGTGGCGGAGGTTTTGTAGGGGCATACACAGCCGGCGTAGTCCTGAGCTAGACCTATAGGTGGCTTGCACCACTGGAGATTGAATAATGTGATGTACCAGTCGCTGGAGAATGCCTGAGCTGAGGATGCATAACCAGAACCCGTACCCGGCCAATCTGGCGATGTTAGCCGAAGCTTCGCAACCGAGGGGGATATCCAATCTTACCCATAAGCGTAATGAGTCCAAACTTCGAACTCCCAGGTATCCTGCCATAATATGGGTTAGAATGCAGGTGACACGATGAGGGGACAACGCACAATAGTGTTAAAGACAATATCATAGTGACTCGGCGCGAGCAAAACAGGCGTGTTGACAGGATGCTTTTTCGGGATTTCCAAGTACTTGACAACTGGCATGCGACGGAGGGCGTCCCTGGTGAGGTTCTCGGCCAGCTGCTCTCGCGGTATCAGATCCACATCCCCGTGCTCTCGGCATGACCTCTCCAGTTGTGCGATGCCTGCTTCTCTCTCCGCTGGACGGCAATAGATGTCCGAAGAGGCGTAGATGGAGGTGACCTCTAGCGGGTTGTGACACCGGGTCTCCCAAAAACCCACGTCGGGGTCCGCGGCGAAGGTAATGTATCCATAGGCGGTGTATATCGCAGTCACGCAGCGTTCGTTCTTGGGGAGGGCGCTGGAGGCAACGAGCGAGGTATTATAGATAGTGAGGAGGATCAGCCCACCGAGTGTTAACATGACTGGAAGGAGGGGTAGCAAGGAAGAAAGAGGGAGAGAGGGGTCTTAAGGGTGATTGTGGGTCATGCCAGGTGAGGTGACTTTCGCACGAGATCCTCTCTGCGCCCGGCCATTCGACCGTCCGAGACCCGCTGTGACTGAAAACCGGCTCGCCGGGAAGTGGCAGGGAAAATGCGGTGAGTTGGTGTAATTTGATTGAGGGAGCAAAGCCAGTCTACGCAGATTTTCATGGACCAGAGATCATGCGGAAGAGAAATGTCAGCACCCAAGTGGATTCAGGCTGGAAGACTAGGGGTAGGAGGAGGTATTTGTGTGAGTGCGGATGGAATGGCGGGTGAAAGCCGACTTCGGATTTATCTAATCTGATCGGGCCATCGGGCCATCTGATAGCCTGCCAACTTTTGATTGGGCACGAGCCCCTCAGCGCTGCGGGTTTCCGTACGCACTGTCGTCCCTGCTGCCTGAGGCCATGATCCATCATCTGCCGGGCGGTGAACACTGCACGGCAGTCTCCTCCGACATTACCCGAAGAGGGATTTCTTCTATCTACTCCAGTCTGTCTGCTTACCGTCATGAATACAATACAACGATCAACACCAGTAATTACTCTCTACTTGACGTAGTGGTAATTTTCATGAATCCTTCACTGCGGGGAAGTAAATCGACGATAATTCCTCACTCCCCTCATGATGAATCTCTCCCAAGTGCGCGATAACTCCTTGTTGATCCCCCTTGCTCGGGGTCGCGTCTGGAATGAAAACACCGGGACACAAGTGCATCATCGAGGACAGTCACAATGGCTAAAACTGCATCATGTCTCTTCCCGACGCCCTTAGCCTTGTATTGAATTTGCTCATTGCAGCCTTGGTCACCATCGTATGCTTCCCCGCTCTGAGGGATGCTCTTCACTGTGCTTCTAAAGGATGTTCGCCAACCGCGCTCTTTGACGGCTATCAGAGAGTGGGAGCCTCTCGCAATGCTTCCATAGGCCTGTTAGGAGGATTTCGCCACGACCCTCGATCGTACCTATTGCTGACCACAAATGCGTGCGTCTGTGCTGCATCTCTTGTGCGAGCCGTATTCGCCAGGAACGGTTTCGATAGAGTGACATGGTCGATACGACTGATATCATGGGTAAGAGTTACAATTACCCTTCGAGTTGTTTCAATGCTAAGTTAGTGTATCCTAGCTCCTGCTCTCTCTACAATGGAACTATGTCCGAGGCGAAGCCTCTCTCCCAATCCGATACCCTGCGACTTGGAAGGGAGGACTGGCTGCTGGCTTGATCATTGGGCATATGATCCTGGAGAACACACTTCGGAGAGACATGGCAGAACAACCACCTGCTGCATCGGCTCTCGCGTGGCTGGTCTGCATCTTGGGGATTATTGTGGTTCTCACATCTCTGTCTTATCCGCGCAAGGCCCGAGCGTTCCGCAATGGAAGACCAATTGACGAGGAAGAAACATCATCTGTTCTTGGGCGATTTTCATTCCACTGGGCGACCTCGCTCGTCTCACTCTCGGCCTCGAATACATCCATCAGCCTGGATAACCTTCCGGAGTTGAGCGACAAATTGCGAGCAAGCAATTTGCAGATTGACTTTATGAAAATGCAAGGTGAACTTAACGCGTCTGGACCGACTCCATCAAAGTTAGTGAGAGGACTTCTATCGCTATATTGGAGGGAGTTGGTCCATCAGATCCTGCTATCCGTACCACTGGCAGTTCTAGCCTTTACTCCACAGCTAGCACTACGCGAAATACTACGACTCCTGGATGCAGATGCAGCGGAACACGATGGACTCAATACCTGGGCCCTGATACTTGGCCTCGGCATTGGAGTATCTTCGTGGCTTGAGAACTGGCTCCTGTGGACCGCCATGAATTGGATCTCAGTGCCATTGACGACGCAGCTATCTGCCGCAGCTTTCAGCAAGTCAATGCGCTTGAGTTTGCAGTTTTCCGCTGGCGAGGGCAATGACAAGGCTTCACCGGACAGTACCCAGAACGTGATCAACCTGGTGGCCATCGATGCGTCACGCATTGCGATTGTGGCGGGGTTTCTCTATTCGAACCTTCTCCAGGCACTAAAGCTCGCCGTAGCGTGTACCTTCTTGGCTCACCTTCTGGGTTGGCCAAGCTTGCTTGCGGGACTGACCTGCCTTGCCCTCTTCTATCCACTCCATTCGCTCTGCTTGTCGAAATACTCGGCTGTCGAGAAAGACCTCATGCTTAGCCGCGACAAGAAGGTGTCGACTCTGACCGAGGTTTTGCAGGGTATTCGCCAAGTGAAGTTTGCGGGACTCGAGGTCAAATGGGAACGCAGGATGAACTTTCTTCGCGATCGTGAGGTAGAAGCTCAGAAGAGAGCATTCATCTGGCATGTAATCAACCTCTCGATCCACCTGCTTGGGCCAGTCATGGTCTCAGCCGTCTCCTTGAGTGTCTATAGCTGGAAGCAAGGCCCACTTACGCCATCCGTCGCTTTCCCAGCTTTGTCAACGCTCGGGTATATCCAATTCATCCTAGGCCTCATACCCGAACTACTTTCCGGTCTCGTGGGTGCGAAGGTGAGCATCGGACGAATGGCAAAGTTCTTGAACTCGGCTGAAGCGACGGGAAACACCACGCCTTTCCGCTCGATACAACTGGAGAATGCCACTGTGTCTTACAGTATATCAGCTACAACAGAGTCAGGCATACTCCGAAGCGTGACGCTCAGCTTCCCTCTGAGAGGCTTGAGCGTGGTGTCCGGCCGCACTGGATCAGGCAAAACCCTGCTACTCAGCTCCATGCTAGGCGAGTGCGAGGTCCTGTCTGGTTCAATACGACGTCCTGTTCCCCCGACTTATGAAGCAATATACCACACAGAACCCAATCTGGAGGACTGGTGTCTCAACTCAGCAGTGGCCTACGTAGCGCAGACTCCGTGGATAGAAGCCGGTACCATTCGAGATAATATCCTCTTCGGCCTACCCTATCACCAGGCGAGGTATCATCATGTGATGTTTGCATGCGCTCTCATGCAGGATCTGGACCTGTTGGATGATCGGGATCTTACCGAGATCGGGCCAAGTGGAGTCAACCTCAGCGGTGGGCAGAAGGTGCGCATTGGTCTAGCGCGCGCTCTGTATTCGCGGGCCGGGATTCTACTGCTGGATGATATCTTCAGTGCCGTGGATGTGCACACCGCAAGCCATCTCTTCAAGCATGCCATCACTGGGGAGCTTGGTGAGGGACGAACAAGAATCTTGGTCACACACAATGTGGACCTTTGCTCTTCCAAGGCTGACTATTTGGTCGAGCTTGAGAATGAGACCGTCAAATATGCACACTCAGTGATTCAATCCCACTCTGAAAAAGAAAACAGCTCCTTGCAACGGGGACTACCCATAAGCGAAGAACAAGACGAAACGGTTGATGGCAAGACTGATGGCCAAGATGGTGGTGCAGATGACATTGGCAGTCCTACCGTGCTTAAAAGATTTGTTGATGAAGAGTCTCGAGCCGAGGGCGCCCTCCAGTGGTGGTTGTTTCGGAGGTACATCCAGACGAGCGGTGGATGGGCATCGTGGGCTGTTCTCGCCGCGTGTTACGTGATGTACAACATATTACAGCTGTCTCAGGTATGTGTCGGGTCCTCATACCACGCACTAAACTAACCCTCGTCATCAGTACTGGTGGATTCAAATCTGGAGCAGGGATGGAATCGCCCAAGGCACTGGCACAGGTGGCAGCGATACGGCATACTACCTCGGCATGTACACCGCGATCGCCATCCTGTCATGTCTCGCCGGCTCACTGCGCGCGTACATTGCTCTCCGAACCTCACTGACCGCGGCATCTCGCCTCTTTCGCCAACTACTCTCCGTGGTCCTTCGCGCCCCCTTGCTCTGGCTCGACAAAGTGCCCTCAGGAAGACTCCTCAACCGCTTCACCGCCGACTTCTACCTCATAGACTCACGCCTGGGCTTCGACCTGACCGCCGTTCTGAACGCAGGCATGGACTGCATCGGCGTGATCACCGGCGGAGTGGTCGTGCGCCCGATCCTTCTCATCTTCGCCGGGCTCCTCGCCGCAGCAGCAACGTGGTACACGAAGCGGTACCTCTCGGCCGCGCGGGAGATCAAACGCCTGGAAAGCGTCTCGCGCAGCCCGGTCTACGAGCAGATCGCCACCTGCCTGCAAGGGATCAGCACCATCCGGGCCTTCAACCAGAGAAAGCGGTACATCGCACAGCTGCACGACAAGCTCAACCGCCAAGCACAGGCCTCGTGGCACCTCTACCTCTTCAACCGCTGGTTCACCTTCCGGATCAACCTGCTGGGCGCCGTGTTCTCGACCGTGACCGCCCTCGCCGTCGTCAACCGCGCGGACATCACCGGCGCGATGGCCGGCTTCGCCCTCGTCTTCACCAACCACCTCTCCTTCGCCCTCGTCTCGCTGAGCCGCGCCTACTCGACCCTGGAAATGGACCTCAACGCCGTCGAGCGCATTCTCGAGTACTCCGACATCCCTACCGAGGAGCCACCCTCCACCGATCCAACAATCATCCCGCCTCCCGAATGGCCACAAACCGGAACCATAACCATAACCAACCTCACAGCCTCCTACACCCCAACGACCGCACCCGTCCTCCACAACGTCAACTTGCACATCGCCGCCGGCCAAAGAATCGGAATCGTCGGCCGCACCGGCGCCGGCAAATCCAGCCTCGCGCTGGCCATCTTCCGCTTCCTGGCCCCGTCCCCGTCCCCGTCCCCGTCCCCCAACTCGAGCCGCGGAAGCGCGAGTAGTGGTAGCATCACGATCGACAATCTTGACATCGCCACAATCCCACTATCCACCCTCCGCTCGCGAATGGCCATGGTCCCGCAGAACCCCGTGCTGTTCACAGGCACGATCCGCTCGAATCTGGATCCGTTCGACGAGTACGACGACGACGCGGTGCTACGGGCGTTGCGGCAGGTCCATTGGTCTTCCTCCTCATCGTCATCAACCTCAACCTGTCTGCATCCGCAAGAGAGCCCGCTGCGCAGCCCACAGGCCAGTAAGGTACTGGGGGAGAAGGTCTCCCCGGGCGGAACGAACTTCTCGCACGGCCAGCGGCAGCTCCTCTGCCTGGCGCGGGCGATGCTCGCTTGTCCGGCGGTGGTGGTGATGGATGAGGCGACGTCGGCTGTGGATCGCGCGACGGATGAGGTCATTCAGCGGTCGATTCGGGATGGGTTCTTGGGTAGTGGTAGGGCTGGCAGCCGGACAACGTTGTTGGTGATTGCGCATCGGATACGCACGATCGCCGACTTTGATCAGGTGGTTGTTATGGATGCCGGGCGGGTGGTGGAGTTTGGGACGCCGAGGGAGTTGTTGGCCAGGGAGGGGGGCGTGTTCCGCGGGTTGGTGGAGGGGGATGTTGATGCCGAGGAGTTGAGGAGGGTTATTACTGGAGTTGGGAATTAGGGAATGTGTCTGGTGTGATCGCTGTTGGTGACAATCGTGGAGGCTCAGATGTCAGTGCTCGCTACGTCATTAGGTGCAAACGTTAGATAGGAATGATTCATTGGGGTTATATCTCTCTCAAGAACGTCTCCTAGCCCCACATCTGACCAGCCTACATAGAACGAAACTACACGGTCAATGTCAACTCGCCCGTGAGAGGCAGATCCCGACTCGACCGCCCCACATACACCTGATAATTTCCCGTCTGCAGCTCCCACGCCTGCGCCTCAACATTCCACGTACTCAGGTCGCGCCGCGTCAGGGAAAATGACACAGCCACCGTCTCGCCCACAGGGACATTGACCTTGTCAAACCCACGCAGCTGCCGAACTGGCCCATTGGGGATCCCCACATACAGCTGCGTGACCTCCGCCCCGTCCACAGTCCCAGAATTCTGCACCTGCGCTGTGACATTGGCGAGCACATCCCACAGACGCGGGTTACCTCCTTCCTGGATGTCGGCAGTTGGTGGGTACTGTGTCGCCTCGACCGATGTCCTTTGGATATTCAGCCCGGAATAATTGAATGTAGTATACGAGAGGCCGAACCCAAACTCGAACTGCGGGGTGATGTTCTCCTTGTCAAAGGCGCGGTAGTCGATGTAGACGCCCTCGGTGAAGTCGTCCTGTGGGAAGAGGCCGTACGGCGCCACAGGCTGGACCGGGTGCAAGACAGCACCGTAGTCGGATGCCTGCTTGGCAACTGTGTAGGGTAGTCGGCCGGAGGGGTTGGCACGGCCGTACAGCAGGTCGACAATGGCTGTGCCGGTGTCTTGACCAGGAAGGTGGGCGAGGATTACAGCAGTGACATTTTCGTGGTCGATCCAGTCGTAGACGAGGCGAATGCCTGCGTTGTGGATCACGACGATCGTGTTGTTGCATTGGTTGGCGACGTTGCTTACGAGCATGTCGCTGTCCGCGTCAACGAGACCCGACCGGTCGCCGCCTTCGGACGCGTAGCTGTTGATGAAGACGAGGCAGGCGGAGGAGGCGGGGTCAACGTCCGGGTCATTGGAGCTCACGTCCCATAGTACTGCGGTATTGTCTTCATAGGCTTGTTGCTGAATGGCGTCGAGAGGCGCGATAATATAGGCTGGGCTGTTCGAGCCGGAGCCGCCGCCAACCCAGAGGGTGTAGTTCTGGATGGCCGGCATGACTCTGTCAAAGGAAAGGGTTAAGCGGGTGGACTCAGGGGCTTTGGCATCGTATCCGAACACGGAAACTAGGCGGGGCGAATGGAGGGGTAGCGCAGAATTCTTGTTCTTGACAAGGACATGACCCTCAATTGCGCTTTGGAGTAGAGCGTCCTTTTCGTCGGCGGAAGTTCCGATGACAATTTCGTGCTCGGAATAGACATCTTCGGGCATGCCGATTCCAGGAGAGGGGAAATCGGTGTCTTGGTTCATTTGATACCAGGACGCGACGATTCTGGCTGGGTCAGTGAAGAATCAATTAGTAAATGTGGCCTGGCTTACCTGGTAACCATGTCGTCGAGCCTTGATGCTTCCATACTACCATTGGCAATAGCGGTAGTGAGATTAGAGCCCCAAGTGGTAGTACGTGGCATGACCATGTCCAGCCCGGCATTAGCACCAGCGATCCCGGCGTGTTGCGCACCCCAGTCAGTAACAACGTAGCCTTCTACATATTAGCAACGGTGCTCAGTAGTGAACAATCTAGGTGTCTGACCTTGGAAGCCGAGTTCAGTCTTCAATAGTCCGTTCAGCGTCTTGCTGTTCTGGCATGCGTAGGAGTTGTTAACTCGGTTGTATGAGCACATAACAGAGACGCTTCCCGCCAGCACAGCATCTTGGAAGGGCCAGAGGTAGAGTTCATGAATGGTCTTATCGTCGATGTTCGAGGATACCGAAGCAACGGTGATTCCGTTCTCTGTCTCGGGATTTCTGTTGGTCTCTTGCTCGTTTCCGATGTAGTGCTTTGGGTGAGTCGTTAGCATCCTCTTGTGGTGAAGATAGCAGTAAGGGAGAGTATACAAACCTTCACAGAGACACCAACACCGGCCTCCTGCACACCCTGGACTGTCTCATACACCAGCGCCCCGCTGAGATAGGGATCAGTGGAGAAGCCTTCCCAGTTCCGCCCGCCTTCCGCGACACGACCGATGGGGCCAACCACAGGGCCCAGCAGAAGGTTGACACCCTTTCGATGAAACTCTTGTCCCATGTACAGAGCCCGTTGGTGAGCAAGAGTTTTGTTCCAGCTAGAACCGAGGAATTAGCAGGTAATCTGAGAAACTCAATCGACTGCTAAAGTATGCGTACCTTGCTCCAACATGGATGCCACTGGCCCAACCATTTACGAAGTCCGTTCCACGCTGTGTACTATGCTTTAGAAAAGAAAGCTTCAATACTGCCTGGGTCCACATACCAGCCCATTCCCTGCATCCGACACACAGTAGCCGGGAAAGCCTAGCCGGGAGACTGCTGGAATATTGCCCGAGCACCCATTGCTGGCACTGTAGCCTGCCGTGAAGTTGACTTTCTCCTCGTCTGTGAGCTGGGCGACGAAGCTCTTTGCTTTCTCGTAGGCTGCAGCCCATCCACCGGTACCGGTACCCTCGGCTGAAGTGCTGCGTTAGGAGTGAGTGACAAAGGAAAGGATCATGGGTAACCATACGGGAAGGGTAAACTGGCGGAGAAGCGCCGTAGAAGTAGGTATCGCTGGTGACGTTCTGCTCAGTTGGTGCAGCGGAGCAAAGAGAAAGACCGCCCAGGAGGGCGATCAAGGATCCTAAGCTGTGCATTCTGCTGCCTCTGTACTGCCTCTGTGCTGCCTGGTTCTACACTCTCTCCGAGCGACTTCATGGTGGTATTTATACCTCAGCCTGACCTTCCCAGCAAGGTATACAGAAGGAAAAGCATTTGTCAGGACCGCAGGGGAACTCCGGATATCCCGCACCCATTGCCTGACTAGCGGGTCAATGTCGGCGAATAAACCTGAACACGACTTGATCATGACGGTCATGTGCAGATTCTAGGAGAGGGCGGTACTGTGAGTGAATGAGGAGTCGATACATAGGTAGATGGCGATGGAGTGAGTGCCGGCTCACGGGTCAGTCAAATTGGATCTTGACCCCCACATGCCGTTCCTCCGCAATCCGGGGTTGTCCCACTAGCCCCACAATGACCAGGATGGCAGGCTAAACAACCAGTCCGGAGCAAGTCCGAGCAATAGGAATAGCGAGAGAACCTTGCGTGACGTGATGCAACCCCGCATTTATCCCCCAGGACTTTGGACGTAGTTTATGCAGGGCATTGACCCCTGCTATGTTGGGGTTGGTGGCAGTGTGTGTACAGTACAACAAAACACAGGGATAGACGACATTTGTGTTCGCCCGACTGCTCTATGCTGCCCTCTGTAAAATTGTAGAGTGGTTGAAAACCTCGAGAACAAAGTGCTGATAAGCAACAAGCGACAGTTCTTGGTTATCGTCTTGGTCAAATGAACGAAGAATCATGTCATCCGTACGGGCTTGGCTGACTGAAGCTTGTTGGCAGACTTGGGCAGACTTGGGGTTCAGGGCATGGGCCACCGAAAGTATCCTTCGTTAGCTCGGTCTTCGGCCAGAGAAGTCGGCAAGTAGAAGAGGGGGTGTCCAGTTGTGACTGGGGAAGTTGTTGTATCAAGGCAACTCGAGCCTAAACGGGTGGATTGAGCCGTGTGCTTCTCATTGCCAAGGCGGCTAGAGTGAGGTATGTAAGAGAAACGCAGTATGCGGGGTATATCGCTGCTATAATAGCAGAAGTTAAAGCGCAAAAGTAGTAATGCTAGGAAATCACTGTAAGGTCCAAAAGTAGCATCCAAGCCAATACTCTCGGTCACCCGAGCCCCGCTCAGAATAAATTACTCGGGACGCTGTTCAACCACGACATATCCTGGAAGTCCAAGAGATCAATGCCCTCAAACAAACCGGTGTTGAATCCCTCCCCCAGTGACACATCTCCGAACCCATTCGACGTGGAAGACCCCGTCGGAACGGTCTGGGCAGGCACCTCCTGGTCCGTCGAGCCGCCCTCGGACACCACGCGCTCGTACAGTATCTCTAACGCGGCAACACATCGACGGGCAGAGGTGCTATAGCTGTGGTATCTGCGAAGGATCTCGAGGGCATGGTCCCAGCTTTCAGTAATGGCGGGCTCGGTGACTTCTTCCAGGATGGCTGGGCAGAGGCGTCCGGCGATTAGAACGGTAGCAGCTGTGTAGACGTCTGTTTCCAGTCAGATGATATAACTCAAGTACTATCTACGAGGTACAGAAAGGATGAGTAAGAAAATTGGCCAGGGCTCAGATGCTCACAGAGAATGTTATACCACCACGCTGGAAGTGGACCGGCCGATCCGTCGGCGGGAATGTGGCTGTGGATCAAGCCGATGACTTCCTGCGCAACTTTGACGGAGATAATGGAGCACTGGAGTGCTATACGCTGGGGAAATGAATCTTGAAGAGAAATGAGGGGGTCGGCGACTGCAATATCGCGGGAGGTACAGTATTTAGACAAAATAGGTCGGAAAAGAAGCATGCGCACGTGAAGGAACCTGGAGGTTTTACATCAACACATGTCTTCCGCAATCGAGATTGAGAAAATTCACCGTGCTCGTAGTACAACGCTCTGATGGTAGAACATTTTGTCGCCGTAAGCGAGAGAGGCTTGGCCTCGTAAGTGCTCTGGTAAAGTTCGTGACCACGTGGTGAGCGCTCGGTCCAATTCAAATATGGTATGACCACCTTCCGTAGTCTGTTTGTTGAAATAAAAATCATAAACATCTTCCGGGCTCTCATCCGGATTAGGATTGTACAGACTGAGAAGAATATCGTTCAGAATCTCGTAGAGCTCCAAAGATTTGGCATAGAATGCCATCACAGAAGGTCGACCAGCCGGTTGGATTATGTCGGTGCCTGCAGAGGGTATATACTCCTCGTCAACAGTCGCTGGTAGCGGTACGGAGCCACCGGACGCTTTAGCTATCATGGAAGGGCGACCGAAAGTCATGGAGATTACCCTAGGACTCGGTTAGCTTCTGTGAGTGGGAAAAGAGGCGTGGGCTGTTCTGACCTGTCCATCAACACGCATCCATGCCAGATCTTCCGGGCCAGCTGCTTTTCCTGAGGATTACGTAGACGAGCACTAGTCTGCGGAAGATGTAGTCCCAGACTCTGTGCATTTCGAATGGCCAACCCGGTAATGATCCAGCACTGATGAGCGGAGTCCGTGCTCTGGAGATACTGGGCCATGAGCAGCAAGCACTGAATGAGCTCAGCGGATCCTGTATTCCACAAATTGAATCGAAGAAGATCTTTGGCGCGAGAGAAAAACGCATCTGCCGACGCCTCACGCTCTTCGGGCGGAATAAAGTCAGCTAGCTGGCAGGCCAATGCAAATATCACGTTGAAAGTGCACATCAGCATATTTTCGTCCGAGTGAGAAGGCTCTCCAGTCCAGAGCCTTGAATATTCAGCTCGTAGATTCAGACTATCGATGAGGGGATAAAGTGGAAAGACAAAGGTCCAGTAAACCTCCATCAGACTGTCTGCTGTTTTCCGCGGCGGAAGGACGTAGTTGGAAATTGTAGACGGACGCTGCATCCGCGAGGACTTTAGACCGGACGATGATGTCGCTCCAAGAATTGAGTCGGATGTTCCGCGATATGGTGACGGTACCCTCTGATCAATAGCAGTTCTGATTTGTCGAATGAAACTGGCAGCACTGGAGCTACCAAAGAAGCCCTGGGCTAGCCGCTCTTCTTCCACCTCGCCCATCATTGCGTTCACGCCGTCTGTATACTGCCGTGGATTTTGCCTGTTATCAGGAGCCGGATTCTGGCACACTGCATCCTTGTGCATACAGATCGGCGAAGCGTCCGGGGTTTGGTCGCATAAGAGGCATGGCGAAAGAGATCTAGCCCCGCTATCACTGACTGAGGTGGTTGGTAGACGCTGCCTATGACTCGTGAGGGATGGAGCAACTGCGATCGACGTTGGCGTCTGCAGTGGACTCGGGAATCGAGTCTGAGATTCGAAAGAGTTAGCGCAACGTGTCTCTCCAAGGTGTTGTCTGAGGACCTCAAACTTGGGGATCATAGTCATTTAGTCAGACTCAGAGGGCTTACCTGCGGAGACCCTGGGCCCAATGACTGAGTACTATCCACCTGTGCTCTCACAGGGTTTTCGAGAAGCTTCAACCTATTCTCAAGACCTTTGACATAGCTTCCCCGGAGCAACGTCAGCAGATGCCGATTCAATTGATGCCTGAGATACAAGGCAGAACTGACGTTTGCATAGCTCGTTTCTTATCTCCAGTATAGATGCACTTCTCTCGATCTCCTTTCCTCACACATGGTCCACATACTGCACAACACGCGTCAGATCAACCAGCGATGTAGAAGTGCAACTTCGGACCAGACATACCGGGATGGATGCCGTCACACCGGACCTTCCGGACGCGGCATTCATCGCACGCGACCGTGATCTTGTGACGTTTGTGTGGAGTAGCAGAACCATCTGCTGAAGGCCAGCGTTTTGAAGAAGGTAGACTAGTCATAGATAGATCAGTAGCAAGGTGTTAGCACATTCGCGTGCTTTGTCCGGGTCTGGGAATTTGATAGGAGGCGGAAGGAATTCCGGAGCATGAGGCCACGGGCAAGTGCGGGCGGGAGCTTCGGATCCGATTCCGTGGGTCCAGCCCCCTTTGGGTTGGGAAAGGCCAGTTTATGTGGATGTAAATAGTTAGTTATACTCGATTAATCTTCTTTTTATCTACTCTTTATGGTTCTCCTTCTATTTTTTTTAATTTGACTGTTCAGTCCATTGCCTGAAGTCGATTACTTTCCGCGGCCAAATTGCCTGAAAAAAGCTCAAGCATGAGCATGGCATACTCTACTGCATCGAAAAGGCGAGCGTAGACGAGATCGCATACGTATAAGTTGAACGAAGACCCCCTTGATAAATAAACTACTTCAGGATACTGACAACCTTCAGTCGATGGCAAACTCTATCATACTACTGTCATCACTTGCCCAAGGGCATTCACTCGGATGCTATGTTATAGTCTTGACAGTACAGGACTTCTTCCAAAACCATCCGTCTTTGACAAGCTATGCGTACCTTGGATTACTCCCCCTGATTATTTCGACCTGCCACCTAGTCAAATACTACTAGTCAGACCGCGTGGCGACGACGTGCATGGCAACAATCGGCAGCATGGCGCACGCTCCGACAATTGCACACATAACCCCAGCCGCACCAGCCAACCCCAATGTATCGAACATGTCTGGGAAATAGAACGGACCAATCTAGCCGCAGAGCATGCAGAGTCAGCAAGAACCTCAAATTCAACCACTTGGTAAACACTCACGAATCCATAAAGATGGCGAAACACGTTGATGCAAACCCCAATATCTGTAGCCACCTCGCGATGGCTATCAATGGCAAAAGAGATCAAGATTGTGGTGATCACTTGGTTACCGAAGCTGGCAATTGCTGCACCCACGCAGGGAGTCACGTTCCAGGACGTGGCCTTGCTAAGCTGAAACCCCCAGACCAGAAGGCCGGCGATGACGGTCCCGAAGCCGACATAGGACAACCAAAGACGGTCTGCTGGGCGGTAATGGCCCCTGCGTTTCTGAAGAGCTTGCAAGAAACGGTCGGAAATGGGACCGCTCAGCTGTTCGCCGAGCAAGCAGCCGATGATGATAGCAATGAACTGCAAGCCGATTTGTTGCGAGTCAAAGCCGAATTTCTCCCCGAAGGCAATGGGCATCTCCACAATGAGGGCAATATTTCCGTAGCAAAAGACTATGGCGTGAGCACAGGCGGGAATGAGGACGCGCGGAAGCCGTACGTAGAAGAGGGGCTCGACAAATTCGCGTGCCTTGAGAGGCCGGGGGTTAATTCGGCGTGGGATGAATTTGTGGTAGAAACGGGATCTGTGGGGGCCTGCTGCAGAGGTGTAGCTGTTCTCTGGAATGTGAAGAGTTTCTTCTCCCAGTAACAAGTAGGCGACGAGCTGGCAAAAGTTTATGATGGCAAAAATCCAGTACATCCATTGGTAACCAATGTGTTTCGTCACAAAACCCATTATGAAAGGTCCTCCTGGCGTCCCGAGGGTGAGCATCAGCGTCCACCACCCCAGCTTCTGAGCTCGCTTTTCAGATTCACAGAGCTCCGTGATAATGCCGCTGCCTATGCCCATAGGTGGCGAGATAAAGATGGCTGTCAGGACGCGTGTGGCCATTTGAGTCCCATAGGTCGTGCAGCGAGCTCCACCGATGTTGCATACCAAGCTCCCGAGCACCGATAGTATTAAAATATGATAGCGGCCGTAGATCGAGGTAAGAGGCTTCCAGAATAATGGGCAGATCCCTAGAAGCAAGATCTAGGAGGTATGGCTGTGAGCTAGAGTTTATGGACCTTCCATCACGCACAGTGAAAAGAGGCCGACGAACCTGCATCGAAGTGAGATAACTTGCTTGCGGCACCGTAACCCCATACACCTCAGCCATGGTGTCGTATGCTGGGATGATGCCTGCGGCCATGAAGGTTGCGACCATTGAATGAAAAGCAACCATCAGAATCTGGGCATTTTTCTTCCACTCTGGCCATTCCTGAGGGTTGGTCGAAGAGGCACCTGACCCAGTCTCGCAGACTTGCTCTGGCATTCTAGAGGATACATCTTCTAGATGAGTTGCAGTATTGTACTCACCTCCTTTGACATCTGAATCGGACCTGTCTGGAGCTAACATGTTGCTTTTATCGGCTTTTGAGCAAGAGGAACAAGGAATTATGCGGTCTAGCGCCACATCAAACGAGGAGACAATATCTCGCCACCTGTCAAATGAGAAGCACTAATAGCAGCGGACAGGAGATTCTGACGAGCAGATTGGTAATTCCACGTTTCTTCTCCTCGCGTCGTGCTGGACCCTTTATACCATGTTCCGTCCGCTCTTCTTTGATACCCCATCTACCCCATGGGGAAGGACAGTGTGTAGATTCCCAGCTGAAGCGGGCCTGGATCCGCACTTCCATCGCGCACGGCCGTTATGGTCAGGGTCTCATTGGAACAGCTCAATGATATACACTCTTGGCACTTGAAATTGAGAGGAATTGTTTCCGATGAGGCTCGATTCGCGGCCAGAACGTCGCTTACCCGAGGGTATACCTGATACCATTGTAGAAGTATCGGGTCTGCATCCGATACCATCCTTGCCATCCATGATCCGTCGGAAACGATCCACTAATCAACCTTATCCTTTCAAGTTTTCAGGGCTTATTTAACAGTGGCTCTCGAGCAACTTTGGCGTAACAGGCGCACCGTGGTCCAGCCGCTTTGAATCCTAAGGAAAGTCGCCAGTGCTTGCGATCTGACTTGCTGAGACCTACAAAAGAAGTGTCAATCTCGGATGCAGTTCCTGACAGATGAAACCGGAATCCTATTTAATACCTGTGGATATTGCCACATCATTGATGTCAATACTCCCTCACACATCCTGCCAATCTTCCCCGTGCTTGCCTCTCCTCCATGGTGGCTCAATACGGTCAGGCGATATTTCACAGCTCGTAGTCACATTTCAAGACCTGCTACTGATCCGATAAACAGAAGCAGGGTCAGGATATAGGGGATAGAGGGGGAAGTGAGGATTGGGGAACAGTTGGAGGTACTGTACTGTTGTAATGTTGGATCCCCGCACCGAGTCCGCACAGCATTGCGTGCACTTCCAGGCACAATGTCGGGTGAATGAAGGCCGAATAAATTCTCCGTGAGAGATTGCATTCTGCTTGGCCTGCGGCTTCCCCCGCATTTTGGTCCAGTTTCTCCCCAGATCATAGGCGAAGGCGGGGGACCTTCCGCTTCGATCGTCCCTTGGCATTTCCTGCAACCCAACAACCATCGCTTCGAATACCACCCAGCATGTTGACTTGCCTGCAATTGTTTGTCATGAGTCAGGACGATCGTTCATCCGGGATGATCTGTGTCCGAAGCCTTCCATCATGCCACCGACTATAAAAGCAAGACGACAGTCAGTGCGTCATGTCACGATGGCCATGGACATCGCTGTCGAGATCCGTCTACAGAATCAGTCACGATGCGCCCAACTCTTCCCTTTGGCGTGTTGGCGACATGCCTCACCTTAGCCTCTGCAACACTGCGAATCGGCCAGAATGAAAGCACGATCACTCTGGCAAATGACCGCCTGACCGCGGTCTTTGCAATCAACAAAGGCAGAATAGTTGACCTTACCCTCGACAGCCAGGATCTACTCGGTCCGCAATCAGGGGATACAGGGACCGGCCCCTATCTGGATTGCTACTGCATTCCTTCAGGCTTCTACACACCAGGATCCACAAGCCCCAGCATGGATGTCGTCGAAGGGACAGATGCCACGGGAACCAAATATGCCGGTGTGATCATGAACGAGACGTACCCTCCGACAGGTCAGCAAT
Source organism: Aspergillus uvarum CBS 121591 (assembly GCF_003184745.1). Taxonomy (NCBI): domain Eukaryota; kingdom Fungi; phylum Ascomycota; class Eurotiomycetes; order Eurotiales; family Aspergillaceae; genus Aspergillus; species Aspergillus uvarum. The sequence goes on from NW_020291312.1 coordinate 174,149, forward strand.
TCCAGCAATACTGGTTTCTCCGCGACGGCGAGACAGGTCTGCACACCTTCAGTCGGCTCGCCTACTACAATGAGACCACGCCGTTCTTGCGCAACTTGCAGGAGTTCCGGACCCTTTTCCGGCCCAACACGGATTTGTGGACACACCTGACTTCCAGCGAGGTTCAGACTGCGCCCCTTCCCAGTAAAGAGGCCATCAGCAAAGAGATTGTCGTTCAGGATGCAACTTGGACATTCAATAACACCCCTGACGATGCGTACTATACTCGATTCTCGGAATACTTTACCAAGTATACTTTCTCAAATGGTTAATGATATTGATCCTTCATCTTCCACGTCGCATATGGCTGATAGTTCCGAAGATTGGCGTGATAACTCGGTTCACGGTATGTATGCGGATGGAACCACATCCGATGGTACGACATACGGAGCGTGGCTGGTAATGAACACAAAAGTGAGGTCCATTCACAATGAGCAGCACACAGAGAACTAACCGTAATACTTGCTAGGATACATACTATGGTGTACGTTACTGTCATAAATAAACCTCCTTGACTAGGCTGACCATACTAGGGACCCTTGCATTCCGATCTTACCGTTGATGGTATCGTTTACAACTACTTGGTGTCGAATCACCACGGAGAAGGAACCCCGAACATCACCTACGGTTTTGACCGCACTTTCGGCCCTCAGTACTACCACTTCAATGGCGGGAAGGGGTCCAAATCAACCTTGGAGGAGCTGAGGTCTGATGCTGAAACATATGCGAACCCCAGCTGGAATGTGAAATTCTATGATTCGATCGCTAAGCACGTGATCGGGTATGCACCTTCGAGTGTCAGAGGTACAGTGCAGGGACACATCAAGCTCCCTAAAGTAGCAACCCGACCGATCGCTGTACTCACGGTAGATGGACAATACTTCCAGGACAACTCAGTCGACCCTTCATCATACCAATACTGGGCGGAGATTGATAAGAACGGGAAATTCAGCATTGACCACGTCAAAGAGGGCAAGTACCGGCTCACTGTGTATGCGGACGGTGTCTTCGGTGATTATGAGCGCGACGGCGTGCGAGTACAGGCTGGCAAGACTACGAAGGTTCAGGAGACTTGGGTTGAGGAATCTGCAGGCACCGAGGTCTGGCGGCTAGGCACTCCCGACAAGTCATCGGGAGAATTCCGCCGCGGCGTGGCTAGAGACGAAACCCATCCACTGCACCCTCCGCAGTATCTGATCTATTGGGCCGCCTATGACTGGCAGGAAGACTTCCCCAACGGAGTCAATTACACGATTGGAAGCAGCGATCCTGCCACGGATTTCAACACGGTGCAGTGGTCCGTGTTTGGTCCGACCCCGGACAATCCCGATGTCGAGTACGACACCACCCACGATTGGACTATCAACTTCAATCTGGATAAGAAGCAGCTGCAGAAGCGGAAGAAGGCGACGTTGACCATCCAGCTTGCGGGCGCGAAGACCGCGTCCGGTAACACCGATGTATGGAACCCAGCCGAAGAATACAACAATCTCTCGTTGGAGAGTTATATCAATGGCCAGGAGGAGCCCTTGAGCATGGTGATCGGATTCAATCAGTCCAGTAGTTGCATTGTCCGGTCCGCCGTCAGTTGCTACCAGGTTCGATCACGGATGGAGTTCCCAGCTGACTGGCTGGTGGTCGGAAATAATGTCTTGACATTGCACCTGCCGTACAATGCCACGGACACGGAGACGGCGATATTGCCTGGGACGGTATATGTGCAGTATGATGCCTTGAGATTGGAGGTTTCATGAGAATGGAGGCATGACCGGAAGCGCGCAGATTGAATAAGGTGTACTTGTACCTGCTCCACATTAGGAACCAGAAATCAAGAATGTGCCCAATATTGGACTTTTGTTGCAGCCTGAGGCATTAATGTCTTATGCCTCGACAAGTTATCCCATATCCTGTTGCACACGCCCTAAACCGAGGACAAGATGCTCGGTGGAGACGAGCAAGACGATGAACCAGTGCTCAGTGTATAGTATTTTCGAGCAAAACAGACTGCGCATAGACGGTATGGGCTGATCATTTAATCAAGTTAACAAGTTGATGAGTGATCGCCCCTCCATCCCTTCCCAAAGCGGCAATAGCCTCGGTCCAGATCCAAAACTGGGGAAATCCAAACAGCCATCAGTAGTAATCTTCGCCCCTTGATTGGCATATAAGCTGCTGCATGTCTTCCCCGCAAATTGAGTCCTGACATATCTGAGCCCCTTTTGTACAACCCGGACTCACTCAACAAGACTTCACCTGCAGTGAGTGCTGTCCGCGCAGTCGATTACCCGCCGGATTTCTCAGCCATGGCCCAGACCTTTACCCGTGCCGAGGTTGCACAGCACAACACCGAAGACTCGGTCTGGTGCATCATCGATCACCGCGTCTACGACCTCACCGACTTCCTCGATGCTCACCCCGGCGGCAGCGTGGTCCTCAACCAGATCGCCGGTCAAGATGCCACCACGGACTTTTATAACCTCCATCGCCAGGAGGTTTTGGACCGGTACAGCCGTCTGTGCATCGGCACGGTAGCGGGAGAGAGCCCCGAAGTCGTGACTCCCGAGCCGGGCAGTCTCAGCCAGGTTCCTTATGCCGAGCCTCTGTGGCTGCGGCCCGCGTTCAAGAGTCCCTACTACAACGACAGCCATCGGCGACTACAGAAGGCGCTGCGCGAGTTCACGGACCGATACGTTACGCCGGAAGCACAGGAGAAGGAGAGGGACGGCACCTATATCAGTCAGGAGTTGATCGATCGCATGGCGGAGACCAATATTCTGGCGATGCGGCTGGGGCCGGGTAAGCATCTGCATCGACGGAAGCTGCTGGGGGGTGTCGTTGAAGGGAAGGATTTCGACTATCTGCATGATTTGATCGTCTCGCAGGAGCTGGTGAGGGCCAATGCTCGAGGTGAGTTTCTTGGTTTCGACTATCGCTATTGCGGAATCGACAGCTCTAACTCTGAGCAGGTTTCCAGGACGGTAACATGGCTGGCATGGCTATCAGTCTGACCGCCGTTCAGCAATGGCTGCGCAACGAACCTCTTCGCCAACAGATCACAGATGAAGTCCTATCTGGCAAAAAGAAGATGTGTCTTGCCATCACGGAAGCCTTTGCGGGCAGCGATGTTGCTGGTCTACGCACCACGGCTCAGAAGACCCCAGATGGGAAGTACTACATTGTGAATGGAACCAAGTATGACCATCAACCCTGCACTGGGCCACAAGTACTGACTCGTGCAGAAAATGGATCACGAACGGCATGTTCTCCGACTACTTCGTCACCGGCTGTCGAACAGAAAAAGGCTTCTCGGTTCTACTGATCCCTCGTGGGGAGGGTGTCGAGACGAAGCAGATCAAGACCTCCTATTCCACCGCTGCCGCAACGGCGTTTGTGCAGTTCGAGAATGTCAAGGTGCCGGTCGAGAATCTCCTTGGTGAAGAGCACAAGGGCTTCATTGTGATCATGAGCAACTTCAACCACGAGCGTTTCATGATGGCGAGCAGCGTCATCCGCATGTGTGCGACCATTGTCGAGGAGTGTCTTAAATGGTGCAACCAGCGCATCGTATTCGGTAAGAAGCTGATTGAGCAGCCAGTGATGCGGCAAAAGTAAGTTCACCACTAAGAGATCCTTCCCCGTTGATTGTCGCTAATGTATGGAACTACAGGCTCGCTCGGATGATCTCTCTCTGCGAATCCAACCAAGCTTGGCTCGAATCCATCGCGTACCAAATGTGCAACATGAGCTATGCAGAGCAATCCGCTCATCTGGGCGGTCCCATTGGCTTGCTCAAATCCCACGCCACACGCTCAGCTCAGGAGATAGCCGAACAAGCTACCAACATCTTCGGAGGCCGCGGTCTAACGCAGACTGGAATGGGCAGGGTGATCGAGATGTTCCACCGGACGTACAAGTTCGATGCCATTCTGGGCGGCACGGAGGAGATTTTGGCTGATCTTGGTGTGCGCCAAGCGATGAAGAAGTTCCCCAAGGCCATGTTATAGTCTAGTCCTTGATTCCAACAATTATAATTGAATGCAGGCATTCATATGATTTCCGCAGAAACAATCGTAGCCAACCCGATCTGCTCACACTCACTTACTGCGTAGGTACTATACTTAAATATATATCCGTGATCATAAACATGTTTCACCATCCGCTTAGTCACTTTTTGGAGATAACAACCATATCAAATGACTACCATTCTACCTGACACTAAAATGCTTGAGATTAGCAAGGACCAGGATCACAGCCTAGTGCTTATCAGTTCCATCTCAACTGAGACAAGCTGCTCAACGATGATGAGGCCCCTGAGATCGCAGACACTACAAATCAGAGTCGACCTCCCATTACAACTTCCACCTACCTTCCCCGTCGACCTTGTCCAACACTCAACTCAGCATTACATACCTCTCACTTATCATATACACCATCCCCACCACCCTCTACAATGTCTCCCCTTCTCCCCACCGAAACAACCTACACCCTCTACACCTACTACCAATCCACCTGCGCCAACCGCGTCGTAATCGCGCTACACCACAAATCCATCCCCTTCGCGCACCACTACATCGACCTCCGCGCGGCGGAGCACGAAACCGCCGCCTTCGCCGCCCTCAACCCCAGCCGCAGCCTGCCCGTGCTGGTCATCACCGACGCGACGACGGGCACCGAGACGATCCTCACGCAATCCGTGGCCATCCTCGAATACCTGGAAGAAGCGCACCCGAACCGCACGCCGCTCCTGCCGCCCGTCCATGCACCGCTCCAGCGCGCCCGGGTCCGTGAGCTCGTTAACCTCATCACCAACGACATCCAGCCGCTCTCGAACGGGCGGATCGCGCGCCGCGTGCGGCAGATCCGCGACGAGGTGCAGGACCAGCTGGCCTTTGTGCAGGAGGTTAATGTCGCCGGGTTGACGGCGTATGAGCGGTTATTAGAGCGGTACGGTGCGGATAGCATGTACTCCGTTGGGGATGAGGTGACTTTGGCGGACGTTTGTTTGGTGCCGGCTGTTGAGATGGCGGTGGCGTATCGGACGGATTTGAGTGGGTTGGACAGGGTGAGGGGCGTGGTGGAGAGGTTGAATGCTTTGCAGGCTTTTCGTATGGGGGATTGGAGGAGGCAGGGGGATACGCCGGTTGAGGTCAGGGTTGAGTAGGTTCAGGTTGTCGCATTCAATTGTGTGCTATACTGTACAAGCCCAGCTGGTAGTAGCGGGTGCCGCTGCGCAGTGGGATAAGGTAGGTATATATGTAACACGGAAAGCACGAATGGGATAAGGCCCGATGACAACCATGATCAAGAACCTGTATTCCTGGATTATACACTTTAAAAAGGAAAGAAACCACCTTTGAACTCAGCTATGATTTATGCGCCCCGCGCGGTTCCAGTCCATTGTGCCGTCTAAAAGCTCAGCTCCAAGTGACTAAACCCAATGCGGTCGGCCAGGCAGCGATAGGCGTCGTAATGTAAGCTCATTCCAGCCGATAAGAACATCTCCCACGGACGGACATTTTACGCCACCGTCACTCTAACTCTACTTACCCCATCTTCTCATATCTGAACCGACCCACAATTTCAGAATACACTATTATGGCAGATGCTTTGGATCCGAATGATGTTTTGGAGCTTGCTGCGACGGCCATCCGTCAGGACGACGGCGCGTCGCCCAGCCTGAAAACCCCCTACGAGGCTGTCGCTGTGATCGGCCATGCCTGCATGACAGCCGTAGGCTTTCGACTCGTCGGACTGGGCGAGGACCACAATCTTGGTACGTGATACCTGCGCCGTTTCTTTCACAAGCATTATTTACTAATCTCAAGGGCATCTACAGAAAGCTCGACCGACAGCCCGCGTCTACCAGCCGACTGGAACGCGAGCACCAGCTTCGCCTTTCGCTACGCTCACTCCCAGTCCTCCATGCAATATCTGCTCAAGGTCAGCCGACTGGGCAACAAGGCCGTGGTGCTAGCGCTGGCCCTGCGTGACGACAAGACGACTTCGTTCGACCTCCCCATCCAAGACTACATCTCCGAATCCGCGCTCCCCTTGTCCTCCGCTGCCGATCTCCCCAGCGCCCTCAGAGAAACCTTCATCTCGCCCCCGCGGGTCCGAGATCTGATCAACCTATTCAAAATCAATGTCATCCAGAAACTCGCCCCGGGGCTATACAAGGAAGGATACGAGGATACTGGCCGCCAGTTGCGGGAGGTGCAACAGGAGCGGCCACCGCGACACGACCCTCTCCGGGACGATTCCCTCCCCCAACCTGCTCGCCCTTATCCGTTCGACGACCCTCTAGCCGTACCTCCTCGCCGGCCGATCCCAGCCGGAGACTTCCCTCCACCGGGCTTCGAGGATGAGTTCGAGATCCAGAGACCTCCTCGAGGATACCAAGGAATGGGCGGTCGGAACCCACTGAGCATCGGCGATCGGGATCTCTATCCAGCAGGTCTGGGTCCCCATGATCCGATTTATGGTGGCGTTGGCCCGGGGCTTGTGGGAGGCGGCGGGGGTGGGATGCATCCGACCTTCGATGATCCCCTCTTTGCCGGACGGCGAGGTGGAGGAGGAAGAGGAGGCTACGATCCTCAAGCTCCTCCAGGAGCACGATATGATCCTGTTGGACCCGGGGATGGCGCACCGTTTGGACAAGGGGGGCGGGGACCATCCTTCGGCGGACGCGGAGGAGGATTCGGCGGGTTTGGCGGGTTTGGCGGCGGTGACATCATCTAAACCACACTTCGGCCCAAAATTATTGGAGGGGAGAGGAGGGGAGGGGGAAAGACGTTGTCCACATGTAGTATGACTTAATGACGAAAATGCTCCACGGGAATGACTGGCCATTATGGAAATGAATGAATGCTATCGTTTACTTAATCTTTAACTCGTGCAATTGATGATTGATGAAATGTGCAAGACGGCCACTGTATTTGCGTTGCTGTGACTGTCTGTAGGATGATTGTTTCGTTTTCGTCAGTGCTGTAAAGGTCGGTATGGGAGACTGCGTATTGTAATTTGATTCTCCGCCCGTGCCACACCACAACCGAGAGAATCCCAGGTGTGGCGCAGGAAGGGAAAATTCCTGGGGCAGAAAGGTGGGCTGGACGGTGGGCGGTGTGGCGCACGCACGGGCGGCGGGCACTGCAGATATGACTGACTAGTCGACTATTGAACTGCTAAACTGCTAAACTGCTGCTCTGCTGCTCTGCTGCTCTGCTCTGCTCCTGCTCTGATGCCCGTCCACCCTGGCAGATTGCTAACCTGCTAAACCATCTCACACCTCTCCACCTCCTTCTAGCCAGCTCCCTTTCCCCCTCCCCACCACCAGTCTTCCCCATCCCACTCAACTCTTCAACTTCAAATCCCCATTCATCCTTATTGCTATCGCCTAGTTATTCCAGCGACAGCCTTTTTTGTCGCTTTTCTCCTCCTCTCCCTCCCCCCTCCTGTTGCCCCAAATTAGGTCTCGTTTCGCCCCGGGCGTCTTGCTTCCCCCCTCTCGTCCACCCCCAAAGAAAAGAATCCCGCCTTACCTCACCTCACGAGACCTTTCCCCCTTCACACCCCCACGTCCTTCGCCGCCTGCTCTCGCCCGAATCTCGCTCCCTACCACCTGCAACTCCCCTCGGTGGTCTTCCCAATGGATAACAATATGGAAATCGATACCGCGCGGTCGCCCGAACCTCACCACCTCTCCCCGACGACCGACCCGGGTTCCATACCCACCCTCGACGGATGGATCGAGAGCTTGATGACCTGCAAGCAACTGGCAGAGGAAGATGTTCGGAGACTATGTGATCGGGTGTGTCTTTCTGTCGATTGGATAACTCGCTGCTGTCGACCAGCTCCTAATCATGGTTTTTGTTTTTTTCCCCCATATAGGCGCGAGAGGTACTGCAAGACGAGTCCAACGTTCAGCCCGTGGTATGTGTCCTTTGATTATGTTCATGACGACTCTTCTGGCTGGCCCCGTCCACCTATGAGAGTTCAGCTGTCGCGACCGATCGGGCTGACCGGAAAACTGCCTCTCCGCAGAAATGCCCAGTGACTGTGTGCGGTGATATCCACGGCCAGTTCCACGATCTGATGGAGCTTTTCCGCATCGGTGGTCCCAACCCCGACACGAACTACCTCTTCATGGGTAAGTGGAAGCATGCGGCGATACCTCATTCTTTGTGTGCGTGTGTGTGTCTGCCCGTCCGACTAACGCGCGTGTCCGACCTCCCCGTGTAGGTGACTACGTCGACCGTGGTTACTACTCCGTCGAGACCGTCACACTCCTTGTTTGCTTGAAGATCCGCTACCCGCAGCGTATCACCATCCTGCGCGGAAACCACGAGTCTCGCCAGATCACACAAGTCTACGGGTTCTACGACGAGTGCCTGCGCAAATACGGCAACGCCAACGTGTGGAAATACTTCACGGACCTTTTCGACTATCTCCCCCTCACCGCACTTATCGAGAACCAGATTTTCTGCCTGCACGGCGGTCTGAGTCCGTCGATCGACACGCTCGACAATATCCGCTCCCTGGACCGCATCCAGGAGGTGCCGCACGAAGGTCCCATGTGCGATCTGCTGTGGAGTGACCCCGACGACCGATGCGGCTGGGGAATCTCTCCCCGTGGTGCGGGTTACACATTTGGACAGGACATCTCGGAGGCGTTCAATCACAACAACGGCTTGACTCTGGTTGCACGGGCGCACCAGCTGGTAATGGAGGGTTACAACTGGTCGCAGGATAGAAACGTGGTCACGATTTTCTCAGGTACTTTCCAACTGGGATATCGGCTTGGATGACGCGGCTAACTTTAGTTCCTTTCGCAGCTCCTAATTACTGCTACCGTTGCGGCAACCAGGCCGCAATCATGGAGATTGATGAGCACCTCAAGTATACGTTGTATGTACCGTCGGATTTCCGTACCTGCTCGAAGTTGACCTCGCTAACACTGCCGTTCTAGCTTACAATTCGATCCCTGCCCGCGCGCAGGAGAGCCCATGGTCTCGAGGCGCACCCCGGATTACTTCCTGTGATCAGTTTCTTCGTTGTGATAGACATGTTCCTTTCCACATCCCCGCTGGCAAAGTTGAGGTTTTTCTTTCGTCGACTTCCTTCGAGAGGACTCCGGTGAGGATATTTCGAAACCCAAGGGATACAACAGCAGGGGCCCGCGGTCTGTCTACGCCGTTCAAAGTAATTGTATGTCCGTATTTTCTGGCCCGTGTTGATACCAAATTCATGAAAATAAAAGACCGTGTCGAAGTCGGTTTCTGCTGCTGTTGGTGTTGGTGTTGGTGTTGGTGTTGCTGAGTCTCTAATCTTTCGATTGGGATCAATACAATGTGTGAGTTGGTGTAGTCATCGGCTTGTAGACCAGCTACACAGATAAGCCATTGCTGGAGAGTTATCATGGGCTGGTGACAGTAGAGTCCGAATAGACGAATCCCTTTTCGAGAAGGCAGGTTGCCTTGACGATGCTGCCAGCCAGCGTCTCTTGCTCACGGTGCAGTCCTTACTACATGTTTCGCTGCAAGATCAAGTTCCGCCTGCTTGCCCGGCACGATGCAGTTACTAACCAACAGCACCACGCATCATCCGACTCCATTGCCTCACCCAGTCTACCTAATTTACAACACCTCGTCCAAGTTGAACTCAACACATCGCATAACACGGAATCGACTCAGACTTTCCTCGCTTCCCTCTTGCCAAGTTCCATGCATCTCCGTCGGCACCCAGCGCACAACACAGCTCCCGGTGCCGGAATAAAGTCCTTTCGTCAGAGGCTGCCTATCGCATCCCCCCACCACAAATTCTCATGTTCTGGCTTAGGCGTCCATCATAGCACTGCATTTATCGACGTCCGTCGGTGATGCATGATGACTTTCTCTGTGGAAGACCCTGCTACAGAGGAATGAGTGCCACCCGACCAAGGACGGTTTCGTTGGCCATGTGTCTAGGCTTTGAATGAAAAAGGCAGCTTTCAGTCAGCTGGGAGGAGAGACTGATATCCTACGAGGTTCCTGGAGTTCGTCATTCCCAGGGGGAGGGAGTGGAGGTGTACTTGGATGAGAGGGACAATGTTTCTTGCAAAGAACTTTGCGTTCCCCCAGTCTACAGCAGGTCTCGATTCAGGTTGTGGTAAGGTAGGATGGCATCTCGACACCAATGAAGGAGCTTCCATTCCAAGGATTGCGATCTGACACAAGGAGATGATTCTCCCAAGGCAACAATGTTAAGCTCAATCGCTAAGAACAGTTTATCTTTCCTCCTCCGGACCGTCAGATGTCTGATCTGCGGGAGGAGTAAGCAGAAGGCTGAGCTCAGGCTAGAAGCCACCTCAGCTCTTGCTCGGAACTAACAAGTTGAAATGACGCTCTGTGCTGCTCGTCCGTTGATTCAGTTCCCACTGACGGTCAGTAGTTCGCGTCTAATCAGGCCGGGTGGTGATCGAGCCCTGCTAAAAGTGTGATAATCCCTGCCACTGCGCTTCCTAGCGTCCGAGACGGTGCCAGTGAGAAACAGGAACGATGATCTCAGAACAAAAAAGCTTGCCACTGGACTAGTCTTATCAGGTTCCCAGATAATGCATGCTGCATCGGAGGCTAGCGTCGATACGGTCTTGTCCGCTCCGAGGATCCCTCAACCCAGCAATTAGAGGAGACGCCCAACTACGCGCAGGGCCTGCAATTGCTTCTGATCTGCATATCGCTCTGCCTCTGTGTGTTTCTGGTTGGATTGGTACGTCTGCAGCCCCGTCAACCCTGAGCCAAGTCTGGTCTTCTTGCTAGGATGCAACGATACTGACCACGGCCATCCCCAGCATCACCGATGAATTCGGCTCAGTGGACGACGTGCTGGTACGATGCTGCCTTCCGGCTCACCTCGTGCATGTCCCAGATCTCCCAGGGGAAGCTCTACGACAACTGCGCAATCAAATGGGTGTTCCTTGTGAATATGGTCATCTTTGAGGCCGGGATTCTGGTGTCTGGGGTTGCGTCCAGCTCGCTGGTCTTCATCGTCGGACGAGCCATCACCGGGCTCGGCTTCTCGGGCATCAGCCAGGGGTGTATGGTGTGAGTCTGCCTCTTGAGATCAGACTGCCTCCGAAGTAAGCGCGAAGGCACTAACGGCACCGGAATTATCTCTCAGCATCGTCGCCATGTCCACCCCGCTCCAGAAACGAGCCGCCTACCTCGGCGTAATCAGTGCCAGCGAGTACACCGCAATGGCCCACGGCGCCCATCATCGGGGGCGCGTTGACCTCCGCCCTCTCCTGGCGATGGTGTTTCTACATCAACCTCCCAACCGCGGCTGCACGGGCCACCATGCTCCTGCTACTCAAACTCCTCCAGATGCCCTCGGGCAATCGAAAATCGCAGATTGAGCGCCTCCGCGAACTCGACCTCCTAGGAGGTTTCCTTTTGACCCCACCGTACACTGCCTCCTCCTAGCCTTGCAAAGGGGCGGAGAGACGTACAGCTGGAATAGCGCGCAGATCATCACGCTTTTCCTGCTCGCACCCATCGTCTTCGCGGTCTTCTGCTTCATCCAGCACTGGAAGCAGGACAGCGCCATGCTGCCTCCACGGATCCTCAAGCAACGCGTCATCCTCGCGGGGGCCCTCTCCAGTCTCTCGCTCTCGGCGTGTCGCGCGATCGTGCAATACTACGTAAGGTGCCCCTTCTACTCTGCCACGGCTAGGGATTTCAAACTAACGGGAGCACGCTCGCGGCTGTGGATATTATAGCTTGCGATATGGTTCCAGACGGTCCGGGGAGCCACAGCCCTGCAGTCAGGCATTTACACCCTCCCCTTGGTGATTGACAGGGATCTACACCCCGGTCATGATCCCGGCGGGCCTGCTGGTGGTGGGCGGGGTGGCCATGATGACGCGCTTCTCGCCGACCACGCCCAAGGGGGTGTGGATTTCGTCGTTGATTCTGCTAGGGATCGGGTCGGGCAGCAGCGTGTCCATCCCGTTCATTGCGGCACAGGCGATGCTGGGCCTCAGCGACCTCTCCGCCGGCATGGCCCTGATGACCTTCCCGCAGGATCTGGGCGAGGCCGACTTCATCAGCATCGCGCAGGCGGTCTCCCTGGCCCGCCTCACGGGCTCCCTGCAGGCCACGGCCCCAGATCTCGACCCGCAACGCGTGATCCATCTGGGCGCCACCGACCTGCAGGGCAAGATCCCCGCGCAGGACGTCGCCGCCGTCGCCCTCTCGTATGATTTCGCCGTGCACTCGACCTTCTACTTGGCGGTTGCGTTGGCGGGGCTGCTGGTCATCGCTGCCATGCCCTTTCAGAAGACGACGCTGGTGGTCGGAAGAAGGTCTAGCAGTTAGCTCTGCCTGTGGCCTAAGTCTGAATTCATCCGAAGTGTGTCTTTTTCTGCCCCTAGAGACAGAGACCCATGGAAGGACGTTTCCGAGGTCCAGAGTTATGACATCAAGTGTCCTGTCGTTTGGCGGGGAAATGATATCCAGGACAGAAGAGCTGCTATATTCTAGCTGCTGGACTTGCATGACTTTCTATGATCCCAATTTTGTAGCTTCGAAGTAAATACTAGTAGAAATCATAGTTCTGCAAGGCATAGTGGCAACCGCCTGTTGGGTTAGTGGTCAGCTTACCGCCATCCATACCCCTTGGTCCCTTTATCTACTGCTCCAGGCACAGGCACAGTGCAGTATAGTGGATAGCGTCATTCTCCATGACCAAACCTACTCTGTACTTCTGGGCTCCATCTATCTTGACCCTTCCAGCATCCCACAAACCAGGAAGCAGCAGCAGCAGCAGCAGCACCCCGAACCAGCGCGGAGGTTCCATTCATCGCTGGAGACTGGGGGGTTGGATGAGTCTGTTGTATATATGGCCGTTGCATTAGGCAGTGCTGGACAGTACCTTCGCAGATTCTATTTGATATGAAACCACTGCTTGTGTTATGTCTCAGCGGTTCCATCTCACCCATACCGCTGAGCTATATATGTCTGTCCATCTGAGGCAGGGAATACACGTCATCAGACCGCATTACCTCAACCCAACTCACCCTACACAAGCCATAGGTCATATAATAGAACTTGAGATTGTCGCTAACACGAACACTGACACCAACCAACCCGAATACTCACTCACCCACCCAATAACTATATACAAGTCCTCTACCTCAAGACTATCACCCCCCCCCCCTCAAATCAGGTAATGGATAATCAAACTCTGCCCCCTTTGGCGGCAGCAGCCAACAACGCCTCGACCTCCGCCGTATGCTCGGAGAAATGATCGACCAGGTCATCCCACATCTTCGGCTCGTGCTCGTGCCGCTTTTCGCTCGTCCAAGCGTACTCCGTGATCGTGAAGGGGCGGCTCGACTCGAACATGAAGGCCATGGAGGCCTGGGAGATCTGCATCGCCGGGGGCGCGGTAGCGGTGGCGGACTGGAATTCCTCGTAGGCGACGCCGTGGGGGACCACTTCATTCTTATTAGTTTTCGGATATTTAGGTGGGGAAGGAAAAAGAGGATAGGGAGGGAAAGGAAAGTAGGGACAGGACTTACTCCCGCATTCGAATGAGACGCTGCCCGGTTGGAAGGCGTCGGAGCGGCCGCCGTAGTCGCCGTACAGGAGGCCCATAAGTTCCGAGGCGGCGTTGCGGTGGTAGTACGGCGGGCGGTAGGTGTCTGCCCAACTCTGTTAGGATCAAATGGTAACGAGGAGACAGTGGTCGGGGGCCTACGTGAAGCGACATCCCAGCGCGGGGAGAAGATAAGCACATCCGCCAAGGGAGCGGTCAGGTCGCGCGATTTGGCCGTCAGGACACAGAAGATAGAAGGGTCGATGTGGTCGACGGAGATGGAGCCGACATTGACGAACTTGGTCAGGTCGTATTTGTATGGAACCTGTCTTTGTCAGTGCCTTTACACCGTTCCGAGGAGGGGACAAGCGTACATAGTTACCATGCCAGGCGACGACGTCGAACGGACTGTGGTTCTGCGTGCTCTTGAAGAACTTCCCGCCGAGCTTGTACACGATCTCCCACGGTTCCTGCGCGATTTCGTATTTGGCGGTGGGCACGAGGAAGTCCCGCGCGTTGGCCAGACCATTCGCACCCAGCGGGCCCAGTTCAGGCAGCTCGAACTGACTGCCCCAGATCTCGAGGATGTATCCCCGCGACGGCCCATCGGGCAACTCCACCCGGAACCGGATGCCCCGCTGGATGACCACCAGCTCCCCGGGCTGCACGAACAAAGGCCCGAACTCGGTCTGGATGTCCAGTGCCCCCTGCTGGGGCAGGATCACCATCTCCCCGTCGGAGTTGACAAAGGCCTTCTTGGTCATGTTGGCATTCGCCGTGTAGACGTGCGTGGCCAGCCCTTCGCGGAGGGTGGGCTCGCCCGAGCCGGCCACAGTCTTGAGTCCGTCGACGAAGTCCACTTGCTCGCCGCTAGGAATGTCGAAGGGGAACCAGGCCAGTTGGGTGGGCGACACGTGGACGCGGGGGTTCATAGGAAGGAAGTTCGCCTCTGTGTCTTTGTTGTCGGGGAGATTGGTCTGACGTGCGCGTTAGTCTGTGGTCTGATCTGTCGAGACAGAAAGCCCTCTCTCGCTCGACTTACGAATCCCTGGTGTGCCACGGCCGGTCGAGCACGATACAGCCAGGCCTTCTTGTTGCAGTGTCGGGGGGCGATGAAGGCGCTGGCCGTGATCTGCTCCGCATACAGACCGAATCGGACATTGCGGGGACTGTTCTGACCCTGTGGAATGGTGCCAGGGACAGCCTCTGAGACGAATCTATGCTACATCAGCTTGTTGAATCGCTGATGGAGGACAACAGTTGAACGTACGAGTTGCCAAACCCGGATTGGTACTATGGATGGATTAGCATTGTGCTAGCATAGCTAGATGTTGCAAGAGAAGTAACATACATCGTAAGGATCATTCCGCCGCGTATTGAACGACGGGATAGTGCCGTCCTTTTGCGTCTCTGCCCAGTGGAAGATCTTCTGGTACTCTTGGGGGTCTGATAGGTCGCTTGTGGAAGTCATATTGATTTTGAGGAGTTGAATCACAGAGAGAGAACGAGATCAATTGTTGCTATGGACTTGAAAGACCGAATGCCCAATTGTCAGGCATGGAACCCCGGCGTCGAGCCATCCTGATATACTTCAATTTGTGGGGTCAACCGGGATCAATGAACAACGAACGAATTATTGAGACCACCGGCTATCCCGGAAACCAGAGAGTGATGTTGACAGGGTGGCTGGCTGACCTGAGCGCGAGGATAAGGAGGTTGTCAGGCCACAAGCAGGCAAGAGGTCGAGTTCGGCATGTCGCGAGGGAGGATTGTTGCCGAAGAGGAGGAGGTGGAAGGGAAGCTGGGGATCATTTGTGGAGTGACCCCACATGAGTAAGATCTGAGTAACAGTGGGGGAAAACACCCTCTCGGATCCCCAAACAGCTCAGAATTGCCGGGCTCGCCTCCATCTCCTCCTCATTTCCTCATTTTCTCCTACTGAGTATAGACTGATGCCCTACACCATCAATTCATGAGACTAATCTTCCCGGCCGACACTCCAAACACAACGGGCATGTACACCCCCATGCCTGCCTCTCGCAGCACCTGGTAATGCTCCACCCGTCGTCGGGCAGCGAATTGCTCCTCGTTGATCTCCTGACATTCTCCAAGCGGTCCAAAGGCGAAGCGTCGTGCCTCTGACCATGGCTGTCGGCCATTTGTAAAGCGTACCCACCGCTCCCTCATCTCCCGACCAACTGTTTCAGCGGCGCGGTTAGACGATAGATCAACGCCCCCAAACAAGAACAGAAGGTCCACGGCATGGTGCGCTCGGCTAGAGGCCTGCCAAGGGTTGACCTGGTCGACGACATACTTGTAGACCCGTTTGCCTGCCGCTTGGAGCTTGTCAGAGACGACCTCCACCGGTAGGGAGTAACGCGTGTCGTGGAGTAGATCAAGAGCGCCCAATTTACAAGCTGTCGGACGATCGGCCACGACCTGGTACAGTTTGCGCAGCTTATGTCCCCATGCGGGATCTTGCTCAAAAGCAGCAGCGATGGTTGGCCCATCGAGCGTCTCAATGCCGTTCCTCCAGATGACCGACTATGTTGCGGTCAGTCGAAACTCAATACCGGAGTTATAGCGCTCACCTCGTATTCTGCATCTCCAATCATGACTTCCTCCACCAGCTCGGGCTTCGCCTCCCAACCGTCGAAGCTCTCGTCTTCTTGGAGCCAAAAAGAGTTCATCTTACACTCCTCTATAGCCTGAACGATGGTCGCCACCGAAGCGTGACGGAGAGAAGGCTGGCCCAGGTCTTTGACTTTGGCTTCCAATGTCGCAATCAGGCCCTGTCCTTTCTCCAAAGGCAGAGGACTGGAGAGATAGATGGAGCCGGATGCGAGAACCGCTCGTTTCACCGGCGTGCCAGTGAGAAGATGAGCGTGCACGTAGACCGCGCCAGCACTCTCCCCGGCGAGCGTAATGTTTTCCTGGAACATGAGACAATCAACCACAAACCCTTCTCATGTAAACAGACCTCCCAGTCACCTACCGGATCACCCCCAAAGGCAGCAATATTGCTCCGCACCCATTCGATGGCTAACTTCTGGTCCTTGAGTGCCAGATTCTTCTCCGTCCCATCACCGAACCCGAAAATATTCAGCCGATAGTTGAACGACACGAAGACAACAGGCTGATTTCCTCTAATCGAATCACCCACAATCTTGATCGGATCTAGAGTCTCCCACGTAGTCAGATCACATTCCCGGCTGGGGTCCAGTCACCAAACAAGCGTACCGCAAATCTTCGACGCAGCAGAACAAAACGTCACAGCTTGTGACCCGCCTGTAGAACCGCGTCACAATCAGTAATCACTCCCAAGCCACATGAGCAACCCCTCTATGTAGTCAAAGGCACCGACCATAGATCCACAGCAGCACCGGAAGCGGTCCCCTGGACGCAGCCAAGGGTGGGCCGGTGATGTTCAAGTTCAGGCATTCAAACTCATCCTCGGGTTCTTTCTCAATCACAAAATCCTCGGGGATGCGGAGGAGATGTCGGATGTCGACATCAGCTTGCGGACATCTCGGTCTGAGATCGCTCTTGCTTAGTTGGGCCCGGAGACAAGTATAGACATTAAGGAAGGGTGAGGGAGATAATAGTAACGTACCCGTATCGCGTAGCGTCAACGGCAGCGCCATCGAAGCTCTCCAGCGGCTGGGCTTGCTCGAACCGCGCCGGTATGTCAGCATACTTGATCCCGCGGAACTCGTGGATGGGGACGCCGTCGATTTCTCGTTGAATGCCTGTGAAAGTGGCTCGGAGGCTGGCGTGGTGGATCTGGGGGGGTGCCATGGTGATTGGAGACTTGGGAAATCAGTAGAGTGGAAGAGATGGAGGAGGGAAGAGGGAGACTAGCTGGACTAGCCACCAGCAGGGAACTTTATGTACCGGTCATTCTGTTGCTGTAGTGTCTGGTACCTTAGTACCTACCTTGTCTCCCTCGAGTCCGGCTGATGGCAATGCAATGGAATCCCGATGTGTAGATTGTGCCGGTGGTGCAGTGGGAAGTGGTGGGTCCGGTTTGCGGGGAGATCCACCGCAGCCTGGGGCACCCTCGTTCCCTCGGCTGGCAAGGACGGAGGTCCGGAAATCTTACTGCAGTAGACGGTCTGTAACTTCTGACGACTCCTACAACTTACGCACTGCACTTCCTCAAATCACAGGCAATAAGAGCAGTACCTACACCACCAACGTCAGCACTTATCTGCCGATCTTATCCTCACGGTGAGAAGTATCATTATTTCAAGTTTAGTCATGCCAATCTAGCTGATTCGTATATAGTCATAAAAGGCATCAACTCCAAAAACACCACCCAAGAAGTCCAATCTCGCACCACCGCATGACACCACAGTTGCTGCCCATTGGATCAGGGCGATCCGGCTTTGGAAGAAGCCCCGTCTCCCGCAGGGCGCCGCAGGCATATATAGGTAGGAATGCCGGTCACACCGGACATCAACGCCAACGCCCAACTCATCGTGCTCCAACCGGCATCATTCTTGATGAAGCCCGCGAAAAAAGGCCCGATGATCGTTCCCACCGCGTACGCCATGTTCATCACCCCGTACGCAAACGCGATGGCTCCTCCCTCGCCAAAGATCCCCGGCGTCTCCGCCTCCCGGTCCTGCACGTAGTAGGTCGCCTCCACCAGAACCGGGGACATGATCAGACAGAAGCAGAGCCCGATCAGGACAAGCAGCGCACATAGGAGCACTTTGTGGCCGACCGTGTTCTCGGTCACAAAGCGAAGGCAGGCCAAGGCCGGCACGGCCGCGAGGAACCCCGCCGTCGTCATGTACCGTCGCGTATGGCCGTAGTTGTCGATGATATACCCCACCACGGGGTCGAGGATCTGGGGGACGGAGATCGCGATGAAGACAAGCCCTTGGCCGGTTTGACCCCAGCCAAACTTCTGCTCGACAAAGAGCGGTAGCACGCTGTCGAAGGAAGTCAGGGCGAGGGAGAGGATAAAATACGCCCACATGCTTGTCATCATGCGGCCCGAGGTCAGCAGTGTATACATGGTGCTGGGTCGTTTCTTGGTAGATCTATCATCGGCCGAGGCGGAGGAGGAGGAGCGCTCCTGCTCGTGGCAGCCATGCTGGGGAGTTTTCGGGCCCTCCGAGGCTGCGGGTGAAACAGCAGTTTCCAAGTCGCTGCCACTTCCTTGCTTTTCTGCCGGGACAATCGGTCGGCCATCGGCCTGCAGCCACTTGATTGCGTCCTTCCTCTCGATCATGGCGAGTCGAAAGATGACATCCAAGGCGATGATGCCAAACGACATCCCGAAAACAGCATAGTAGCCCCCTGCACCGTAGACCACTCCTCCCAGCAGCGGGCCGGTCATTGTTCCTATGGTCGTCGCCATTCCCAGATATCCCAAGGCTTGACCCAGAAATTCCTTCCCGACCGTATCAACGAGCAGCGCGATCCCAACAGTCCACACAACCGCCGCCGAGGCTCCTTGAAAGAGACGCCCCACAATCCACAATGCAAGGTTCGTCCCGACGCAGAGGAGAGCAGTGGCGGCTGCGAGAACCACCAGGCCTCCGATAAACGGCCACCATCGTGACTGGAATTTATCGGCGAGGTACCCACAGATGGCTAGGGCAGAATCGGTCAGTACGCACCGCATAATTGCTCAAGGACCGGAGAAACCCACGTGAAGCGGCTAATAACGATACTCCGTAGAGAGACAGCAAGGTCGATTGCCATGATTGAACTGAGGTACGGTGAGCTTAAGCGATTCAGCGAGAAGCATGAAGGGATTTACCATCAGCATCGGACATCCCAACTCTATCACGGAGGGCCGTTGGGGCAACGGGCACAATCTGCGAGGAAGGTCAATATAAGCTGTCGGGGATATTCCGCCACTAATGCCCCAGAGTTCAAGCGTACCAACCCATACATGAAGACATCCTGTCAAACGACCAATCGTTAGCAACATATCAGAAAAGCTTCCCATGGGTAAATGAGGTCTTGTACCGTGAAGACCGCGAAGCAAACCACGAAGCAGATGAACGCATCTGATGTCCTCCACTTGAGAAATCTGGGCGGTTGCTGTTGCCCCTGATTTGACCACAAACCACACAGATCCCGCACCATTTTGATAATGTTGGTTCACTATTTGAGGCAAACATCTATTCAGAATCTCCTTCAATTGAATGACGTAACAGCATCCGTTTCCTTTTTTTTATCGTCCTGAGTGTCCACCTAGACGGAGAAAAAGAGCGAGAGTGAAA
Organism: Aspergillus uvarum CBS 121591; assembly: GCF_003184745.1. Classification (NCBI taxonomy): domain Eukaryota; kingdom Fungi; phylum Ascomycota; class Eurotiomycetes; order Eurotiales; family Aspergillaceae; genus Aspergillus; species Aspergillus uvarum. Next base: position 194,005 of record NW_020291312.1, read on the forward strand.
CAGACGGAGGAAAAAGAGAATCTAAAGTGCATGTCAGGAGATACAGGACTCATGTTGATCAATCAAGGAGTGTCTGCAAGGGGGAGAGTTGAGAATATGATGGCGAGAATCCGCGAGGCTCGGCCTTTGTGCCTGGAGTCTTGGAGGAATGTGTGGAGTATAATAATCAGGATTCATCCGCCTCCTTCCACCACTACGGAATCGACATGTTGAAGTGAGCTGGCCTTGGCCGTTGACTTGGCTGACTTGGCCGGCTCGCTTGCTTATGCTCTTGACATCTTATACGCGCGGCCGCGCTCGAAAATGACAGGATAAAAGACTATTCGTGGTCTCATTCCATAGCATTGACTCTTGTCAAGGGTTTGACAAGGGGTATTCAAAGTCTATACATCTCGCTGCGGCTTTTAATCCCATCAAATACACAGGTGTTGTCCAAGGGGACATACTGCCTTGTTATGACCTTGAGGGCCTCCTGCGCGACTAGCCCTCCTGTGAGAGCAGACACATTGTGCAGGTCTCCGCCTTGCGTTCGCCGAAGCTCTTGAGTTGTCTGAATGATTCGCTCTTTGGTCTTCTCGTCGATGGCTGCAGAGGCCTCCGACGTAAGGGACTGGATCACCCGATCCACTCCTGCCTCCCACGCGAGGGCGGAATCCAACGCTGCCTCAGTTTGCTTGCCACTCTGTATATCGGTGATTATACTATCAAGAACATCGAAGCCGAGGAAAGCCGAGACCAGTGACTCAGGGTCCCCCAGAGCATTATTAATGGCTTTCACAGAGTGCTTCTCACCGTCCAATTGAGGGAGGTCACGACCATGGATGACCTTGATATGAGCCGCATTCTTACAAAAGACTTCTATATCTTTGTCCGCAATTTGCGCAGGTCGGGGACTGAGTTCTGCTTCAAGCCTCCGGACGACCTCAACAACCTCTTCCATATCCTTCCGGGCCTTAGACTTGTAAATGTTCTGCAGCGACACGTAGTCGGCTGACTGTGCTTTCATGTCAGGCAACGAGCCTGGCAGCGGGAGTACGTTGTGTTTCGTGTAGAATTCCCTGATCGCTGATGCGATGAGCCAGAAATCCGCCGAATTTGAGGTCGGATTGTGGCACTCGTCCATCTCGAAGATCTCGCGGACTGAGCTCCGCAAAGTGAAAGGGTTCAGTGACTTCAGAACTGCAGCCACGGCCTCGTCATAATTCTCCTCACCACCTTCAGGGTTCGCCGTTCGTGCACCAGACCGCACTAGTTCTCTGAATGCGGTTTTCTCTCTGTAGTTGGAGGGGACGTTTCCGTCGTGGGTCTCCTTCCACTTTTCCAGATAGTGAAGCAAGAGTAAGATGTAAGGAACATGGCCATGTTGGTGGTCGTCCAGAACCTCCAAGTTGCTAATGCTAGCCAGAGTAGCTGCCAATTCAGGCCAAGGGTTGAGCAACCGAAGGTCCTGCGTGCTTTCGGGGTCCGGATGTGTCTCTACTATGGGGAAAACAGCTGGAAGCTGGAGAGAAAAGGTGGAGTAGAAACCCACTGAGCGCGTATACAGGACAGGAATGCCAAGAGCTTTGGCAGCACTGCTGAGAGTGATCAGGGTCGACTTGTTGGCCGGACCCGAGACCAGTACCAGTTTGAATTGTGGTAGAAATTCGGGGTCTTGCAGAAGCTCGGTGACTGGCTGCGGTTGATCGTTGTTAGCGTTGGGGCCATGAAAGATTAGGATACTTCTTACAGGTTCACTATACCTTGGATTCAAAGTTTCCTTCTACGTCGGGGTTCAGTTCTTTCAGCAAGCGACAAGTCTCCTGGGCTCGAGACTTCCCAAGACTATTTTCCTCGAGGAAGAAGTTGACCCCAAGGTCAGGCTCCGTTACCACCGCAGGGTCTACGATGGTAAAGCCACCAATGCCAGGAAGCACGAGGTTCTTGAGGGTCTCCACTCCGACTACCCCGGAGACGCCGGTGCTCTGTTTACCCCATGGGCCATCGGAGTTGACTAGCAGTACCCGTGCTTCCTCGAGCGCTTGTTGACCGCTTGCAGCCCACAGCCGCAGTTGCCGGTCGTACTTCCTCTCCTTGGATGATGGTCCTACCAAGGCACCGGGGAAAGCTTCAGTCATGAGGGGCTATCGTCGGATAAGCGGATCCGATCTGCTCTCAAAATGTTGAGTTGAGTTGGAGGATTGCAGAGATTGGGAGAGGCTCGAGCTTTATCAACCAAGCCTCTGTGTAAGGGAGACAACAGATCCAACACCGAAGTTCTCTGTTGTCTGGCTGTAGCTGGTGATGTGTGATGTGTCTAGTTGATGGCAATGAATGGAGCACTTGTTCGGCGCTGACACGTGATAAAGCACGCACGGATCAGGCAGGAGTACTTAGCATGGATGCCTGAGGCTACAACGACTATGACGAAACGCAACCCCGCCGGGCCAAAATGTCACTCACCATAACAATACTTAGCTTACCGAGTACAGTACATAGTAAGTCAACGGTGCAATTTTGTACTCAACACCACCAAAGCAGATCGGCTTCGGCGGTGTCAGTCTAGAGCTATGGCTGGGCTGATTCCTCGTGGCTGTTTCAACAATATCCTGTGAGTGGCACTTCAATTGGCAGCCAAAAAGATCCCTAGAAACTCACTCAACTCTTCCACATGCTGCCTGTCCATCCACCCCACCGGCGGCGGGCACCACTGGTCCGTCCTGTCCGTATTCCGCAGTAGCCTCTTTCTTCCTCCTCTCCCCCGATCTGGCAGTTTTAGGCCCCTCCTCCGTCTAGCCCCGGACTATTAATACGAATTGCAGGACCCGGTCGACTTCTTTCCTTTCTGCGCTGCCCAGTCACCATTGTTACTCTTCTAGCCGACTGCTCACTCGTCCCTCCCCGCCCCCTCCAATCTCAACCGTCCTTTTCGCGTCTTCGCATCGCGGGAACTCCACCATGGCCAGCGTCAGCGTCATCGAGGCCGCAAAGCGCGCCGCCGGCAAAGCGGCCGTGGAAAACCACTACCCCAAGGACGCCAGATTCGTCGGCATCGGCAGCGGATCCACCATCGTCTACGTCGTCGAGGCCATCAAGGAGTCCGGCATCGACACCTCCGCGACCAAATACGTGCCCACGGGCTTCCAGTCCAAGCAGCTGATCCTGTCCGCCGGGCTGACGGCCGTCGACTTCGACTCCCTCCCGGAAGGCACGGTGCTGGACGTGGCCTTTGACGGCGCCGACGAGGTGGACGACGATCTCAACCTGATCAAGGGCGGTGGTGCCTGTCTCTTCCAGGAGAAGATCGTGGCGCTGCAGGCCAAGGAGTTCATCTGCGTTGCTGGTGCGTACCCCTCCATATCTCTCTCACTCTCTCTCTCCCTCGGAATATCGATATAGATGAACGCTCGGGTGACTGACTCCGTTTGTTCCGTTACGCAGACTCCCGGAAACTCCAATCGCGCCTTCTTTCCAATTGGAAGTACATCCCCATCGAAGTCGCGCCGATCGCCGCCGCCCGCGTGCTGACGGCCCTCCGCGAGATCGGCAGTATCCAGCCTGCGCTGCGGCTGAACACCGATCCCAAGCAAGGCCCCCTGAAGACTGACCAGGCTTTCTACATCATCGACGCCCCCTTCCCGATCCTGCTGACGTCGTCCGACGTCGCGGCCGGAAAGGACGGCAGCGGGAAGGACGGCATCTGGGAGGTCGAGGCCCTGTCGCGAGCGATCAAGCAGATCCCCGGTGTCCTGGACGTCGGCATCTTCTCTGGCTTGACGGGCCCGCAAGCCCGGGCCCTGGGCGGCGTTGGCGGGCAGAAGCCCATTGCCGCCTACTTCGGTATGCCGGACGGTTCGGTCTCCGTCAGGAAGGCGGCCGCGTGAATGTGACTCTCTGTAAATCTCCATGTATGACGTGTTTCTCCATTGATTCGAAGAAGATATAAAAATGATACCATTTGAACATTTAGCATCGTTGACTACTTTACGTTATCTACTAGTCTCCAGTAATTGTACGACCCCATACACACGTCGTTGTTTGCGAATCAGCGTGCAGTCATCACAGGATATAGATTTCATGATTTAGGTTTGGAGCGATTGGAGCGAAAGGTAGTTAGTTTATTTAGCGCCCTTGCCCTTGGCCTCCGTCTCGCCCAGCTCGCGCACGAAGATCTTGACCGTGCCCTCGGCCACGTCCTCCTTGCCATCCTCGAAGCCCGGGCTGATGGCAATGGCGAGATACTTGCCGTTGGCACTGAAGTCCACGGCCGCGACACTGGACGGCAGCTTCTGGTACTGGCGGATTCTGCGCTTGGCCATGCCGTCCCACAGGGCGACGACGCCGTCGCCGCCGCCGGAGGCGAACGTGCCGTGGACGGGGTGGAAGGCGAGGGTGTTTACGGGGTAGACGATGTCGACGTCGTCGGCGGTCTGGCGGTGGCACTTGAAGGCGTACTTGCGGGCCTGGGACTCGGCGGAGGGGTCGAACCACTCGACGGCGACGCGGCCCTCGATGCTGGAGGAGGCGTAGCCGGCGTCGTCGGGCATGCACGCGACGCACCGGGTCATGAACTTCAGGCTGCTCTCGCGGCGCTGCCAGGGCTCGACCTCCACCTTGTTCAGCGAGCCCGGCGCCGTGCCCTCCGACTGGGCGGTGAGGAGGGCCAGCGCCTTCAGGTCGTAGATGTGCAGCGCGCGCGACGCCATGGCGACGACGAGTTTCGTGGCCGTCAGCGACATGGAGAACGGCTTGGAGGGGAGCGGGATGACGGCGGGGAGCGTGGCGGGGTCGTTGGTCAGGTGCACATGCAGCGTGCAGTCCCACGAGGCCGATATTACGAGGTTGTGGTCCTTGCTGTAGACGACGCTGCGGACGCCGGCCTCGTGCGTGCTGAGGACGGTCTGTGTGGAGGAGGCGACGTCGATTCTGTCGGTTGTCAGTAGCTGAATTGGGCAAGATGGAAGCCGCGACAGCGAGTAGCACCCCCGCCACCACCACTCTTGTAATCACAATCCAAAGGCGTACTCACTTCCGAACATCCCAATCCAGCCCGGCCGTGTAGAACTCATCCTCCGTTGCGCCAAAGCACACATCCAGCACGGGCGCGCGATGCTCGAACTTCTGCAGCAACTTGCCCTCCCCTACCGCCCCATTCTCATCCCGGAGATCGTACAGGTAGACATTCTTGTCCCACGACGAGACAACGATGCGCGTGGAGTCGGGGCTGGGCGAGAACTTGAGCGCGGATATAGCGTCCGTAGGCGGGGACGCGACGACGAATTGATCTGCAGGCTAGTTAGCACGAGCTGTTCCAGGACCAGCCCAGCTGAGAGAGATGCAAACTGACTAGATGCCATGATACTATGTTTAGATTTCCCTTGGCTGGAGGGATCTCATAAAGCTTTCGAACAAAATAAACCGTACCGTTGTTGATCGGTCCCGGCGTCATCGAAGCTCCGTCGCCCGGGCGGGCGGCCTTCAAGAACCGTTTTCTGTCGCCACTGACCGCCCTCCATGGAATCTTCTCCCCCGCCATTTGCATCATCGCAGTTTCGATTGTCATCGACATTCTTTTCCGGGGGAAAGCTGTCAGAGAGAAAAGCAATCATGCCGTTCGCACAGCTTGTCATCGGGCCCCCGGGCGCAGGGAAGTCGACCTACTGCAACGGCATGCAGCAGTTCCTCGGGGCCATCGGCCGCAAGTGCTCGATCGTGAACCTGGACCCCGCGAACGACCAGACCTCGTATCCGTGCGCGCTGGACGTCCGCGACCTGGTGACGTTGGAGGAGATCATGAGCGAGGACCAGCTAGGGCCGAACGGGGGCGTGCTGTACGCGCTGGAGGAGCTGGAGGAGAACTTTGATTTCCTCGAGGAGGGGCTGAAGGAGCTCGGAGGTATGCGCGCCATCCCGATCTACCAAGCCAAGCCAAACCTACTATAGACCCAAATGTACTGATACTGGTAATCCTTTTAAAAAGATGACTACGTGCTCTTCGACTGCCCCGGCCAAGTCGAGATCTTCACCCACCACTCCTCCCTACGCAATATATTCTTTAAGATCCAGAAACTGGGGTATAGAGTATGCGCGCCATTTCCATTCGGACGGGATCAATTGCCCCAAGAACTAACATGGGCGCAATAAATAGATGATCGTGATCCACCTCATCGACTCCTACAACCTCACCCTCCCCTCGATGTACATCTCCGCCCTGCTCCTCTCGCTGCGCGCCATGCTGCAGATGGACCTCCCGCACCTGAACGTGCTCACCAAGATCGACAACCTGGCCAACTACGCCCCCTTACCCTTCAACCTGGACTACTACACCGAGGTGCAGGACCTCAGCTACCTCCTGCCGCACCTGGAGGCCGAGTCGTCGCGCCTGGCGCACGAGAAGTTCGGCCCGCTCAACCAGGCCATCGTCGACCTGGTCGAGGAGTTCGGGCTCGTCGCCTTCGAGACGCTCGCCGTCGAGGACAAGAAGAGCATGATGAACCTGCTGCATGCCATCGACCGCGCCAGCGGGTACGTCTTCGGGCCCGCCGAGGGCGCCAACGACACCGTCTGGCAGGTGGCAGTGCGGGAGGGGCTGGGCCAGATGGATGTGCGAGACGTACAGGAGCGGTGGCTGGACGCCAAGGAGCAGTACGACGAGCACGAGCTCCAGCAACTGGAGGCCGAGGCGAAAGCGCGTGAGCAGGCGGCAGGAGATCATGGAGAGTACAACAACGAAGACGACGATGAATACGGCGATCTGGGCCGAGGCTCGATACCGAACGGCGGGGTGAAGGTGATACGAAAGTCATGACATTTGTTTCTGTTTCAAAAAAAGAATATCTATCCATTGTATAATAAGGGTATCTCTAATATATCAAAACCGCAAGCCAAAGTACAGTCCCCAGAAAAGCACACACTCCCTCACAAACCGTCATCACTCAAATCCTCATCCATAACATCAACATCAAGACCATCATCGTTCCCTCCCGAAACCCCCTCCGCAAAGCCCCCCACCAACCCCTCCAAAACACCAGCATCGTCAACACCGCCACGAACTTTCAAAATCTCCCGCCTCGCCCGCCGAATCGCCTCCTCCTCGGCCTTCCGCATCGTCCCGGACACCCGCACAACGCGCACCACGCACCGTCGCGTCAACACCGCATTCCGTCCCGCGCCATTCATATCAGGCACGGCCTCCAAACACGTCAACGCCATCCACACCAACCGGAACGACGCACGGGGACACCGGATAATCGCGGTGGATGTAGCCGGGGAGAGGTATTTGACTACCCCAGAAGGGAAAAGAGTTAGCTTGTAACGAACCACTCCCTCATCCTTGTCCACAGACAATGGGAAAAAAAAACAGATCTCCTTCCACAACAGCACACCATCAAAATCCTGGAGATAGGGTAAACGAAAGGAAAAGAAGGAAGACATACCACTAACACCACCAGCACCAGCGCCGCCCAGCCGACCGACGCCCCAATCACCGAATAACTCGGCGACCTGTTCGCGGACCAATTTGGCCAGCAGGCTCGGGGTCAGGGCGTCGGAGGTGGGCGCGTGGATTTGCAGTTGCGGGGTCGATGACGAGGATGATCCAGAGACAGGCTTACGGGGCCAGGTGGTCGGGTCGGGGTAGAGGATGTCGAGGAGGAGGTAGCGGTGTTTGATGCGGACCATTTTCTTTTGGTGGTACCGGGAGGTGGTTTCGCGGTGGTGCTGTAGATCGATGGATGTTGGAGTGATGGTGGGGTACTGTAGAGGTTGGAGTGGGAGTTTGAGCTTGGGATTGGACGGAGCTGGGGTCGCGGAGTGTTGTGCTCGATTTGAACAGTAGACCTCCTTGCTTGGTTGGTGGTATCGAGGTTTGTTGCGCGTCTACACCTCAAGCTATGGTTGAGCTCTGGACTGAACCGACGATAAACCTGTTGGCGGTGATGGGATTGATTTTCTGCCGGGCATGTTCGGCCGCCATCCATTGATGTGGGGCGCCGGACGGGCCTCTCTTCCCGCCAAGATAACCACGATCGGAGATGCATTGGGCTGTGGAACTATTTGGGCAATGTTTAAGAATGTAAATTAAGTGAAGTTCTTTCTTCAAGGTCATTCAGAATCATGATTTACGATTGATTATTCTATGAAAAGCCACCTTGTCTGAATCATCGCGTAAAATTCATCAACCTTATCAGCTAGTCATGCCACACGTGCCACTACAGATTGTAAGTTGGAAGAGAAGAGGTATGAAGTGAACCAAGCCAATGCAGGAAAGGAAAAGAAAAAAACAAGCCATCATAACTCCGACGTCAGCTGGGACGGATTTTATGACTAGGTCATGAAATGCAAGTATATTAAAAGGGGATGGTAGGAAATTAGACGGTGACCTCAACACGGCCTTCGGAACCACCCTTCTGGAGGGCGGGGAGGAGGTAGGTGATGTCGTCCCAGGGGTGGCGGTAGAGACCGGTGCGCAGTCTCTTCTGGTCGAGGTAGTGGGCAATGAGACCCATGGAGCGACCAAGGACGAAGAGACCGTTGAGGACACCCATCTTCATGTAGTCCTCAGTCTCCTCGGGGGAGAAGGCACCGCAGTGGCGCATGAGATCAACGAAGCAGACAGCAATGCAGCCATCGACGTTGAGGATCAGGTTGTCCTTCTTGGAGGTGGTGACGCTCTCGACGGCAAGGGCGTAGTCGAGGAGCTTGGTGCTAGGGAAGTTCTTCTTGACGTACTCCTTGACCAGCTCGACACGGAGATCGGGGTTGTTGCGGGACTTGATACGGTGACCAATACCGGGGACTAAACGAGATCAGTAAAAAAAACTCTCCCATGAACGAAACAACGGGACACATACTCAGCTTGTTCTCCTTGCGCATGGTGTCGACGAAGTCACGGGGGCTCATGCCCTTGTCGAAGGCCTTGGTGAACTCCTCGGCAGCACCGTCCAGGGCACCACCGAAGCGGGAACCAATGGTCAGGAGACCAGAGACCAGGGCACTGATCAGGTCCTTACCAGCACGGGTGGTGATGATGGTGTTCATGGCACCAGAGACGGCAGGACCGTGATCAGCGGTAAGCATGAGAACCATCTCCAAGAACTTGCTGGCGTAGGCAGGCAGGCGGCGACGGAACCAAAGGAGGGACATGACACCACCGATACCAATGTCCTCCTTGAAGACATCGGAGATGGGCATACCAGCGTACAGCAGCTCCTGGCCACGGTCGTCGGAGATGGTGGAGATGAAAGCAGCGGGCTTACGGATGAGACCGAGCTCCTGAGCCCAGGAGTAGTCGATGGGGATCTTGGGGGGGACGGGCTCCTTCTGGGGCACAATGACACCCTTCTGGACCTCCGCGTTGTAGACCTGGGCAAGAATCTGGGGAAGCTCCTCGAAGGTCTCGGGCACGTGGATGCCAGCCTCACGCATGGCCTTGTTCTTGGCGACGGCGGTCTCCAGGTCGGAGTTGGCGGAAGCACCGGCGTGGCCGAACTGAACCTCGGTCTTGAACATGCTGGCGCAGGTACCAATGGCCCAGGCGACAATGGGCTTGGTGATGGTGCCGTTCTTGACGGCCTCGATGACACGGTACTCCTCAACACCACCGACCTCACCCAGGAGGACGAGGATCTTGCACTCAGGCTCGGCCTGGTAACGGAGAAGGTGGTCGATGAAAGTGGTACCGGGGTAACGGTCACCACCGATGGCAACACCCTCGTAGACACCGTCGGTGTTCTGGGAGATGATGTTGTTCAACTCGTTGGACATACCACCGGACTTGGAGACGTAACCGACGGAACCCTTGCGGTAGAGCTTGGAGGCAACAATGTTGTCCATCATACCACCAGTGTTACCGATCTTGAAAGCACCGGGCTTGATACCACCGACGGTAGCAGGGCCGATGATGGTGATGCCCTTTTCCTTGGCAGTGACGAGAATCTCACGAGCACGCTGCCACACCGTTAGTCTCAATGGCTCATTTGATACGAATTCAGCAGGTCGAACGTACTCTCTCGGGGACACCCTCAGCAATGATGGCAATGCTCTTGATCTGGGGGCACTCCATGAGCTCCATGGTAGAGCTGTAGACGGAACGGGAAGAAGCGAAGTTGACGACGGTGTCAACGTCGGGGTGCTTGGCCATGGCCTTGGAAACATCCTGGTAGACGGGGAGGAGAGTCTCGCTGGTACCCCAGTACATCTTGCTGACGAACTGGCCACCGAAAGTGTAGATGATACCGGCGACGGAGGGAGTGCTGCGCTTGCAGATGAAGTCGAAGTCCAGCATACCCTGGACAGCCCGGGGCTGCATACCACTGTTGCCATTGTCAATGACGAGCCACGGTTGGGGAGCCACCGAGTGGAACTTACTATACGAAACATCTCGTCTTGTTGTGGAAGAGGGTGTGGTTGAGGGGAGAAAGCACACGGCTGGGGGGGTCGAAGCGGGTGATGTTGTCGTTGGCGGAGGCGCCGTTGGCAGTGTTGATCAAAGGAGCACCGTTAGGCATGATGGCTGATACTCTGCGAATTCGAATATCATGTCAGCACCGTGTCATAGCATGGTGGGTGAGATGGAACCAGGTCGAGGGAAGTCGAATAGACGGCATTGAAGACAACGGAGGGGAGATGCTTACCTGTCAACAGAGCTTGGACTGATGGGGAAATAGAATTAAAGAAGGGGAAGGGATATTAATATGTAGGTATGAGTGGTATAGAGGAAGGAGGAGTAGGAGGAAGAGAAGTCACACCGAATGTCGCGACCTGACGGAGGAGGAGGATGAGGAGGGGAACAAAAGGGAAGGGAACAGGAAGAGAGTAATGCAATCAAGGAGATGGAGAAACGAGAATCGGCGAGACAGATGAATGGACTGATGGGGAAGAGGCGGATGATGGGTGAAAAACAAAAAAAAAAAAAAGCAAGATTCTAAAAAAAATTAAAATCAAAAAATAAAAGCGTAGAGGAGGGGGACGATATCGGGAGCTTGATGGGGGGGGGGAAGAGAAGAAAGAGTAAAGAATTATGGGGCGTATGGGTTGTAACTCCATTACTTACCATACCGCTGGTGGTATGAATGGGGTGGAAAGTTGGTAACGTTCCGTATTGGAAACCGGCTCGAACCGTCACTCCGTCAACTCTGGCTCTTTCTGGCTCAAACAGCCGCCGCCGTTCAGTTGGGGAAACCCGAGTTGCGCAGCGATAGAATCACCCACTACTTGAATAGGTGCTCGACCGATCCGGAATACTTCGTGAACGCGACTCTGTTATCATTGTGTTATCATTGACTACCGGGGTTGGAATGCGACAGAGACTCCTGTCATCCTCGGAGTCCTCTACAATAGGAACGGAGTACGGAGTTTATGGCATCAGGTGAATCCCTCTTCCCTCTTTACTCGTATCAACCGTGCCTTCATCAGGAATTCGACTTTCCGCAGTAATCCCGTCAGCGACAGCAACAAAGTACGGAGTGTCCGGTCAGTATCTGAAGTACTCGTGAATCTTCTATCCCGCGGGTTCGAAGCGAAACTCGCCAAAGTCGATGATTGGAACATCGGATTGTCTCGACAGTGCACTGCCATCAAGAAATCGACCGATACCCATTCCGTCTTCCGAAACTCCCTTGGTTCATTTCGTTCATTTTGTTCATTTCAGGTCATAGCATTGAGCTGGTTGGGGTTAGAGCGGAGTGGAGCCCGGGATCCGCAAACTGGAGGCCAGGGACATGGATGGTCTGGTCCGATACGTAGACTATGCACGAGGCCTGTAAGTTGGCCGGGATCATTGCGTTTGTCTTTGTCTCCCCTCACCGAAAGATTGAGCAAGCGGTATGAGCTGGAAGTAAAGGATTGGAGGATAGAGATTGAATCTGGAATCTGATCGCAAGAGGAGCTGCCTACTTGGCCGTTAGTAGTAACTAACGGAGTCCTCGGGATGGTATGTACAGTGCACCGTTGAGTCCGATGGGGTCGATCGTTTGTTATTGTTGTTGGTTGCTGTTTTGTATTGTCGGCTCTGCCCCTCATTTCCATCGTAGTCGGCAGTCTTTCCTTATCTTATCAGAGCCAGTGGCAGCCTCAGGTACCGACCGCGGCGACGGACTTGAAGAAACTGGGGAAAAAGAAGCGTGGCCGTGAGCACCCAGGGAAAGTGATTACATCATCGTACAGCATGTCAATATTTTGATTGACAGTACAGAGTATAATGTGGAATTCTCAGTCTCTCTACGCCGTATAGTTCTATGCTCTCTGCCAATTCTGGGAACATCATCTGGCCACTCTGCTGCAACTGCTTCCGGTTTCGTACGAGACCATGGCCAACAAATTGACCACGTACCCAACAAATTCTTTTGCATAGTTCTAGGGGGCGTGGTATTGAGGCTACAGCGTAGGGCAGATACTGCGGAACTAAAATACTCAGACTCTGGATTGACCCTCCCGAGGATCCCCAACGCCCGCCAATCCAGGATGAGTCTGGATGACAGGCTGGGTCTTCGCCCGGCCCGCTTTTTCTTACGGAGGCTCCACTGCATCTCAACAACTCCCACAAACTCCCCTGGTATTCCTGGTATCGGCCACAATAGCGTCTGGTATCACTGCGTTTTGGTCATTTTGGCTCCAGGAAAACCAGAGGAAACCAGAGGGAAGTCCGTTTGAGACGATCATTCCATGCACTGATCCATCCCAATCCCTACTCTGGCGGCCGCCAGCCCAGAAAAAATTCCCTACCCACCACCCCGTTTATTATTCCACCTGCTCCTTTCATCGGACACTGCATACTCAGTATCATCACCGAGTCGACTAATCGGCGCCCGTCTCAGCTTCCGTTTGGTTCCTTTTTTTCTCATTTTCTCCCCCTCCGACCTCTTTTTTACTCTTCCTCTTGTGCCCACTTGGATCCCCCCCTCCCCCTCCGACTCTCTCCTCAACCCACCCCTCCTCCCTCCGATCTATTTCCAGTGACATCTCGCATCTGGTAATAATTCCTACCAACCTACGAAAAATATCTCTAGTCTTCCTCTCTTCCTCCTCTTCCTCTTGACTCTTCCTCCTGCTCTCTCAATTATCAGGTATATTCTTAATCCGGGGTTGACTTCCCATATACATCCTCTATATCCTCCATTGTTGTTGTTATTCGCCGCCTCTTACACTTACTTCAGTTTAATTCTATCCTCCCTCTCCTACCTCTTACGATCATCATGTCCGCCAAATCGATTCTCGAGGCTGATGGCAAGGCCATCCTCAACTACCACCTCACTCGTGCCCCCGTCATCAAGCCGACTCCTCTCCCTTCTTCCTCCACGCACAACCCCCCTCCCAAGCTCGCCTCCCTCTACTTCCCCGAAGATGAGTCCGTCAAGGACGTTCTCGACCAGGCTGAGGTCCTCTACCCTTGGTTGTTGACCCCCGGATCCAAGTTCGTGGCCAAGCCCGATCAATTGATCAAGAGACGTGGAAAGAGCGGCCTGTTGGCCCTGAACAAGACCTGGGCTGAGGCTCGGGAGTGGATTGAGGCTCGCGCTGGCAAGGAGATCCAGGTCGAGACCGTGGCCGGCTACCTCCGTCAGTTCCTGGTTGAGCCCTTCGTGCCTCACCCCCAGGAGACTGAGTACTACATCAACATCCACTCCGTGCGTGAGGTAAGGAAGATCGTAACCCGATTGCCACTATGCGCAGGAATGCTAATTCACTATAGGGTGACTGGATCCTCTTCACTCACGAGGGTGGTGTCGATGTCGGTGATGTGGATGCTAAGGCTGAGAAGCTCCTCATCCCCGTCAACCTCAAGAACTACCCCTCCAACGAGGAGATCGCTGCTACTCTCCTGAGCAAGGTCCCCAAGGGTGTCCACAACGTCCTGGTTGACTTCATCTCCCGCCTCTACGCCGTCTACGTTGACTGCCAGTTCACCTACCTTGAGATCAACCCTCTGGTTGTCATCCCCAACGCGGATGCCACCTCCGCTGAAGTCCACTTCCTCGATCTGGCTGCCAAGCTCGACCAGACCGCTGAGTTCGAGTGCGGTACCAAGTGGGCCATTGCCCGCAGCCCCGCCAACCTGGGCATGCCCGTCATCAAGAGCGAGAAGGTCAACGTCGATGCTGGCCCTCCCATGGAGTTCCCCGCTCCTTTCGGCCGTGAGCTGAGCAAGGAGGAGAAGTTCATCTCCGAGATGGACGCCAAGACCGGTGCCTCCCTCAAGCTGACCGTCCTCAACGCCAACGGCCGTGTCTGGACCCTGGTTGCTGGTGGTGGTGCCTCCGTCGTGTACGCCGACGCCATTGCCTCTGCTGGCTTCGTCAGCGAGCTCGCCAACTACGGTGAGTACTCCGGTGCCCCCACCGAGACTCAGACCTTCAACTACGCCCGCACCATCCTCGACCTGATGCTGCGTGCCCCCACCCACCCCGAGGGCAAGGTTCTCTTCATCGGTGGTGGTATTGCCAACTTCACCAACGTTGCCTCGACCTTCAAGGGTGTCATCCGCGCTCTCCGCGAGGTCGCCCCCGTCCTCAACGAGCACAAGGTCCAGATCTGGGTTCGTCGTGCCGGTCCCAACTACCAGGAGGGTCTCAAGAACATCAAGGCCGTTGGTGAGGAGCTTGGTCTCAACATGCACGTCTACGGTCCCGAGATGCACGTCAGTGGTATCGTGCCCCTTGCCCTTCTCGGCAAGCAGACCGACATCAAGGAGTTTGGTTCCGCGTAAGAGCAAAAGGAGGGTCTTTTCTGCTGATTCCCCTTTCTATTTTTTAATTTAATCTTCCTATGAGATTCTATTTTCTGAATGCATGGCATGATACGGTTGTTTTACGTCATTCTGTTATTTTACTCATTTTTTTTTTCTTTTCTTGACGGCACACACACACACACACATGGATTCCCCGGCTTTGCTTTGAATTCAAGTGCAAGGGAAAGACGGGACTTGATCCGTTCTGGAGTTGAAACACTGCTTAGACTTGTGATAGTCGTGAATACAACGATACGATCTGTTGTTCGGTCTGTAAAGATATCCTAGATTTGTTGAGAGGTTTCGGCTCGTACCGCGATTAGAGCCCATCCCCGTATTGACTAGGGGGAGACAGGTGCCAAAGAACAAAGAAAAACCATGCAGCAGCGCATGCAAGGATGACTTGTCCGCCCCTCCAGGCGACGCCCACACTCCACCAAGTAGACAGGAAAAAACCTGCCCGGTGCCAAAAGAGACGCAGCTGCAATATGTGTTGTACATGTAGCCATCATTCCAGCAATCGCGCAAAGCAGTTCCCCCTACATGCGGTGTGCACAATCTACACAGTAACAGCAACTTACATGTACACAAAGAACACATTAGACACATGTGCAGCGCAGCGCAGCGCAGCAACGCATGTGTGTGCTGTACAGGATGTGCATACAAAATGCACAGCTACCCTTACAAACCAACAAACTCAACTCAGGGAAAAAAAAAAAAAAAGTATAGTATAGTATGGGAAGGCATTCAATACCCTGTGCCTGTGTCTGTGTCTGTGTCTGTGTCTGGTATGGTGTATGGTAACTCAATACAAACGCCGTATGTAACGCTCCAAACCGACGTCAAAATAAACTACACCCCCCTTTCGTTACAGCTACGAAGATAAGATCCGAAGGGAAGGCGTCGGTTCCCAGATCCACATGGTCTAGAGATCTGTTCTGCAGAGATCAAGATCAAGATAAAGATTACGATAAAGGGGGTGGGAAAAAGATTTTCGGACAGGGGTTGGTGGGTGTGTGGGAAACGAGGGAGGAGGTTCCGTACGTCCGAGGCGGGAGGCGGATGGATGGAACTTGGAACTTGGGAGATTTTGTCTCTGCTGGGTAAGGGCAGGGAGGGCAGGAGGGAGGTTTTGTTTGGTTTGCATTCGATGTTGGCGGTATGTATATATGAAGGAGAGGGTGTTTGGGCACTGTAGCATGGATGCTCGTGGGAATTGGTTACTAACATTGTCGGGTAGAGGGTTGGGTTGGGTTTGGAAAGGTGGCTTACATGATTCTCGTCTGTGTTTCGGTTATCACGGTTGATGAAAGCAGGAGGAAGATGTGAAGCTGATGCTGCTTTCTTTCCTTTCTATGTTCTATAGATCAAATATAGATGTATCCTTTCTTGACCATCACTTCACATGGCAGGTTATGTCAGAGACGATACTGTTGTTAATGTACAGTAAAGTAAACGCACCCGTATATGTATATATCTTTCCCCAGGCTGTCCTAATTGAGCAGTATATAAACAACCAACAACCATACTACCCCTTCTCTTACCTTTCCAAACCCAACGCTCATCTGAATATCTGGGTTCAAGATACGAAATTGCCATCAACCTTAGGAATGAATCATACTTTCTCCGAGCAAAACAGACTCATAGTGACACTACTATACTTCACCCGTTTCCTAACTCGATTATATAGAATCGATTAACTTACCCATCCTTCCATCAGCCGCGACAACCAAACGGGAGCAGCCACCTGAAAATTGACAGCGTCATCTCAGATTTAAAAAACTGGCTTATCTGCTCTAGCTAAGTGACCCAAGCTAGTCCGGACTGATACGTAAGGAGTTATACCACCGAGTCCTTCCTCGTGACCTCCAGTGCTGACGACTTCATCCTCGCAATACATCATGGTCTATTGGTCGATGACATATGTTCCAGCGTTGCTGTCACACGACCGCGCTGTTGAGACTCGTTTCTGTGGATCTGGACAGGAGGTGATGAATAATTGTCATGTTCGTCAAGTCCTTACTGCTGAACCGGGTTCCTACATCATCGGCTGAGTTTCACACAGGAGAGTAGCTGTTGGTCTCTGGACATGCGAGACCTTGATGGGGAACGTGCGACTTGTGTATGATATGCATTCCTCTACAGGTATGGTGTAGCATCTCATGGAAGGCTAACGCGATACCTGCTTTCGAGGCGCGTGGCGAGTGATTGATCTAGTGCCCGGACTAATGGGTCTGATGCTAGGAGCTACGACACCTCAAGAAAACAAAACCCGCAGAGGTCATCAGAAGAGAGGAGATTATCATATCGTATTACATACTCTCACCGCGGCAAACAGCTCCAGACACGACGAGAGTGAAGTAGTTGACAAGCGACAAAAGTACATCGTGTAGTATGCAAAAAAAGTCATTTCACGCTTTCGGCAATAAATGCGCAGCAGAACAGTTGATAGAACCACAACACCAACGATCAAGAGAGGGTCCAAAGCCCCCTCTCCACAGCTCGTATCGGGCCTTTTTTAATGGTGGGAGTTTAGGAAGAGAGCTCTGAATGGCCGAGGCTCATGATTTTGCGGAAAAAGGGAGGTATAATACACGTTATAGGCGGCTTCGAACATCCGGAAAAACAGAAGACAACAAGACGTTGAACATTATTTGGCTAGTTCAATTTACTCGTTGATCTTGGCGAGGATCCTGTGATTGATACGGGTTAGAATCCAGATCGACAGCAATCAATGAATGAAGGAATGTACGTACTCGGAGTCGCGGTAGAGGGTGTATTCCTCCTCTCCAACCTTGATGGGGCTACCACCGAACTACACAGCAGAATGTTAGCCATGTCCGAAAAAGCGTTGGAGCTGCCAGAAACCCAATGCTCCTTCCGACGGACCGGGCGATGTCCGAAACGTACCTGGGGGATGAGGACACGGTCGCCGACAGCGACGCCCATGGGGATGCGCTGGCCATTGCGGTCGACGGCACCGGGGCCAACGGCGAGGACCTTGGCCTCGTTCTGCTCCTTGACGCTGCTCTCGGGGAGGAAAATACCGGAGGCGGTCTTAGCCTCGGGCTTGACACGCTGGACCAGGACGCGGTCCAGGAGAGGGGCAAGGTTCTTGACGTTGCGGAGGAAAGACTGTGCACAGAAAGGACGGATTAGTGACAGGTTCAAGAGTTCAAGGTCGATGGTGGTGATGATGATCAGAGGAATCGGCGATCCGGTGGAAACAGGCGGAAAAGTTCAATCGGAGCTCCAGGCACCAAAGACGGAGGGAGATAACATACCATTGTAATGGTGATGTGATTGAGGGTGCTGAGCACAGGAGGCAGCGAGCAAATCAAAGAGGAGTGATTAAGGATGAAAGTGAGTCAAGGCGTGGAGAGCAAAAGAAGAAGAAGAGGAAGCGGCCGGCCGGGGAAACGAAGATCTGATCTGGAGTCGCGAGAAATTTCCAGAATGCCAAGACCAACAAGCTTCCATCCTCTTTTGCGTTCTGCCGAGGGCTTCACCACCACGACCTTTCCTATGAGCATTTCTTTGTTTTTCGGCCACTCCGAGAGGGCATTCCATTGAACATTGGAAGACAGACCACTGTATACTGTCTCGCGTGGACGGCCACCCGATAGACCTACTCATACAACTACCCCAGCATCTCCAGTCTGGCACATCATTACCCGCTCGTTCCCTTTCCCGAGCCGGCCAGACCGACTCCGGAGCTGCCAAACCTTCTCGGTTCTGCTTAATTAATGGATTGCATATACCCTGGGAATTTTCTAAAACTCCATCCTACCATCCAAAATGCCACCCCTACAAAGCCGTTATCATAACAAGGTGACTGATACTTTGAGGAAAAACCCCCTAACTCCAACTACCATCTTCTTCCCCGTCCACGGCCACCTCCTCCGAAACCTCCTCCGTAACCCATCTGCTGTTGACCACCACCTTGCCCCCCAAATCCAGGTTGACCCTGCTGTCCGCCGCCTGGGCCGGATTGCCCGCCCATGAGCGCCTGGGCATGTTGCATGAACGTCATGGGGTCCATCGAGGCGGGATCCAGGCCTTGCGCCATCATGCTCGTGAGGATTCCCTGCATCATCTCCGGCGACATGTCCGGCATACCGGGCATACCAGGCATCGGAGGGGCCGCGCTGCTTGGAGGAACGCCTGGCCCGGGTGGACCACCGGCCATCGGCGGCATACCCATCCCCAGGAAAGCTTGCATATCGTCCAATTGTCTCTTCTGGTCCCCGATATCCTTGCGCAGCTCCTGCTGTTTCAACACGTAACTGGCCCACGTGAACTCATCAAACCCGTAGTTGAAATAGTCCGTGATATCGGACCCCGGTCGCCGCCATGGCTTGTCGTCTTCCGGAAAGTCCGCGTCCATGTCGGTCAGTAAAATGGGTTTGCCCGTCGTCGGGTGGACGGGGTTGGCATGAACGTCGATTGTGGACACTTGGACTGGAGGATACGACGAGCCCGGCCTTTGCGGTGCAGCCGGTACAGCGGGTCTTGCGCTGGCTGGTACGGGCGTGGCGGATTCAGCTTTGGGAGTAGTGAGGGTGGGGGTGGAGGGTTTCGGAGCAGGAGGAGACTCTGCGGACGAGGGGCGTTGTGATTCTGCGCGTAGATTGGCATGGCGAGGATGTGGGCTGTTTGAGGGTTAGACAAGCTGCAGGAGAGAATCACAGAGCTCGACTCACGCTTCTGGAGGTGGCGCATCGGCGGGCGCTTCAGTAATGATGTTGAAGTCATCCTAGAGCTTGAGTTAGACGGCCAAAATAAAGCTGCACTTGGTATCGTAACCATACATCATCTTCATCCACTTCTATCTCTTCTTCCTCATATTCCTCTCCATAGTTATCTGCAGGAGGATTCTGGGCACCATTTTGGTGTTGAGGAGCCGGCACGGTATCGGCGGGATCGTAGAAGTCATCGTCTTCGTCGTCCATCATCTTGAAGAGCTGCAGGGGGTATGGAGTGAACGGATGTAACGAGGCGTAGCGGAAATGCGATCCTGTTTACGGCGATCCTGCGGAGATCGCACGGGCGGCGGGTTTGGCCTGTTTGCTCGGGCTTTGTTTGCTCGCGACGAGCTTCCAACCTGCAACGTCAATGAAAGAATTGTCCCTGGTCAAGTGATTCGGAGGTCAAAGAAAAGAAGCTATTGGAAAGCTTGTTGGCTTGGTCGAGGTCTTCTCTTACCGTGCCATTGACATTTTGTTGGCTTACAGGCATCAATTCGACCACCCCAATCCGGAAACTCTCCCAATCACGTGCCGGTACGTCAGTCGTTTGCATGTGAGGAAGAACGACAAGCCACTTACACTCGATTCGAGATAGACCTCCAAAAACTCCCCGACACAATGTCGAACTCCGAACAGCCCAGTCATAGCTCGACTCCGAGATCCTTCACAAGCCAGACCGTCTCTGCCGAAGACTTACTCAAGTCGCAGACGGTTGGTCTGGTGCATCTCTCCGATTTTCGCAAACGCCGGGCAGAGGTCCTCGAGCAGAAAGAACGAGAAGCCCATGATAAATCGCTTGGGAGAAGCGCAGCCGGTATTTCTAGAAGTGCCACTCCTTCTACGGGCGACATAACTGACGGGTAAGTCAAGGCTTGACAGTAGTCCATTGATGCCCCACGATGCTGATCGCAAAGCACTAGCAACTCGACTCCCCGAAGCGACGGTCCTCCCAAGAAGAAAAAGAAGAAGCCGCTCGTGAAGAGCAAGCTCTCATTCCACAATGACGAGGAGGAAGAGGAAGAGGTCGACAGCGCTGCCGGTACCCCACGCGATTCCAGTGTTCCGCGGTCCGCCTCGAGGACTCCAGTCGACGATGGCTCTGCGCCACCATCACGGCGCATCACACCCAACCCCAATGCCCCTCCACCACCGAAGGCGATGACAAAAGCGGCCTTGAAAGCCGAGGCAGAGGCGCGCGATGCTCTCCGTCGGGAGTTCCTGGCCATGCAGGAGGCCGTGAAGAACACCGAGATATTGATTCCCTTTATCTTCTACGATGGAACGAATATTCCCGCTGGGACGGTCAAAGTCAAGAAGGGCGACCCCGTGTGGCTGTTTCTCGACAGATGCCGGAAGGTCGGAGCCGAGCTCGGCGTCAGTGGTAACAGCCAAGCATCCAAAGTGCGCAGAGACAACCGGCGCGAATGGGCTAGAATTAGTGTCGATGACTTGATGCTGGTCAAGGGCGAGGTCATTGTGCCACATGTGAGTATTTAAACATAACCTGAGTTGGTATGGAGCATTGGCTGATCGATGTAGCACTACGAACTATACTATTTTATCGCCAACAGCGTCCCCAGCTACACAAGCGCCGGTGGCCTGTTGTTCGATTATTCTAACAAGCCGCCGGCGGCTTCACGAACCGACGATCCTCTCTCAAAGCCGAATAGCGACCAGCTGGAAGGAGCTGATAAGGATCCCACCCTAACCAAGGTGGTCGATAGACGCTGGTATGAGCGCAACAAGCACATTTTCCCTGCGAGCCTGTGGCGGGAATATGAACCTGGACCGGAGTTTGAGGAAAAAATGCGCACGACAAGGCGCGATGCGTCCGGAAATACGTTCTTCTTTTAGAGCGCTGGTGCAGGGAAGAGTAGACTTATAGGGGATGTGCTAGAGAGCGAGAAGTGTTATGCATGCTAAGATACCCGTATAAACCCTTTGGCAGTATATAGTCGAAGTTGAGATATTTACCATTTTGAGACCTTCGAATGCCTCCGTATGCTTTCCTGATCTAGCTTTCGCGCAGCTTCATACAACCACTCTCACCCTTCGTCAATCTACACAACCAGGGGATTAGCTCACTATCAACAATGGATTTCTACCTTCGATGCAATTCCCTCAAGTGTCGAGCCCAGCTGAAAGAGAGAGCAGTCGTCACGACCTGCTCGTAAGTCCAGTTCAACAGCAGCTTCAACTTTGCATAACCTCGGCCACTAATCCTTCCGAAGACACATCTTCTGTCTCCAATGTGCCAGCAATCTAGGACTTTCACATCAAACTTCAGTCGACCGTCGCTGCCCAGCGTGCCAAACCATCCTCGTCAATCCAGACGATGCGGTCGCCACCATCCTCAACCCATCCGAAGACTACAAGACGAGCGTGCTAAGCGGACTGGACCCGAACACGATCATGGAATGCGCCGGCCGGGCCCTGCTGTTCTGGACGTACCAGACCACCCAGGAAATGTGCGCATCGTCCTTCCCCGGCATATAAAGCATATAGAACCGTCCTCGAGACTCCTTCACTAACAGCCCCCTCTCGCAGCTTCTACCAAGAATTCCTCGGAAAGGCCCTCACCGAGAAATACGCCAATCTCAACAGCCAGATGGACAAGGTCATCCACAACGCCAACTCGGAGATCTCCGCCTTACAAGCACGAATATCAGGTGCGCTTCCCCTCAAGTATAATTCGATTTCCCCCCCTCCCAGCTCTTCTGCACGCTTCAAACCCAGATACCAACACACCCTCCCGCATCACGCAGATATGCAAACCACGCAGGATCAACTCCGCAAAAAGAACCAAGAGCTCGTCGACCTGTACGGCGAGAAATGCACCCGCTTCACGCAGATCACCAACCTGTACAACCTGCTGAAATCGCGCGCCATGAAGTCGCAGATGCAGACCGCGGCGACCGACTCGGTCCATCAGACGTTGAACTCGCTCGCCCCTTCTCACCAGAATAACGTGCCGCCTCCGTCGTCGTTTGCTGCTACAGCTTCTGGTGCTGCAGCAGGTGCAGCAGCAGCAGGTGCAGCGGGTCTCCCAATGCACATGCACACGCACACGGCACTGGGATCCTCCGTGCCCCCGCAGACACCGTTGCATCGGTACCCGGTCGACCGCGAAGGCGTGGAGCAGCTGCATCGCCACCAGCGCAGCGGAACGGGGAGCTCGAAGGGGGCAGCGACGCAGAAGCAGAAGCAGAAACAGACAGTGGATGCGGTGGCTATGCCTCCTCCGCCGCGGCAGGGGCGGTTACTCGGGGATCCGAGACATCGTACGTTCGTGCGAATTTCCATTTCTCTCATGAACGAGAATCCTAACTCTGAACCCTACAGGCGAGACGACGAGGATCCAGCACCGAGCCCGGCTAGTTGGAGGAAGTGGAAGTGGAGGCGGCGGTGGAGCAGGTGGTGGCTCCAGCACGCGCCCAACGACCGGATCCTCGACGCTCCCGCATGACAGCGTGCTGCTCGCTCGATTCGGAGCCGACAGCGGACCGAATAATCCTTTTTTGGTCGGTGCGGAATCGATATCCAGGGGCGACGGCGGACATCGGCGCCATGCCGACTATCCTGGGGAGCCTCCGGGCGTGAGGTCCTATTTTGACAGTACGGGGCTGTAGCCATACGCATGCATTACAGGGACCTCTTCTCGGAGAGTCGATATCTATGAAGGAATGTGGATGTGGGGGGTGGAAACAAGGTTTGGTGTGGTGTGACCGCATCTTCCTGGTTTGTCTGTTGCTTCTTGCCAGTTGCTTTGGCTTGTGTCACGCATGCAGGCCGATTAGAATCTACGCTCGGCGTTTCAGGGGAGTGGAAGGGAGGTGGCATACTGTGCTTCTGTATATATGTACTTTGCTAATTATACGGATGGTTTTGTTGCTCAGGGCCGTATGCAGGTGCTGCGTATACATGATTCAAGTGGACAGCGCACGGTTGAGCTGCCATACTTCAATCTGGAGTACTAGGCCCTGGCCCCGGTGCATTAATAGGACTTTCTTGTCCAGTAATTCGTAGTTTGGCACTGAGGAACTTATAGTTGGCTGACCTCCTACTATTCAGAGCCACTGATGGATATATGAAGCACTGATTAGGGATCAGCTACTATGAAAATGCTTGTATGAATGAATCATAGCAGCTGGTTTGAGAACAGCGGACCAAGGCAGCCAGGATCTCGGACGCTGTCTACTTGCCTGACCAAAAGACAATATGACCCACATCCGAACAGCATTTTGTCAAATGTAACCACTGTTTCAGCATTCCGTTCGTAAATACCGCGGTGACTAGAGGTCCGATAGGGTAAAAGCATTATATAAAGATAGACAAGACAGGCCGATCTAGATACAGGGAAATTCTCTTACTCACGAAGCAAGACATCAAGCTTGGCATTTGCCTGCAATAGCAGAAATCCACCTAACAATAGTATCAGGACATGCTGGGATCAACAATGACTGAACGCTACAAAAGCTCAAAAGAGAGTCACAGAAAGCGATGAAAGATGTCAGAGATTTCAAAATGTTGTTGTGTAGCAAGAGATCTCCACTAGTGGAGTTGTATGCTGGGTTACTGCCGTGGCATATGAGAATATACACGACCTCATAATTTCCTGCTAGCAGGAAAACCTTTTCGCGAAGAGGTGAGTTGATGTTGCCGGCACTGTCCGCTATGCTGGATTTATGTCCTGGTAAAAACAGCTGCGTGGTGGCTTGGGGGTTCGTTAGTATGAGTGCCGTCGTGAAAGCTATGATTATGTCGGCGTGTTGGAAGGAGTGTCCAGTACCCGAAGCATTGACTGAGATGTGGTCTTGTGGATCAACATAATCTATTGAACTAACAAGCTCGCTCTGCTCGAAATGACGTACGACATCTGGGTGACTTCTGAGAAGCCGGGTTGACAGCGACAATCTCAAACCACCGGAGAGATTGTGAGGAGTAAGAAGGACTTGCTGAGCGAGATCCAAGGAAATGAACGCCTTCTCCTCGGGCAGTCGAATGGCTGACACTCTTTCTCCAGCCTTTGCTTCTAGAGCTGGTGAGATGAAGTCAACAGTTTGCGCCACTGAATTCTTCGTATCCAGTCCTCTGACCTGCATAAACGAGGCCAAGGAGCCCAGGTTCGAGGAAGTAAGCAGATGCAGACTTTCACGTCCTTCGTTGCATGGGAATGACTCCTCCGCGCTTTCAAGTAGAACTTTCCGTTTCCAGGGCATTCTACAATTACTGGATCTTCGTTTTTGGGGTAGACATGGGCTCTTGAGGAGCGATGTGTTGCCGGAAGAAGTTTTGGCATCACAGATGGGCATGTGGCCACTGTGTATCTCAGAGCTCTCCAGTGAGCTTTCTAGCAATGTTTTGACCTCTGTCCTCATATTCTCGCTTCTTTCCCTCGCACAGACAGCTTCAGGGCTGTTCGTCAACGCGATAGCCCCTTTCACCGCAGTCGCCATGAATGGCTCTTCAGTTGTCGAATCTAGCTCCAACGAGTTCGACTGCACTTGTGTCATACGAATGCAGCCTGTACGCGTCTTCTGCGGCTGGACTTTGAGCTCCCGAAAAATCGCGTCGCTAGCTGGAGGAGTATTGATGTTAAAGACCCCTTCGTTGTAAGGGATGCAGTCAGATGTAGCAAAATTATCAGTTATCTCACTAAAAGCCACTTGAGAGATACCATGACTCGACTTCGCGTCGCTTTTCGAGAGTTGACTGGCAGAGTGCGATGGAAAGCCATGTTGCTCGGTATGATCAGAGAGTTCGTAGGATTCCTCGAGTGATTTGGATTGAGTCACCACGTAGTCGGCTAGTTCGATATCATCCGCAATCAGCGGCGAGGTGTTGAAATGCTGCCAGTTTGGTTGAAAAGATTTCTTTCGCACGCATGGGGTATTATCCAGCCGATTATGCGTAGGGTCGATGATTGTCTCACCAATGGTCCATGGATTCTTCCAGCCTCCGTCTTCATCTTCTGCAAATACGCCAAAGTTGGATTGTGTGCCGTCAACCGTAGGGAACGGTTCCTCCTCGTCGGAGAACTGGTCATCGTTGGCAGGAAGAAGGTCAGGGGAATCCGAACGTGACTCTGAAGCTTGGACCTATGGAAGTCAGCACGCGACCATTTCGAGCAAGACGACAAATGTAGACCCGCCTTCTTTAAGCCCAATTCAGTCCGCAGTAGATCCTCGAGATCCTCATTGCGGAGATCAAAGCCCTTTCGAGCCTCCTGTATCAGAAGTAATGCACCCTTCGCACAATCAAGCTTCTCCTCTCGGATGTTCTCGCCGGAAGTGTCTGTCCCATTTGCCAAGCCTCTCGCCAAAATCACATCGTGATCGCTGATTTTGTCCTCCAATGGACTGAGGTCCAAATCGCCAGGGCTGTAGCAAACAGGCCTCGCACCAGGGGGCAGGCTTTTCTCCTCGTCGTTGGTAAGGATCGGAGTCTCCACCTTCAGCTTGTCGTAACGGTCCCATGACGGCAGGATACTTTCCCAATGACTTTCGATGTCGGCTGGTTCGATTCTTCGAAGAGCAGATGCAAGAAAGAGCGCGCTTGATCTGTTGAGGTCTAGCTTCTCATGATGCAGGCTCTCTTCAAAAGATGTGTGCACTTTATTGATGTGGTCTCGGAACTGGAAAAGAGAGTTTGAGGGAAGATCGGGTACCGCGACACAGCTTTCTTGCACATGCTCGAGGGGATCCACGTCTGTATAGCTAGTTGCTATCCCATGGAACCGAGCATACTGTAAAACTGAAGAGTTTATGTAATGGGCCATGAAGGTGAAGTTTCAAGAAGAAATCAATGGTAATGATTGAATTGGTTGGTATCAGTAGATGGTTGAGGAAGGAAGGTGGTCCCTAGCCACGTGCCCCGCAAACGCTCATAGTAAATAACAGTAGCGCATGCAACGCTCCGGCTTCAATGACATGATAAACTCGCTGGATCTTGATGATCACGTCGCTAGAATTGCAATGGCCCCGGTCTTCCCAAGTCTGCATAAAGAGCCCGCTCTTGCAGTCTTTGGCTGACAATAATAAAACAGCAAACGAAGTAACGCCAGTGCTCCACATTAATTGTAAGTCGAAAGCACCTTAAATGACAACCTTCTTCAGTCGTTGTAGTTTGACTGACGGGATCCGTCCTTGTTGACAGGAGGGAGGTTGTAACGAGCAATGTACTCCTCCTCCTGTGATTTTCCTGCTGGGTCCAGCACCGGGCGCTCAGCATGGGATGCGACTCGGACCGCATGGCGGCGGTGAGGGGCGAACCCATAGGAGGCTGAATGATTCTGTCGGTATCCTCAGCAAACAGGTACAATTACCAAACCAGGGGAGCGGCTACTTACTGTAGTTCGGTTGTCCCAGATGGCCACGTCGTTCTTGTTCCATTGGAAGCGAGCATGCATCTCTTGTGTCGTTGCGATCACTTCGGTGAGGTAGCGGATGATAGCATCACTTTCAGTCTTGGGGATCCCGACAATCTTCGTCACGAAGCCGGGGTTAAAGAAGAGACTGTTCCAACCGGTGACAGGATTGGTCCTGATCAATGGATGCTCTGTTGTGACAGGCTCACGACGAACCGTTCGTCCAAGGGCTCTGGAGTCGGAAGCCTGCATTTCGGCAGAGTGAAGAGCTGTCAAGCCCTTGAGATATGTTTGCATATGAGATGAAAGTGCATCGTATGCTGCGTATTGAGATGTCCAGAGAGTATCTCCACCGCCTCCCCGAGGGGGGCCAGTAAGAACCTTGAGGGATGTGTACGAAGGGGGTTGAACTTCATAGGTCACCTATTATCAGTCAGACGGCTGCCTTGGATACGCGAAGGAAAGCATGTCACATACGTCTGAGTGCCACAGAAAGCTGGGTGTGAACATTGCCCGTTGGTCGGCAGCATTGTCACCTGCATAGACGACATGAATATCCTCCAATCCTTCCTTCCTGGGAACGGCTGTGGTGGCATGCTGATGGTAAAGATTAGATCGATGTGCTCCAAGACACCAAGGGAAACTGGCTTCATACCTTGTGCAATTTGCCGAAATGCCTGCCCAGGTTACGCTGGGCGTCAATGTCTAGATCATCCTGATCACGGAAGAAGACCACGCCACGAACAGCAACCAAACGGGCTAGATCATCCTTTTGGGCGTCTGTCAATTTGGCAAGATTGACACCATGAACCTCCGTGCCAATCTTCGGAGTGTAATCGAAGACGTCTGTCGCGTCCTGGAGAAGGTTCCGGAAGTCGGGGTCACCATGAAGCCCCCTGTCCTCATGGGGAATCTCTTCTAATGGTGCCCAATGAAGGTTTGGAAATGTGGGTAACAAATGCTCGTATGCATAGTTATCATGGTTTTCCACAGTCGTCCTGCCCGGCTGGTAGCCGAATTTGTTGCCGGCGATGTCCTGCTTCTTGGAGATGGAGATGGATCTTAGATCCTGGGAGGGAAGAGGGTCCACCAACGAGGGCGCCATGTTCTAGGGTGGACAGAATCTGAACTCTCTAGATGAAGTGCAACTGAGAATGAAAGCAAGAGTAGATGCACAAGATGAAGATGATAGTATTGCAATGAACTTATTATGGGATATAGATAGAGGCAAGGAGTCGTTGCTCATATATAGGCATGAGGCAGAGCAGCGTGGTTCTCCGACCCAATTGTCAGCAGACGTGCTGGGAGCAGTAAGACTCATCTCCACGCCGGGCTGATGTTACGGACAATGTATTGCACCATCGATGGGGAAAATCACCCAAGAGGCCGGATACAGCAGGATAGCTAGCCATGAAGCAACCATGGGACGACGGGTTCCAGAAAACATTCCGAAGCCCCCGGGCGCCACAGATTCGGCGCCGATCGCGTCATCGCGACTGAAAACTGTGGGGAAGGACATTGACCCAGCTTGCGACTGGATAGATAGAATTGTCCGCCATCATACCTTACCAGTGAATCTGAGGGAGCAGAGGGCAGGTACATGCCTTGCGTCGTCAATTGGCAGCGTCACACCGACATTTTGAGACGTGGACATGGTTTTATGTTGTGGTGGTAAAAACAGGAGCTGTTCTAGATTCAGGGGGGCGGCGTTCGGGGGTTCTTCCGCCTCGCAGATCGTAGATCCTAGTGCTAGTGCTGGGGTGAGTCAACAGGCGATCGTTTGGATGGAGTATCAGGGTAGAGTG
The DNA here is from genome assembly GCF_003184745.1 of Aspergillus uvarum CBS 121591. Classification (NCBI taxonomy): domain Eukaryota; kingdom Fungi; phylum Ascomycota; class Eurotiomycetes; order Eurotiales; family Aspergillaceae; genus Aspergillus; species Aspergillus uvarum. The sequence continues at coordinate 222,628 of NW_020291312.1, forward strand.
ATGCAACCCACTTCCAGAACTCGCATTCGGTATCACAAGCTAGCGGAGAAGTGTTATCGTCGCATATGTCATGGTGACAAGCCAGCAACGCCGACTGATGCCGAGAGGCCGAGTGAGTGTGACTGATTGATAAGACGGGGCATGAGGCTAACAAGGTGGATCCGGGGATGAGGTGCGATCACGCCAGTTTGCCGCCCTCTTGCGTGTTGCCCCTCACCGCCCGGCCTTAACTTGACCTCCGTCGGACCTCATCTACTATGAGTACTGGGTACTTTAGATAGCAATTTCCATTAGGCTTATCTAGGGCCCAATTCTTTCTGGTCGGACACGTAGTCTATTCTTATCATTCAGCCGTCAGATCTTGGGAGCCCAAAGATCATATAAATTTCGAGTTTATATTGAATTCCATTATGATATGCCGGCGGCGCCCTTAGCCCTGTATTGCATCACACAAAGAACTCCTCATTAAAACCATGCTAACCCAAACAGACAAAAGTGCCAAGGTCCCTTGCTTTTCACCGTCGCCAAGAACATTATATTGTACAATGAGAAAAACAAAGACTCAGCGCCGACAGAGCAAGTATGTATCAGGTAGAACCCGTCCTTCAGAGGTTGAGCCTGCCATCAGCGGCCGAAGGAGGACCCAGGACAACTTCCTGCACCTGCTCAGTCACGCCGCCGAGGCGCCCGGCAACACCTAAGATACCAGCCTCCACGTCGCTAAGCACAGTAGCAAGATCGTTGATGATGGACTTGGGAGTTCCAGACGCCGGTCCATCACGACTCCGCGCCGCCACAAAGTCATGAATCTGTCGTTCCAAAGTAGACTCTACTCCGTGAAGGTGATCCTCGATCTCCTTCAGACTCCGAGTGTAGCGCTCGAGGACAACTCCCATCTCATCCGAACGCTGGGAGAAGTAATCCACCAGGTTAACAGGCACCCCGTTCACGCTAGTGGCAGTGGCAGGATCGCTCTCAACATCATCGGGAAGGGCCAATGTATTCTTACGCGTTGAGCGAAGTGTTTGCGCATCAGTCTTCTGGTTCTGAGACGTCCACCAACCAGCACCGCCGGTAGACTGATATTGTAGGGGTAGTTTCAGAGTGTCAATGGCGCGGAATGCAACCTGGGCCTCGGCCGCATCGCGGGATACGAGATTGCGCAGCTGATCAATCTCACTGGCATCGTTTTCCAGAGCATGTTGCATGGTCTCAAGCTTCCCTTGAACGAAGTCCACATCGTGTGGTATGCTCTGTCCTTGTGTCTCAATTGTAGGAATCATGTTCGAGACTTCATTGCATAGTTTGATCTGACCCAGTACGTAATTATCGAACCTCTCAAGCTCCGCCTTGATCTCATCCGCACAACTTTCATACTTGGTGGTGGGGAGGATGTTGCTGACGTCGATCTTGACTCCGGGAATTACGGTGGTGCCACCGAGCTGTGCGGGTTGTTGTGTAGTGGTGCTCTGATTGCCGAACAGACCCAGTGTAGGTTTCTGAGCTTGGGTTTGCTGTGCATTGTTCTGAGTGGCGCCACCGCTATGACAAGCTTTCTGTTAGAACGAAATCATCACTTCAGAACATGAATGATGTAGGTAAATACTCACAATAGACCTCCTCCAGTGGTAGCAGTGTTTGTCGTAGTGCCACCGAAGAGCGGCTTGGATTGAGCTTGAGTGGCCGCAGCACCGCCTAGACCACCAAACAACCCTCCACCAGTGGTTCCACTTTGCGCAGTGTTGGTAGTGCCCGTGGCTCCTCCAAAGAGTCCTCCGGTTTGTGGTTGAGATGTGGTGGCCGCCGTGTTGCCAAATAAGCCGCCGCCAGTGGTGGCAGTGTTCGTTTGCTGTTGGCCGCCAAACATATTCGATCCGGACGGTTGAGATTGCTGTGCAGTGCCACCGCCCAAGTTTCCAAAGAGTCCACCGGCTGGTTTTTGTTGCGCTGCGTTGTTATTTCCTAGATTGCCGAAGAGGCCACCGGAAGCGCCCGTTGTTGCTGGTGTGGTCGCAGAGCTAGTTTGTGTGTTGGTGCCGCCGCCACTATTTGTGCAATCTTTGGTTAGCTCATCTGAATCAGGTATCGCGGCCATGATGAGATATATTATCGGAGCGACTGAAAATTCGAGTTGCAAATGTAGGCGACGAGAGGTAGGGAGGAACAACGCGCAGTTGGATGGAAGGCTCTTACAAGAGGTTGGATGAACCGGTGTTGAGGGACAGGCCGGTGCCAGTGCCTGCGGGCTTTGCGGAGAACATTGCGCACTGTTGGGGCAGTAGCAATAACTGGGAATGTGAGGTGCTCAAGCCCAAATTATCCACAAACAAAGAAAAAGGCGCTTTGTACCTGCCAATCTGCGCCGCAATGGGTGGTGATGGATTGCTGAGTGGAAAACAATCAAGTCAGCGATGGTTGCTCGGCAGCTAACCTCACTTCCGGCAAGTTTCTCCGGGGTCCCGTGACCCTGACGTGCCCCAGCTCACCTTTGGCTTATCGGAATCTGATAACCATATCACATCTGAAGACCTCACTTTTACTGTCTAGTCTAAGGTACTGACGTCCATAGTACAAGCTTCAAGAACTGGCTTCATTAGTGCTTCAACGCTCAATTGGGAAGGGCATCAGCCTCCACTAGCCATTCTACCTCCCCTGTTCCAGCCAGGGAAACTGCATCCATCTATCCTCTTCCAGCGCGTCCTTCGTATTTCACTACCTCGCTGGAAGCGAGTGCTTTCTTTTATCCCGTGTGCTAAGCCTCATAGGCGTTGGATCTCTTAGCTTTGGAGATTGGAGTCACTCAGAATCGACGCCGCCTGCTTGGCGCTCAGCATGTGTCCTACTTGATTATACCCTATCACGAACACATCCTAGCCCGATCCCAAGCAAGCCCTGAGCTTAAAATCGGGAAGATGGTTGAGTATGAGTCTACCACTTCACAGCCTCTCTGTGTAGCCACCTCAAGTAAGGCGGGAATCGAAGAGCAGAGTCCACGAACGGAGACACATATCCCCAGCCAGGAACAAGATGGCCGGACGGAGAGAACTCCGCAGGTAGCTTCAAGACTTTCTGACTCGAACATCATTAAAAGTGCCGAATGGTATGCACAAACTCTTGTTCTGCCAGCTTGCACTCACGGCTAATGATGTCTCACAGGTCCGCTGATGGGACAACGTTGTTGACAGACTCTACAGACCATCATATCCGGAGCTATATATTGTCAGTATCTTCTGACTTAGGAACTACAAGCGCATGAGTTGACAATGTATGTGTAGGCCACCAGACTTACTCGAAGAGAGACCATCACCTATCCACCTCTCGCCCTATTCGATACTGGCCTCTGCGGAACCGATCTATGCCACGGCCATCTATCCCTTTTTCTCTCTCCAGGACCCCTCCACCACATTATTTCTCTCCTCCGTGAGAGACCACCCCATCAGACTGGCATCTGCTCTGGCGCCAATGCAAATGGCGTCTTACTCCCTGGTCAATCCCATGACAGAGGCGTTCATTACACCGCACTCAATGATTTACCCACCTAGTCTAGGAGGTACTCAATTCCTCACTGGATCTGATAGCCTCATCTGCCTGTTTGATGTTTCGCGACCAGGAAACGACGGGCCTGTGACGACGATGCCTACTATACCAAGTAAGCGCAAACAAGTGGTGGGCGGTGGTGTTGGCATGAAGGGCATCGTTTCCGCATTAGCCGTGGATCCCAGCGCACAAGGCATCCTTGCTGCAGGAACATTTACCCGGCACGTCGGGCTCTATGACTCGCACGGAAGCGGGCAATCTCTGGGAACGTTCAGCATTGCGAAAACAGAGGCAGATCCTCACATAGGAGGGCGCGGGATCACGCAACTGTTATGGAGTCCTTGTGGCAGGTATCTGTATGTCGCTGAACGCAAAAGTGATGGCGTCCTGGTTTATGATATCCGAGTGACCGGCCAATTGCTCGGGTGGCTGCAAGGGCGCAAGGCTCTCACCAATCAACGCATGAAGATCGACGTGGTGGCCACGGGCCAAGGAGATTCGCATGAGATCTGGGCGGGAGGAACCGACGGCTGCATGCGAGTTTGGCAGAACCCCACCTATAATCCTGGAGCACAGGAGCCGAAGTGGGAGTGGAAGGTTCATGATGGTGAGGCTGCGTTGCTGCTTGCCGCAGCATGTTGCGCGATTCTATGCTAACATCATGTAGAGTCAGTAAGCAGTACTGTGGTGCATCCTTTGGGCAATGTGGCTGCAACAACCTCAGGGCAAAGATACTTTGCAGACGAACCTGACGACGGCATTCCGCCTTCTGAACCACAGATTGACAAGAGTCTAAAAGTCTGGTATATGCCGTTCTTGAACGATAGCAACGAGATCGATCCAGTCACGAATTGAGGCGCGTCAACGAAAGAAAATCTCATCAACCCGAACAATTGGTTCCTGGGACTCAAGGCCAACATCAGGCTACCTCGTCGAGGCACAGCTTGGGGACGAGTTGATGTGAGTATCAAACCGGAGGCATATAGGCGAGGTTCAGCATTAATCGGATATGACAAGCATCTTCTCGAAGCTACTGTGGTCTGGTCATTATCAGAGCCTTCCTGGGCTAGGCTTCGATGCTTAAGTTATCAACCTGGAGTTGTAGTTTGCAAGAAAGCGCCTTGTCAGCCAATTTGCCCAACCCAAAACAACCTTGGTATATTGCTCGACCTCTATTTCTCGCACGCAGATAATAGCAATCGTCCAAGGCTTGGAGGGGCCCCCTTGAGATTGTCCTATTTCGTTGTTCCAACCGGTCTTTGGTGGCAGCTCTTGTGTTATAAGTGAATATTGCTCTACCAGAGGGGTAATTTGGACCAGCCATCACACCTGGAACCTCAAACATTGGGTGAATGTGTTGATAATTCAAAAAACCCCCCAGCCTGATATTCACTAACACACCCCAGAATTCTATATAATATCAGGCCTACTATTTAATCTCCCTCCCTCTTCTTCTTCCCTCGTTCTCTCTTCCCTCCTCTAACCCCTCCATCTTCCTCTCTTTCACCACCAACTTCCTCAAGATTACCACACCTTCAGGTACATAATCTTGAATCTGTATCCCTTTGCACATGCCTTCTCTCAGTCTTCAGTATCTTCTGCTTTCTTCGAGCGTGTGACCACGTCTTTGCTCTCTAACCCATCTTCACAAAGTGAAATACATAACTTTACCATTTTAAATATCCCCTTCTTTGTATCTCAAACATTCATCTCAAATCATCAAATCTCTCTCTTGAATACAACAGAAAGAACGTTGCTTAGCAACGGGACTTTCGAATGCTGGGATCAAAGATCCTCAAGCGCTGCAAGGCGCGTCTGAGCCTTGTCAGACAGCTCAGACAGTGTCACAGTCTCACCCATAACAACAAAACCACCGCACACTCTGGGTCGTTCGGACCGTCTCTCATGCAGTAAGTCCATGAGAGCTCTCGAGGAAAGGTTCATCCAGGCTAACACTACGCAGGTTCGATGGAGCTGGCGATCTTGATATCGAGCCTATCAACCTCGACAGTGATGATAACAATGAAATTACCACACCCACTGGACCTCTCGAAACATCTCTCCTGCAGTAAGTCTTCGAAATCTCTTAGAAAAAGGTTTATTCAGGCTAATACTACGCAGGGCGGATGGACCTGGCGACCTTGAAGTCAACTCTTTCAACCCCAATGGTACCGATGAGGATTTTGATGACTTCATCAATGAAAGTCTTGGGACTGCTGTCAGTGACAACGATGTGCTCAACACTACGGGTGAATCCGTGAGTGAGAGGGAGATCGCTGAATTGATTGATTCTTTCTATGGTAATGACTGGCTGCACTCCAATCTTACAGCGTGGCCGCTTACTAACGTTGTTCTCCCAGACGAGGCTGGACCTACTGGTGATGAACTCCACACAAGCAGCCCAAACGCCACTGAACATACTGAAAGTGGGACAGACAGTGCTGAGAGCGTTGAAACTGCTCAGCCCGTGCAGCCCAATGAACCAGTTCCCAACCACTGGGACAGCTCTGCTAGAATTATTGACATCACTGATGTCAGTGACGCCGAGGAATGGCCCGCTGAAATGATTCCAACAAATCCTTCGGTGGAACTTGGCACCCAGTCCTCATCGACGTCGGTCCACCCGAATTTAAACCACGCATTGCAGCAAGTCGTCGCCAGCGGCTCCTCACACAATGTGGAAGGCCACTACGGGCAGCCTGGTCATCAAGATCCTGGTAGTGTGCTGTACGGCAAGTCTGATATGTTTGAGGTTCCAGGTGCTTCTGCATTCGCGGGTGGTAGCAATGCTAAGCACTTGCCATTCGGGACTTGGAATTCTGTGGCGTCGAACCCGTTCATGGCTGAGGCTAACCCAGCATCAGCTGGACAAATCCCGCCCTTGACTCCTGCTCAGACTTTTGGTCGCGCCCCGGCCAACGCAATCCTCCGGCAGGCAATCGAAAACAGCAGAAAGCGTAACTATGAGGCGTCGAACGCGATTGTTCAGAGGTACGCCACTCCCCATAACATGGGACCAAGCAGAAACTGGTCATCGAGCTAACAACTCCATCGAGCAGTTCTAACAACGTCGCTAGTGGCTCAGGCATCGCTGCTGATGGCTCAAGCTCGCTGGCTGATCGTCATGCTGACCTTGCGCGCCCCACCAAAAGGGCGAAGCTTAACAAGAAAGATATAGACGCGATGAGGGTCAAACGTGACCGGGAAAAGAACAAGGGCAAGTCTACTCAGAGAGGCCAAGGTGGCAGAGGCGGCAAACGCAACGGTAAACAGGAAGCTGAGTTGAAGGAGGAGTCATCTCCTGAGCCAGAGAGTGAACCGGAGCCCATGCCTGAGCCGGAGCGCTTCAAGGTTAAAGATAAAAAGTTCTGGAACTCCTTGGATCCCAACTCCCGCGGAGTTCGTCCCGAAAACTTCCCAGATATCGACAAACTTCTCAACCCAACCAACGACATACCACAGGCCACCATCTATGATTCCGCGAGTGAGGCGCGTGCTGATCACGTGGCCGATAGCGACATCGAGGAAGACGATACTATCCCCAAGACGCACGCAGCTAAGAAGGCTATCGTGGTGGCATTGACCGATTTGATGATGGACAATTCTTGGGCGCAGGACGGCACAAGAGCCTTGAAGAGCTGGATCCGCGCCGAGCACCCCAGGCATGTGATGGAAAAAGCCGCCTGGGAGCTACTGGTAAGAGATTCCTCAGGCAATGCCATATTCTTGGTGATCATTCTGACAGACTGACTCGCAGGAGGCACTGATTCGTCGCAATACCAACGGTCCAGAGCTCCTCTATTATGACTATTTGAAGTTCCCAACTCCGCCCAAATGGATGAGTTTCAGAGATAGACTTTCCAAGATCATGGAGGCCATGGTCTACCACAAGGCTGTGCTCAAGCACATTCTTGATCCTGAGTACATAAATCTTCTCGTGGAGGACCCGGTTGGCAGCCTTTACCGCGTCCGCGAAAACAAACACGTGAACCGTAAGAAGGCTCAACTGATTCGTGCGGCACAGGAGGCCCTCAAGAAGAAACAGGAGGAGGAGGCTGTTAGAGCTCAATCCTTGGGCCGGGCGCCCGTTGAAGAGGGTCTCGTTGAAGAGGAACTCGTTCCCGACAACGATGAGTACTCCGCGGATGACGAAGAATCTGCAGATGAGTCCATTGACCTGGAAAGCCCGCCTACCTCGCCTCCTCTCGCGAACGCGGGACCTTCCTCGGAGAAGGGCAATGGCGCCACCAATGCCAACGGCAGCACTTCCCAGGTACCCGTGGCCAACTCCGCTGTGCAGAATGGCATTGCAGGCGCCTTTTTTCCGGCAAGAATGGGTCTGGACGATCTTGAAAACCTCATGGTTGAACCCTCTTTTACTGCTGGAGGCAACGCGGACGCGGATCCCCTGTTTCCCAACGCGGACCCCAACCCTCTCTTGATGGCTACAGCCCCTTCTGCGCACAATGCGATGCCCGGAGGTCTCCAGGATTTCATGGATCCCTGGATGGGCAATCTTCCATTGGTTCCTTTCGGAGCACAGCCTATCGACCCAGCCTACCTTGATCCCGGCAACATGGCACAGGGCAACAACCTCCAGCCAAACATTCGGTCCTTGAACGGTCTCAACCAGGGCAACATGGCAGCTCCTTTCCAGAGCAGCATGCAGACCGTCGATCCTCGTATAATTATGGCGCATAACAGCCTCGTGCCCGCGGGCCGCACCATTCAACCCCCTCAGCACGGACGGATGCAGAAAGCCATGGGTCGAGACGCTGCTGATCCGAACATGTTCGACTCCCACAACAGCACGAATGCATTGGGTCCTCTCCCGGATTATATCCTCCCGATCCCCTTGATCGATCTGAACAGAAGGCATGCTGGCCCTACGATTTCCCCCTGCCAAGAGAGCGTTGTCGATTATCTGCAGGGAGTGGACGCTGATGTCTGCGCGTGGGTGGAAAGCCCTCCGCCTAGATGTGCTGCGCCTCAAAACAATGCAGCTGTACCTCTATCTCGAGCCGCCCTGCCCCAAACTGAGCTTGCTAGGGTTGAGGGTGTCTTTCTGGATATCAAAAAGCGCAAGCAGGTGGAGGCGGGCATTCAGGATGATTCTCAGCGCCGCAAGCGTAAGCAGTAGCTTACTTGCATACGGTACACTAACGTACATACAGTCCAGTACACCTTTGGTGCTTGGATTTCTATCTTTTTTTTGTGTCTTTGTTTCTGTTGTTTTTGAGGATTTCGGTTCGCTTTTGAGATTGTCGTTCAGATTTTGCGATTGTGGTTTTGAATCTTTGGTTTCGTTGCTTGCGATTCGGATTCGCTGCTTGCTTTTCGGTTTCGGTGATTGCTATTTCGGTTTCTGCTTCCCTGCGTTGCTTTTGTTTGCTTTTCTCAGGGTCTCAGGGGGCTGTGGTTATGCTATTCAGTTTCTGCTTTCTTGCGTTGCTTGCGTTTTGTTTTCCTCGGGTCTAGGAGTTGTTGGTTATGCTTTGCGATTCGGTGTTTTGCTTCTTTGCTTTTATGAGGCCTGTCCGTCCCATGGTGGATGGGAGCCATGAGCCAAACCTGCAGCTCCCACAGCTCATGACTGCCCATCCACCATGGGACGGACGGACCTTGGAGACGAGGAATGATAGGTGCTCCGTTTGAATGTGATTTTGCTCTATTTTTATCCTTCGTGTCTTGGACACAACCCGCGATGATTTTGCCCCAGTGTAAAGGTTTTTTGAACGCAAGGACGATCGCTACGAGAATGACGCCAAGGTTTGGTGTAGGAGGCAAGGCCCATTGGCAGCGATGTACAGATGACAAGGCTTTCCGGTTCGAAAGTACGGTTCCTTTTTGCTGGTGTTATCCTTCCTGTTCCCAGATTGAAATTGCAGACTCGTTTTGTTTTTCAAGTTGTTATTCTTTCGTTTTTGATGCAGTTATTCTTTAATGCAAATCCGATCAATTACACTCCCCTCGCAGCTGCGTAGAGATCTCCGCCTGGCCCCTTCAATCCCCTGCCAGAACCTGAATCGCTAGAAAAACACTTCCCAGAACTACTGAGCAGCAGAAGCAGGCACGATCCCAAACCGCTCGTAGGGAAAATCCTCCAACGACGACAACAGCACCCCCCACCCATCACGCAACTTCCCCGGCGTGCCATTGCCATTATCCTTGCGCTGGCCCTCGCGCCCCGCGACCAACTCCTCGGCCTCCTTCTCAGCCGGCCCCTTCTCCTCCTCCTTATGCTCCCCGGTCAACCCCGCGAGCACCTCCTCCTCCCGCCCCCGATACGCCTCCAAAAGCCCCGGATGCGGCACCCAGACGACCTGCATGCCCGCACGCCGCCCGGCCTCAACACCGGGCACCGCATCCTCAAACACCAGACACTCCGCCGGCGTGATCTCCCTCTCCCCCTTCTCTCTGAGGCCGGAATTAATCGTCTCCAGCGCCAGCAGATAGATATCGGGCAGCGGCTTCCCGCGCCCCCTACCGATGCGGGGATCATCGCCCAGGACGCGCTGGTGCTGCGGGAAGGCGGCGAATAACCGGCCGAGGTGCGAGGCCTTGAGGTGGAAGTTCTTGGCGTGCGAGGAGGTGGCCAGCGCGATGTGGATGGGGGAGGCGGTGGACTGCGTGGCGAGCAGGGTCTGCAGGAGGCGTTCCACGCCCGGGAGCGGTTGGGTGGTGGGGAAGCGTTCCAGTTGCAGGGCGGTGATTTTGGCGATGTATTCGTCTTGCGTTATGGGGAGTTGGGCCCAGTCGTGGAAGATGCGGCCGGCCTTTTTGGTTTGGGTAAGGGTGGGGTTAGCTGTGTTGTTGTTGTTGTTGTGGTGGTGGTGGTGGTTTATTGTTTGGGGACAGGGGGAACAGGGACAGGGGGGAGACGTACTTCAGGGGCAGGGCGGCCTTGGAGCTGGGCCTTGATCGACCACGGGAGTAACGGTTTGCCGTACTCCTGCAGCACGGTGTTGGTGATTGAGGTGTAGATGTCCTCCGAGTCAATGAGGAGGCCGTCCATGTCGAAGAGACATGCCCGCACGCGGGGTAATCTGCACAGCATCAGAGTGGGTTCAATTGGCCGGAAGAAGGCTGGCAATGTGAGGGCGCACTTACTCAGGGGTGGCTGCGGACATGGTGGACTGGAGTGTGCTGGTCAAGTTCCCGAAAGCAATGCTAAAAGTCAAAAGACAGGCAAAGGAATAGAATGGAGTGGAGGTGGTCGATTTCTCCGCACTTTACGAGAATGATTCGATATCGGCTATCGATAACTTAGTGGGGGGAGGGGGGAGGAACAAATCTCTGCCTCAGGCTGGCACTGCTGCTCTCAGCCCCGCCGCCCACTCGCGGACGGCCGCGGCGGGACCGTCCATCTTCAAGCTTGCTCGAGGATTAGAGCACCGGAAAGCACACCTCCGGAGCAGCTCTGCACCATCCTCAAAATGTCAAAAGACGAGACTAGAGCACACACAAGCGACAGCGAAGATGAAGAGGACGTCTTCCACGACGCCCGCTTTCCCGCCGACGAAGAGACGGTAAGTACAGCCACCACCACCACCACCACCACCACCACCACCACCACCACCTTCAGCACCATCAAACCTAACAGCAGTCCTTGCTAGAAACTCCTCGAAGAATCCCACTCCCTCAAAGCCGAAGCCAACCAGCTCTTCACGGCCGCCAGCTACGACGAAGCCATTACCTGCTACGACCGCGCCCTGGCCGCGTGCCCCAACTACCTCGACTACGAAGTCGCCGTGCTGCGCAGCAACATGGCCGCCTGCTACCTGAAGCTGGACGACTGGAAGGCCTCCGTGGACGCGGCGACGGCGTGTCTCGACCGGCTGGAGAAAGTGTTACCGTCGACGACTACAACCACGGAGGCGAGCCGGACAGGCCAGAGTCCAGAAACGGAGGAGGCGGTTGTAGAGATCACCGGGGACGATGACGAGGCAGAGGAGGCCCAGCTCCAGCGTCTGCAGCAGCGGGACCAGACGAAGCGCGACGTGCTGCGGATCCGCGCGAAGGCGCTGATGCGCCGTGCTCGGGCCCGGATGCAGCTCGGCGGGTGGGCGAACTTGCAAGGCGCCGAGGAGGACTACAAGGCGCTGGCGGCCATGGATAACCTCCCCCCGGACGATAGGCGCGTCGTGCAGAAGGGTTTGCGCGATTTGCCGGACCGGATCGCCCAGGCCCGCGAGAAGGATATGGCGGAGATGATGGGCAAGCTGAAAGATGTGAGTCGACGCCCTCGTTGCCCTTGTTTCCATGGCCGTACTAATTGAAGGAAAACCCAGCTGGGCAATGGGATTCTCAAGCCCTTTGGCCTCTCCACCGAGAACTTCAAGTTCGTCCAGGACCCCAAGACCGGCGGGTATAGCATGAATTTCCAGTCCGGTTGACATATCCCCGAGGAGGTATATAATGACACTAAGCATTTGGAGTTGGGTTGCATTTTACGAGCGAAAGCGATAGCGGCGATAGAGTGTTTATTCGGAGTGAGCTATAATTTTATTTGTTACATTATTTACAAGGGCGGTCGTTCAACTACTGCCCTGCCGTGAACATGGTAGCGATTCTCGATAGTTCATCAACAGAGACCTTGTCACCAAGGTCAAAGACTGTGGAGCGACGTTGGCTTTTCCCGCCGAAAGGTTGGTCGACTTGCTGGATCGCAGGCCCCTGAGGGCTGGGGCCATAGACTCGGGCAGTAAATCCACCCTCAAGGTCTCCGCCAACAATCGGAGGCCACGGCTGGATGCCATGGCAGAACTTGAAAAAGTCCTCTGCAATCGCAGAGCCGACTTCTCGCTGGGCAGGCGACAAAAACTCACGGAAGTTCTGGAAGAGGTAGGCAAGATCGAGAATGTGCCCAGCTCGACCTTTCCAAGCGCCCTCCCACGGGTTACCTTCATTGAAGTAGTAGACAAAAGCGCGTCCCTTCCAGCCTTGCGCCGATGCCAATGAGGGGGCGAACATCCAAACGTCGTTCAAGAACTCGAGGATGGCAAGAAAGGCGTGCTCGTCATCTAAGTACTTGGTTATGCCGTAGCTGACCGAGATTTGTTCTACGACTTCTGGTTGCGTGGCAAGGACGGCTACAAGACTCTTGAAGAAACGCTCAGCGCATCCGGTCTTGAGATCAGACCTAATGGCATGGATGATGTTGGCCTGTCGGTTTAGCATGGGCGACATCAGACTGGATGGAACTTGTAACGTACGTCAATCTGGGCATCACCAACCATCAAGTCCTGGCACCAGTCCTTGCCTTTGGGGATGTGGTTGGTTCTATCCGCCAGCTGGGTGTAGGTTACCGCGGATGGAACCAGATCTCCATCCACTGCAAACGTCGGACTGATGGACGGTGGGACCTTGGCGACCAACTCTTCCCCAGGAGTCTTCAGCAAGGCACCGATTCGTTCTTCGGGTGAGGCATCCGCCAAGCCCAATGCTGCCATTGCCTGCTCGTATTTCTGCTCGTGAGCCTCGTAGGATAGGCTGGGCGAGAAGAAGCGATTTCCGCTCATCATGATGGCTCGTTTGAAAAGAGGCGTTTCGGACTCGAGGTGACAGGCGACAGATGCTGCGAGTTTCAGTCAACTCGTGCCAATACCACACAAGGGTCAGGTACTGTACATACCCGCGCCAGCGCTCATTCCAGCAAGAGTGATGTTGTCTGGATCGCCTCCGAAGTCACCGATGTGCCTACGCACCCAGGCCAAAGCCACCCGCTGGTCTCGCAGGCCATTGTTGGCCTTGTAGCCGGCGTTCCGCAGTTCCTCCGAGGTCATGAACCCGAACATGCCCAGTCGATAGCTTCGCTGATTAGCACACGCATCGTCCCACGGCCTGGCTAACAGACATACTTGATGGACACTGCGACAATAGGCAGGCCGTTCGACACCGACAGCGCGACCAGCCGCTCGAGATCAAACTGCGGCCAGGAGTTGGCCCCGATGAACAGCCCGCCGCCATGGATGAACACAAAGACCGGCAGACGAGCATCGGTCGTGGTGTCACTCGGGATGGCAATGTTCAAGTTCAGGCAGTCGACGTCGGACTGGACGAGAGGCTTCTTGGGCAGTGTATGCTGGATGATGCTGAGCTCCAAGTCGCATCCGAACGACGGGGACAGCGCCGTCGGGCTTGCGGAGTCGTTGCTGGTCAGTCTGCCACACGAATCAAGCCGTTGATCTAATTGACTTACCCATGGCTGGTCGCGTCGAGCACGTCCCCGTCCCCGTCCCCGTCCCCGTCCCCGTCCCCGTCCCCGTCGCGAGTTTCAATGAGTTGTGCATCTGCGAGTCGGTCGTTGAGAGTGGCGTACTTGATGCCTAGGAATTGGGTCACTTTGTTGCTATCTCGCCCCCGGAGCTTGCCCAGGTTCTGAGTTAGAAGGATCGTCATGTTGGAAGGATGATGCTTTGGAGAGGCATTGAGTTGTTTGAGCGGAGGTTGCGAGTGTGTGAACTGTCAAGTAAAGAAACCCCCCGCACGGAAATCCCCCAGGCCGTACCAGGCCCCGCAATCGCAGTGGGTCTGCCATTTCATCCGCAGCTGTGAGGATGAAACGAACGAGTGAGAGTGCTGTCCATCATTGCTGAAAATTGCAGTTTTCACCTGAGGGTGTCAACATACTAGTAGATTGTACAACGGCTGACACTTCTAGCTATATGGGTATACTTAACTTATGTGAGTATCGCGGATCTCGCATACCTCCGCCACGAGCAGATCAAAGTCACCCGATGGCCAGTACCTCACACGGATCTTTCGTCAGGGATGAAGACATGACGTCGCGACAAGCTTGTCCTCGAGAGCCAGAAGATTGACCGGCGTGTGCGGACCACAGCATTACGAGCCAGTCCATCAGTCGCAACTTCCTCCGCTGTAATCCAACCCTGGGACAGTAAACCCATCGACAACCAGAACAGAGACACTGCAATGATCAACGAAAACCTCAATCGTTCGCACCTCACCTCATCCACCTATTCTTATCAACATCACCCCCTGACTGTATCAGCCAGTCTATCGAACACTCTTATCTATTCAGGCAAAACGCCCCGATCCAGATGGAACCAACAAAGAAAGTTCGCTGGAATATGTCCCCGGACCCAGCCGAGCCACAGTAAGCCTAGCCAGAATCCTTTCGTTCCTAACTCATGAGATACAAGAATCTGCTGACCCCGCGAAGCGAATTACCATATCATGTAGGCCAGGAGATCAAATTACACCCAACCAGCCCCCGCGCAGACCAGGTCTCCGTCATGAACGCCACAGTCCTCGACGTGTACGAAGCTGAGAACCAGATGGCATGTGTACTGCTGATCGACGTGGACCCGCCGCTAGGGAAGATGACCACGCCGATGTCACTGAAGCTGTTCGACCGACGCTGCGCGGCTGAGGCCCGGATCCAGAAGCTGGGGCGCCGGAACACCGACGCCGCGCACTGGGCTGCGTCGGTCGAGCGAGACTACCACGAGTACCTCTGCCAGCAGGCGAGTCACATCGCCGTGGACCTGCTCTCGCAGAACGAGAACCCGCGCTTCCAACACTTGAGCTGGGCGCCCGCGCACAAGGAGATCTACCTTGAGGGGCTCATGCAACGGAGCTTGGCAAATGAATTGGCGGTCTGGCACCGCCTGCGGCTGCTGGAGGGCAAGATTATCCCGCGGTTCTACGGCGGCGTCTTGGCGACGTGGGAGGTCAGGGCAGATGACGGGGAATTCACCAAGACAGGCACCTGTCATGGGTATCTGCAGCAGTATCGTGAAGGGTACAGTCTGGGCAATCTGTGTCGGGATTTGCCGAATACGCTCTGGGGTACCGTCTGCGACGATGTCATGCACATAGTGCATACGTTTCAGGAATGGGGCGTGCGAACGGATCGTCTCAGTCTGAAAGACTTTGAAGTGTGGTATATCACGGACCCAGATGAGGATGACAACGCGAGCAGCGCCCCCTTCTTGCGAGTGTTTCTAGTTGACCTCCGATCCTGTGTGAATCGGAGCTCCCGCGACAGTGACTATGCATGGAAACAGCGTAGGGCTTTAGCAGATGAGGAGTGTGCCATCGCGCGAGACTTGGAGTTGCTCACGGGTTATGCGTGGACATATCATCGCTCGGAAGGTTCTGATGCCATGGAACCGGACTCTCCCCACGTCGAGCACGTAGAAGTGGCAGAGACCGAAGAAACGCCAATGTCGCCAACGAACTCTGACAGAACAGGAACCCCGGGAAGTCCCTAAGGTGTAGTGAGTGGAATTGGGCAACGAGTCAGAGACCCAGGAAGTCATTCGTTTAGTATAATCCGAGAAGATAGGTAGCAATAACTGAGATATAGAACTTTGGAAGCATAACTTTCCATCGACATTGAACGCATCAATGTGTTCTAACATAGCGAGAATATTCAAGTATGGTATGCGGAAATAAAATCACAGTATACATTTGGCACACGATTATGGATCGCACCGCACCATTATAAATGACTTACCAGACCAAAATCATGGCCGAAGCGTGAGTCAGACCCGTAGATCAATTCTGCAATGCTTAGTCTGCTCTATATGGCCACAGCACACTACGCAACTGTTGAGTTAACGGTGGTGTTCATGAAGCTCGACCCCAGTTTCGCCTGGGCAGCCTGGATCAACGCCCCGACCGCGCCGTCGAAGTTCGAGAAGATATTCCCCACAACCGACTCCCCGCACGGGCTCTCCTGCGCGGCCGACGAGCTAGACCCTGTGTCTCGCTTCCTCTTGAAGCTGATCCCGGGCGTGATCGTGACGCAGTTGTACTGCGCCTCGGCGGCGCGCAGCTGGCAGATCTCGTCGGTCTTGCAGTCATCAGTGCACGATGAGACGTCCCAGCCGCGGCTCTTGCGGGCGTAGTAGTCCTGGAAGACCGCGTCGTCGCTTTCGAAGAGCGCGGTGACGTTGTGCCAGAACGCCGGGGTGAGCTCGGCGGCACTGTCGGTGACCGGCGGGTTAAGGAGCGCGCCGTAGGTTTCCTTGACGGAGTAGTATTTCTCCCAGACGGGCTTCTCCTGATAGGTGGGGCTGGACATGTTGGCGATGTAGACGGTGAAGTCGAGGACGCCGAAGGTGACCGGGTCGACCGAGTAGACGCGGAACGTCGGGTTGCCGGAGGTCGGGGTCAGCGCGGGGGCAATGTAAGACATCATGGTCGCGGTGGCGGCGGTCTGGTCGGTGTAGTCCGAGTAGGCGATCTCGAACTCGTCCTTGTGGGTGTGGCCGTAGAAGACAGCGGCGATGGTCGCCTCGTAGCGCTGGATGATCTGGTTGAAGTAGTTGGAGCCGTCGTGGAAGGTGTCGCCCGAGCCCATCGGCATGTGGCCCATCAGCCATACGCGCTCGCCGGCGGTCTCGGCGGCGGCCAGTTCGCTGACTAGCCAGGCGAGTTGGCCGTTCGGGTCGGTCAGCATGGTCTGCTCGTAGAGCCAGAAGTTCTCCTTGTAGTAAAAGTTGGTGTTGAAGGAGATGATGCGGAGGTTGCCGCCCGAGTACTTGACCGAGTAGGAGCCATAGTCGTCCGCGGTGCTGGCAGCGGTAGATCCGATCCACTGGCTCCAGTCGGCTGACAAGGTATCGTAGGCCCACTGACTGGAGATTGTAGTGTCTATGTCCGACGTTGGGAAGGAGTTGACGGGCGCAGTATCGTGGTTACCGGTGACACCGTAGACGAGGTTGAGGTAGTTGGGCATTCGCGTCTTGTAAGCGTCGTTGAGGTCATTAGTTACCTCGGTCTCGTTGACCAGCCACACAGCGCCTTCAACGACGTCACCCGTGAAGATCGTGAAAGAGGCGTCCGGAACAAGTTCTTGAATAGCTGCGTACATGCTTTCCTCCAAGGTGAGAGGGGCGTCGCAGTTGTGGTTTCCATACTCCCCTGCAGGATAGTCCGTCGATCCAGGCTCATCTGAAGCGGTATACGGGCGGCAGCAGATATTTTTGGTACAGTTGTAGCTAAAAAGAGATTAAGGTCAGCATAAATGCGGGGTGGATGTATAGAAAGCGTCGGATTGAAGGACATACTTGGCACCTGTCTCGTAAGAAAGATCAACGTGGATGTCACTGATGTGGACAATCTGCAGAGGGGTCTCTCCACTTGAAGCAGGCCGAGACGCATTCGCTGGCTTAGCAGAAGGAAATGCAACATTGTATTCGGCCACAGCCGGATAGTCGCAAAGTCCAAAGATGGTAGTACAAAAGAGGACCGCTGTCTTGGAAGGGACATCCATGTTACGGAGATCGTGGGCCAGAATAGGTCCTTCACGGGAGATTGCACCCTCGCAAACATCGTCGTCGTCCACCTTATCTCTATCAGAGAAGTTCATCGGAGACGATGGAAGACTCACCTACCTTAGCCAAGATGCAAACCTCAGTGATGACATCCACGAAGTCATCGTTGCCCAAGTGAGCAAGCGCTTGGAGAACAACCAGCAAGGCCTTGGAGCCAAATCAGCTTAATGTTCCAGACCACCAGAAATAAGTACTTCAAGTTGTAAAAGATTGCTCACCTCACACGCAGCACATGTCGTGGCGTCCTCGATATCTGTCAGAATTTCGCTCACTGTTGATCTTTTGTCCAGTCCGCTTGACGCGACAGAAGCGCCAAGCAGACCCGCAAAGCAAAGCAATTGAGAGATCTTCATTGTGCACGGGAGGATGAAGCTTGACTTTGCCCAGAGAGCGAGAGGCTTTACTTCGCTTTTATAACTACTAGCTTGATCGAATCCCGACTAACCCATGCATTGAGCGCGTCGACAGGCTGCATTTTCCTCGATGTCCTTGGTTCAGGCACGTTCTTTTGCATTGGGCAATGATTGACCCTTGTTGGCGAGCAGGGTGGAGTTCAGAGTGAAATGAAGCTTTGACAGTAGCGAGCATTCCGAGACATTCGTAAGAGTGATTGGGTAGGAGGGGTTCGGAAGGAAGTTGAAGATATTGAGATTAATTTATTCGCCGGGGCGCTAGGAGCAATGTCCGGCTGAAGATACTCGCTTCTACCACAAATCGGGCGATGACTTCCTCCTTGGGCTAGAACATCATTGTCCCCCTTAAAAGGAGCTCGGAAATCTTTAGCCTGTTGTCGGGCGATGAAGGGCATGCACAAGCTCTTTCCTTATCATAAACCTGACTTGTGTCGCGACATGACCATATGTTAAAAATGCTATGTGTCTGAGATGAATCTGCGTCTGCCTCAATCCATCATCGAGCGTGTAAGAGCCTGAAATTTTTGGAGAACCTCCGCCTCTTGCTCCGGCGTCAAATGAGATCGTCGTACGATATACAGCCCGTCTCGAAGGCGAGCATTAACGATGAGCTTTTTGGTCTTTGACTTGGCGAGTCCTTCGATCGTTTTCGCAATGCCATGAAATGGGTATGCCACCAGTCCGATTCCAGCTACGTCCAGAACTAGTCAGCTTTCTCCATCATATGAGTGAGCAATCAGAGCTTGCGCAGCGAGCGATTGACCACTTACCAGAAGGAACCTTCGTCGCCAGCCCAATGGTACCCTTAACAAACCCTTTCATGGCGCCCAGTACCCCTTCTTCTTTGGCTCCCTTAATGGGCTGTGTGAAGATTCCCGTGAAGCCATCTGCCATTCCATCCACAAAATTTCGACCACCCATCACAGCTCCCGACTTCCAGTCCTTCACTGTTCCATAATTCTTGGGCTCTTCTCCATACAGCCGGGGGACCTGTCGGAACCCTTCTGCTGCGGCATGCGGGATGTCTACCACTACGCCTTTGAAGTAAGAACCGGTAAATTTGCCGAATTCCTTCAAAGTTGCACCGGCTACGTTGCCTGCGGTGACCAACGAACTTGGATGCTGCTCCTTGCTTTTTTCGCTCGTTCTTGAACACTGAGGATTGATTTCGACAGCGCTTCGGTGCCCTATGAATGCTGCGGAGCTCGTAGCCGAGGTCATATTTTTGTTTGTGGAGTTTGTAGGGGGTCTAGGAGAGCGGCTCCGCTTGTATTCTTTGTATGGCTTGTAGAGCATCCCACCGCTCGACTTGATCATGTCGTACCCTGTACTTGTCGAGGCGGAGATCAACCCGGTGAGAGGATCCCAGCGGCGATTCTCGATGAAAATTGGGTTAATTTCATGACTAGCTCGAAGATAATGTCAGCATGCGAGCAACTCGACAGATCATCTTCGAATCCACAAGGCATATTTGGAAGCATAAGCAGACCTTCTAATGTCTTTGACGTCGATCGCCGACTTTTCAATCAGGATTTGAGCCGCTGCCTTAGATAGATAGATTTTCCGTTTCGATATGACACACTTCCATACAGCAGCTTGATTAGGCATCACATGGCAACGCATTCGCTCTAAGGGTAGATGGCGATGGAATGATTGAACAGCTGCAGTGACGCCAGACTCGGCTCGCATCTTCGTTGCGATTTGCTGAGCCGCTGCTGCTGCCCCCGGTGTGAGGCAAAGTCGTATGGCGTCTGACAGGTTCTTCGAGTTGAGGCGAGAGTAGGGAATGGGTTTAGCACCCGCGCCAGCACGGGCTACCATGTTACCCCAGAAAGGTTGGCTGAAATGATATCATGTTAGTGCTGGTAGATTGACGAACTCCACCGGACTTGACTTACTCCCCAAAGAAAGGAACAATAGCGGTTGGCCGCCCATGAGCAAGGCCACATGCAGTGGTACCCGCGCCACCATGATGTACGACTGCAGCAACGTGCTGAAAAAGCCACTCATGCGGACAATCATCAATATAGAAGGTGTTCTGGGTGAAATCTCCCGCCAACTCACTCCATCCACGTGATACAATAGCACGAACGCCAAGATTTCTGACGGCATCGAGGATGGTCCTCGTCAATTGCTGGGGATTATCAACGACAATACTGCCGAAACCGATATAGATGGGAGCTGGGCCTGACTGCAGGAAATCGAGTAACTCTCTGGGCGGGCTGTATGATGGTGTATCTCTGAAGAAGAACCCACATATATCTGTAGCGCGTGTTGTTAATTCGGTTCGCGTATGCTGTATCCGATTGTCAAGCACGTACCAATGTGGCTCGGCCAATCTCCTGGTTTGGGTACTAGTGCTGGGGACCAGCAGTATGTGAAAGGTATCTTCAAGGTCTCTGCGAGACTGGGTCCCTCCGACATTGGGATCGGATCCAGGTCAATACCAGCCCGCCATCGGTTGATCACGTCCCCTAAGCTACAATGAGCATCGTTAGTCTGAATCTCGGCCACCTTCGTTCCAAAAAACGTACCCTTGCCAGGTCAACCATTCTACAACCCCATATGATACCCAATTCGCAGTGGTGGGGTTCATCTCTGAAGCACGAAGGTTGGCAAGAGGATGCGGGAAAGCCCTCGTGCTGCTCCACGGCATGGTGAACATCAGATGGACAGGAATATCCAAAGCTTGTGCACAATGTATATGGGCGAAGCTGGGCGGGTTGGCAATAATGGCGTCGGCCACAAATGGTACCTGTGTGACTGGGTCGTCCTCGATACATGATCGCCAGCAGCCGTCGAGCATCTCAGTCACCATAGCCCTCTTCTTCTGCACCTCGCCAGCACGCAGGGTCTTCATCTGAGGAATCAATCCGGGGTTTTTGACCATGAATGCCATCAGTTCTGCCGGATTGCCCCCAATCGGAAAGAATTCCAGCCCGGACTCTGTCACAAAGGTTCTAAACACATCATGAGTAGCAATGCGGACGCGATGTCCGTATTTCTGCAACTCATTCCCCAACGCAATGAACGGCTGAACGTCTCCGCGACTACCTACTATTTGAATCACAATGTTGAGTTGAATGTCGCAGATCACAGGTTGAGGCTGCGTTGAACGCTCGCCGAAGTAGTCTGGTGGCGGATTGTGGATGTCCTCTTGCTGAGCTTCGATAATTTGAGCGAGGGTTCTGGCGAATACGGAGTCGAGATCGACATCGATGCGTCCATCGGCTTGATTAAGATAAGTCTCATGTCAAACGACTATATGAGGGCTTGATTGTCCTGCAAAGACTCACCCTGAACATCTCCTAAATCATCGGCCAGATGGTTGTCGACGCCATCAGGGTAGAGCGAGTACGGGGGCAGACCATGTTCGTCAGGTGTCCTCAAGTCTTTTAAATCCTCTTTGGTGGGCCTTTGCATGATTGCAGGTCGTGAAAGCGAGGTTCCGTGGAAAGATGCTCATTTTCTCGGAATTCTGGTGGAAATGGATGTACTTGTAGTTGGAACCGAGCTGGGGTCACCAACAAGGTCTGCATACTAAAAAGGGTCTATGGTCGATGCTCGCCCCGTATTCGTATGGTATTCCCGTCTGGACTAGCCACTGTGGGGCATAGAAAATAGTCTGATAAGGCAACCCAACCCAATGGATGAATTGTGGAGTGCTAGTTAGTGTCAGTACTCAGTCCGGACTAGATACTCAATCTTTTCTTCTAGACTGGGGTGATTTCCTTGAGGATCACTACGCTATCCATTCATAGCATACTCATGTACTTGCAGTTTTGTCGTTTGTCTCTGTACTACCGCAAGCCAGCGGCACGAAGAGTAAGTTTTATACATGCCCTTGCAAATACAGGTTAAGGATGACACCAGACCATTTATTCCATGGATACCTAGTTGGTAAGCTCAACGCTTATCTTGTTAGTCTTGTAAGTGAGAAATCTGGTATATTCTACATCTCATGCATCTGTATTCAAATATCTATGGAGATTGTTGTTACCTGCTATCGTTACCTGTGGCACGTGCTGGCTACCCAGTGACATGTGCGTTGTCCTGATTGGGGTTAGCGCCGGATACTGGACCGCGGCGGCTTGCATTCCTCATCCCGCGGGCTGTCCACGTACGTATTACGGAGTACGGAAACTACGCTTGATTCTCCAGATCTCATCGCCTGGGGTCTTACTATACTCTATTGTGACAATAGAAGATGGCTCCAGGCCAGTCCTCCGTCTTTTTCATCTTGTGAGGCTGATCTAATGACTTCTGGTTTCTCTTACTGTTTTACGTACCCTTCTCCCTCCCCTTTGGCACCGTAAGCCGTGAGCACCCTTCCCCGCTCACGCATGCTCACTCCTGACAAACCCGCTGTGAGAGCCACGTCCAGAATCGTCCGGTCTTACTGTGGACATTCAGCTTCTCAATAATGTCGATACTCTCAGAAGCTACCGCAGCAGTGACAACGGCAACATCATCCGCGCAACCCCTAAACACGTCGCCTCCGATCACCGCTACATCGCTGTTGTCTACTTCACCGCGCGAGCTCCTCTCTTTACCCCTTCGAGGTCTTTCAAAAGCAGAGACATTTGCATTCTCAATAGTACCAAAGCAGTTTGCTAGGATGGCTGGACTCCAAGAAATGGCGACACACATCTGGGGCTCAGCCCCGGCCACGGGATCGGAAGGCGATACAGTGGTTCTTGCAACACAGGTCGCGGCGGAAGTGGTTCGAGAGAGCGTAGCAGACGCTGCCGCCCAGGCTGACTCTAGCCTCCCCACTATTTCCGACATTGTACAAGCCGTGGTAAAGTTCAGTGGGTTCTTTTCGTATCTGACCGGTCGGTGGTCATTAGCTTGTTTCACAGTAGTAAGTACATCATCGCTTTTGGTCTTCTGTTGCTGTGAGCAAGTCAGTTTATCTGATCATTTCAAGTCTCTTGTCCTCAATAGAATCACCATATATGCATCCACGCGACGGCGACTTCAATTAGACTGGAGCAGGAGATTCGCCCTGCGCATAATACCAATCGTCCTCTTCGTCGCTCAGATACATGCCCTGCTTCGTGCTCTCCGATGCCAGACATCGCCGGACTATTTGCTTATCCGATACGGAAAACCGAACAAGCGATTGTTCTTTGATTATGCCGGAAATGGCGGCTTTCTCCATACTTTCAGCTCGGCACTGCTCCCTTGGGAAACAGATGCGCAGTCTTGCAGTGCAGTACACATGGGCCGCCCTATCAACGCCTCGGACATATCATACGGTTCCTTCCGGCTTCTGTGGCCGGCCTTCCTCCGGCTGTGTATAAGTCACTTTGTGGAAACGCTTTGTTGCGCATTGCAAGGAAGGTCGGTCGTTACAGAGGCAGGGATGTCTATCTTCGAACATTCGCTTGCCTTTGCCGAAGCAGAATCCACGATAAGTCAGTCACTCGGCCTGGGTATCTTCGGTCTGTCGAAGCAGAGTCCTACGAAAGACGTCAAAGGAGAAGGTGGCCAATCTGTGCTTCAGTCATTGAGCAAGGCGCAAGCTTTGGAGCGAATGAACGTTTCCCCGGAGTTGCTGCTCATCACTTTGATTTCTTGCTGTAACAGTTTGACATCCAATCTGCTTGATGTCTTTGGAAAGCAGAGTCAGTATCGACTCGTCAACACGACTTTCTGGGGGGTCTGTTTCATGTCTGCCATCGCATGGGGTACATTTGGTGGTACATCGACTGGCACTGAAAGCTTGGTCTTCAGAATTCCGACAGTTTGCCTTGTTGGATTTGTGCCCCATCTTTTCATCTTGCTGGGAATATTCA
Organism: Aspergillus uvarum CBS 121591; assembly: GCF_003184745.1. Lineage (NCBI taxonomy): Eukaryota > Fungi > Ascomycota > Eurotiomycetes > Eurotiales > Aspergillaceae > Aspergillus > Aspergillus uvarum. Next base: position 246,688 of record NW_020291312.1, read on the forward strand.
TTTGCGTCTTTATCTATGCCCTGGCTCTCGTGATCACTGCCTTCTCGCTACCTATGGACGCACCTCAGAACCTATCCTTGAAAGAGAGATTGTCGCTGGCACATGAAAATATGCAGGGTGCCAACCAGATCCAGAGCATACGTTTCAACCGGCACGATGATTTCTACACCACCTCATTAAGAATCGGCTATGGTGCCTTGACTGCCGCCAGACAGGCAGTCTTCTTGAATGAAGGACGGGGAGTAGTCGCGCAAAGAATGACTTGGCTGGAAAGGGACAGGCTAGCTGAAATCGAGCTCATGCAGCGCAAATACTCAGGTGCACAGGGTCGTGACTCTGTATACGGCGACCGCCAGAAAAGTGAGGAATTGCAGGAGCTTGAGATGGAAGCCACTGCGGAGTGGGAGTGGGAATCTGGATATGCTCGGGAGAAGAAAATCGAGACCACTGTCTCGCAGTCCGCGAGAGCACACGATGAATCCGAAGGTGTCGGCGCATTCCGCGGTGTTGTCCGGTGCTATCAATCTTTTGCGTTCTTTCGTGCTATCTTCCATTTCTTGCTCCGGTGGACCGCGTATGGCTTTGACAAGCTACTGAGCAAGATTGGTATCAACAGGCGGCCGCAGTGGCTCAAATCGTTGGTTCGGAGTCAGCGGAAGAAGAAGCATCGGGGAAGGAAGAACAATCTAGAGAAGCTAGACTTCTGGGTAATGTCGGAGGATGGAGTGCTCAAAGTACCTGCCAACTCCGACTTCGATGTGGAGTCCGAAATGCGCCGGCGGGAGAGCATTGATGCCAGCCGCTGGGGAGAGTCAGACGAACGGCGGCTTGACGAAAAACTATATGACTGGTGGAGAGCTGGAGGTGCATGGGGTAATCAAGATCGAAGTCCTGATTATGTGCCTTCTGTTGAGGACTGGGATGACACAACCAGCGTTGTGTCAATGGCAACAACCAGCGACTCGGACTGGGAAGCTTATGAGTCGGATGGACGCCGGACTCCCACTCAAGAAGACCCGTATCCTGGTCGTTTGTCTCGTGAAGACACTCCTGTGCAGGAAACACTCGTTGATCTTGGCTCCTTTGCCCGTTTACTGGATCCTCGCGACCAGGAAAGCAGGCAGGAAGCTCGTATACTCGCGGCACACCTTGCTGCGGGCCGTGAAGGTCGGATCATGACTCGTCGCCAGTTCCAGCAACAGGTCGAGCGCGACAGGGCCCGAGTTCTGCTTACTTCGCGTTTCTCACAGCTAAACCAGGGCTCCGGTGACGAGAAGCGGAAGCCTACACCAGAGGAGGAGACTGAGATCTTAGAGAAGCTCATCCTCTCCCAAAGAATGGAGTCATTCAACAAATCCCCATTAAACGAACAGACGTGGGAATCGGGGGCATCAGGCCTTGGCCCCAGCGGACCTCCGTGTGTCATCTGTCAGACCAGTCCGCGGTCCATTATAACATGGCCCTGTCGGTGTTTGTGTATCTGTGAGGATTGTCGGGTGAGCCTGGCGATGAATAACTTTGGCAGCTGTGTGACTTGCCGTCGGGAAGTTGGAGGGTTTGTCCGGCTGTGGGTGCCATAGGTTCACTCCAGGTCTGTTTCCTTTGAGTTCTGTCTGCAGCCATACTGTCTTGGCAGATGCTGTTTCTCCTCTCCTATCTGAGCCTTCTTTGTTACTATATGCATAACAGGTTACCTTAACCACGGCGTTCGGGATATCGTCGTTTCGTTTTCGCTTACCGCAATAAATGGTAGAATTGCATCGAGCATTCTTTCTTCTCAACTGTTCACTCCCAGGCGCTAGATAAATGAACATAATCTCCCATCCAGCACTTTATTTTCTGAACATGCCTCTGAAGATGGAGAGGCAATATAGAGTTAGACTCGCCCGAAGAGTCCACAATATCAGTTCACAAGAACCAGCTCTACAACCCTACCGTGTGCACCATTTAGGAGAAACCAACAAATGCCATGCTGACTCTAAGAGCATGGGCTGAAAGAACTAGTCCCTTGTTTCTTCTAAACTCACCGCTTTCGAGCAACACAGGGTTATGCTCATATCGATCAACTTGTCACCTTGGCCTGTTGTTCTCATCTTCCTCCACCCTCCTTTCTAGTAATACCTTTGATTCTTACCTTGTATCCTGGCCTTGAGGCTTCATCTCGCCGTCTCTGGCGTGCAGAACCAAGCTCCACACTCACAGACACAGTCTGAGCAAGTAAGTTGCTCATCGATGATCCTTTATACTTCAGACTGTCCAGAAGTGATTTCGTTACGCGAAACCAGTTTTGATTTTTACAACTGCACGTTACGATCGCGCGACAAGACGAGATTTACGATGTGTTTATTCCCCTTTCTGTTCGGGCGTGACCCTGGATACACTCCTTCTCCAAGCTCCTCCTACTTCTCATCCGCTGGCTCAGACGGCTATATCTCCGACGCCGACACCATGTCTTCGAGTTATTCCTCGTCCGAAGAGTCAAGCGTGCAGAACTTCGTTCACACGCAGCCCGTGCGCCGTGACCAGCGGATGCGTCTGTGGCCTCCTATCACCGACATGGAGGACAAGGCCGAGGACCAGACCGGCAGTGAGAGCGCCGGGCCCGGAGCCTCTGGGGCCCAAACTTCGAGCAACTCTGAGGCTGAGGACGAGGACGCGACCATGTCCAAGGCCGAGACTATATCTCTGGATGAGACTGTGTCGATGACCGAGAGCTCCGAACCAGTCCGCAGTGGCATGCACAGCAACAGCTCCAGCGACACCGAGGCATGCAAGCGTGGCCGTAAGTCTTTCCCCTCTGCCAACACCACCATCTCCCCGTGTGGTTATACACCAACCCCCTCCACCCCCCCGCAACGTCCCCCGACAATCCCCCCAAACTAACCCCAAAAGACAACACCCACATCCTCCCCAACACCCCCTTCCGCCACAGCACAACCTACACCCACCTCGGCCGCCCCGAAGTGGTCCCGGGCGCTACCACCTCAGCAACCCCGTACCCAGCTCCCGCTCCCGCCCGCGGCTCAGGGCCTGCCTCCGCCCCCCGTCGCCGCAAGAGGAAGACCGTGGCCGCCTCCAAGACGCCCCGCGAGACCATCGTGCGCCGCCGACCCTACGACTCGAGCTCGGATTCCGACCTCGACCACCCGGTGATCCGCAGCTTCTTGAGCGCGTACGCGCCCCGACGCCGCCCCGACCGCAACACGCCAGCCCGGCCCATGGCCCGCCGCGCCGCCTACCTCGACATCGCGGCCGTGCACCCCCACCTGTTCGCCGTCGAGCCGCTGCGCGAGGACCCTGATCGCGCGTACGATGCCGATCGGTCGGATAATTCGTCGGATCGGGAGGATTTTAGCGATTGGTCGGATATGGAGGGTACCACTCACACTCACACTCACACTCACACTGCCGGTGATATTGCCGCTGGCGGTGCTGGCGATACCGCTAAGGAGAAGAAGTGAGGTTGTGCAGGGGGGGTGTCGGTCCTTGACATTGGCCTGGGGAAGCTTGATGTGTTTGTACGCTGCCGTTGCATATCTGTTCATGGCTTGGACTCGCCTGTCTTGTCTATCTGGTGTTTTTTTTTCTCATTGTGACTTCTGCTTGGCTTGGCGTTGCTTGGCTCAGGTGGCCAAGCTGGCCGGGGTCGGATATGGTTTTCCTTTTCGGAACTGGGATCTTTCTACCTAGTCTTTGGGTCGATTTACCTCCAGTACACTTTCAAGGATCGATCGTCCGGTTGGACAGGTGGTCAGATCTAGATGGGATATTTGTTGCGTTGAGCTAGTGGAGCTGTGATTCTCTAGAGCCCTGGACATACTATGTATTTGGGGGGGTCGGTAGAAATGGTCTGGTGGTGATTAGTACATACAGACATAACATGCAGAATTGAGGGTACTTGTCCACGGTCCGGTCCTTGAGGACGATGCTTGATTTGTCATAGCCTCCATCTCTCTCTAGCTTTGCTACTCTAATCTCTAGAGATGATCATGGCTCCCACATGGGCGATGCGCAGCCTACTGGGGTGGCAGCCTGTGGTTTCTTTGCGGTCTGCACTACGGGATATATCAGTGACGTGGATGCCTAGGTATTTTGGGTCCTTTCTTCCCACACCTACACTACACCGCATTCCCCCAAGTCTCTCAACAGAATCCTGCTCCTGAGCATCCCAGCTTCTAATGACGACAATGCTCTTTCCAGACAGGATACCGGCAATCTTTACCGCCGTTGCAAAGGGCCACAGAAGCAGAATACCTCCTCTGTCTACCAACATCCACCAGCTACACCACAGAACCCTACCTCACCGAACATTGACACAATCCCAACGGTGATGCAACCCCGATTCAAGCCCGAAGCAAATGTATTGCCATCACCTAGAGGCGATTTTCTTTCGTAGAAGGCGCGCACAGAACTCAAATTCCCATCGGACCGGAAAACACCGCAAGAGCAGTGGGATGGAAACAAAACAGACAGACAACACGAATGACACGGTGAACGAATGAAGACCCCTCCAAGAACAATGTATCGTCCCCTTACATGATCCGTTCTCTCGTCCTGATGTTACATCCATCGTGCCGCTCGGAATATTGAACTCGTTGACAGGTGGTGTCTTTTGGGAAAGAACCGGCGTCGAGTAAGGCTCAAGTCTGTCTCCCTCCCCGTCGCTTATAGAATGTACGCTGCCGCGGCGACGGCGAGAGCGGCTCCGACCATGTTGGCCTCAGCGTGAGAGCCGGCCCCTGTGGCAAGAGGGGTGCTGGGAGATGCGCGAGATGAGGACGCTCCGGGGGTGCTGGACGGTGCTTGAATGAGTGACGAGGAGCTGTGGGAGGCGGTGGCTGAGGCTCCGGGTGTGGACTTGGGCACGGAGGGGGTCACGGCCGAGGAGATGGTGGGGAGAGTCACCGCTCCTGTGTTGGTGGGGTATGCGCTCGTGTTGGGGGCAGTGGGTTGGGGCTGGGGCTGGGATGTGGTTGTGGTCTCGGCACCAGCAACGGGTGGGAGCGTTATCGGATGGCCCGCCGCGGAGCATTGCCGGACAACCTCGTTCGACACGGCTGTATGGTGGTCAACAGGGCGCCCCCGAGGCAGAGATGAGAGGGCAGGGAAGAGGTTTCCATACCGCTCTGATCGGCAGCATTGCAATTCTTCTGCACGCATGGAGTCACGACTTGCACGACCTCTGGCTTCGAGCAATGGCAGGCGAAGTCGAGGAGGCGCGAGCATCCGTCATTTTGGAACGCGCTGATGAAGCAATTCAGCTGGGACACTCGTTAGTCTGGCGCTTCCGCTGCTGTCCTCGTCGATCACGTACCGAGCATTGGGGAAGGTTGGGCAGCTGTGCTCTGGCGAGACCGCTGACAAAGAGCAGGATCAATGCACGGTGGTGATACATCTTGGGCAATTTCTATGATTTGGCCTGGATAACAGTAGGCCGGGTTGAAGGGGCGGGGTGGGGCTGTGACTGCAGGGTTGAGTCTAAAGGAGTGTGGAAAGGAGAGATCAAACGAGTGATGGCTGCTGAAGATATACAGCGGCGCGGAGACAAATCCCCATGGGACAGCCGGTAGCTCTTATAAGCTAACGAGGTCACCTCGCACAGAGCCTTGGGCAGATCATCACATGTCCCTTCGAGATTTCTATATATACATACAGTGGTGTTTCCCCAAGGCACACGGGTGGCGTGGGCACGATGGGGAGCCTATTAGAGCACGGCGCAACCCTTTGAGACATGCGGACATACTTTCCGATGTGATGCAAGAGAGGGTAATTGGCGACGTGAGCAGCGTACTAGCAAACGCAATCTTCGAGGTGCGTAACCATTGCACTGCAAGGCTGTGGCCCATTGGTTTAGGCTGCCCTACGTTCCTCTAAACCATCAGAAGGGGCAGACATACCACATATGCTTGCCGGCAGTGACGTGTAACTGTCGCAGTTTGCGAAAGGGTCGTGGTAGGTGCATCCATCTTCAAGTTCCTGTGGATTTATATCATAGTGGTAGGACTGCTTTCAAGTTCAGGCATCACAGTAACCTCGCATCGTTCAAAGCGCTTTGTTCTGTGTGGACTGGTGCCATCTGTATCGCTCCTTTTATGTAAGGACACATACTATTGAGAAGTCATACATATATCAACATCAATGTCAACGGCTCTGCAACCAAGCAAAAGAAAAGCCAGTGGCGCAGAAACCTTTCCAGCCATTCGGCCAGAAACCCGGCTCAACTTTGATGGCAGGACAGACGGGTCATTTGAGAGAAAAGGTGGTGGGTGTGACACGTTCTGCCTGCTGTGTGACTATCTTACGCGGCTGCGAAAGTGGCACCGAGCAAGTTCCCTGAGTAGGAAATGGCAAGCCAAGGGACCTGGAAGGCACAAGCCATTTGACTGGAATGCTCGGAAATTGTGGCCTACCATGGCACCATGGCATTGCAGAAGGGGCAGGAGCCGTTCATTCATTCTCGTTACCTTTGGGGATGGAAGGCAACATAGAAGGAAGACAGACACAAGACCAAAATCCAGTGAGGCATTTGTGATTATTTTGAAGAGCCAGAATGATGAAATAATGAAAAGGGTATGCGTAGCATGACCGAAACGCCGCTTCCAAAGTCCAAACCGTACTCCAAGTTCTCACCGTATCCAACATACCATGCACAAATTACTCAAGACAACAACTCGTCAATGTAGGCCATTTGCTTCGAATCATCACTTTCTTTCAAGAGTACGGCAAGAACCTCAATTGGCGGGTTGAGTTTGAGTGTGTTAGCACGCCTCCAGCGTCTGAGTCGGGCGATGCCGATGCAAGGCTACACAGAGTGGTTAGTTGTTGAGTTCAACGAAGAAAGAAACGGCGAAGGGCTCAGGGATGACGCGCGAGATAGCCACATACCCCGTATTGACTGGAAAGATCAAAGTGTCGCAAGATTTTCTCATGGGTCGTAAGGTCGTTCTGGTGTACTAATCCAATCGACGTTCCCATCAGCACTGAACTCAGTGACGGGTTTTTCCTAAGACTCCTTACCTCGAGGCCCTCTCCTTTTCGCCTCTTCTTGCTTCCAGTACTTTGTCAAATCCCGTTCCGTAAGCTTGCTTGCCTTCTGGTCCTCCTCTGACACCGGCTGTTTGATCTCTGTTCGTGCTTGTTGCCTAACGGCGAGTTCTGCCACATGGGGCTGCGAGGATTCTGTGGGGGTGTCTTTCAGCTCCTCTGGCTCGGAAGCACTTTGGACGGGTTCCTTCTCAGGAAGAGCAGTCACAAGCGGTTCGAGATCCTTTGCTTTCTGGGAGCGTGTCGTAGGAGCCGCAGATGGCTTCGTGATTCTAGATTTGGAGCCAAAAGACAGGGTTGACTGGCCGGAACGGGTGGCGGCAGTGTTGCCTCCTCGACGGCGAGCGGGAGGCATCTTGAGAATTGATCTTGAGATTATGGATTACGAAAGTAGAAGAGGATTCTCGCTGGGTGTGATGCGGTTCTGTACGTCAAGGCACTAGAGGCTGGTGGTGAGCGTCGACCGTCGAGAGACTTGGAAGGGTCTGATCCAAGGTGAGTGTGGGGGGAACGATGTCATTGTGTTTGTCGCACATGGCAACCGCCGCCATTCGCCGAAAAGGGTTATATTGGCACATCGCCCTCCGCAAGCATTCGCATTTCACATGCTGGACTTGAAGCAACTATAAAGTACCAATGGGTCTCCCTTCTTAATCACTTGGATCAATTTGACTTCACACTTGCCAAGTTCAAAAGCCCCATCGAGATATGAAATGACAAACAACTTTCTCCTCTGCTGTCGACAAGCTACTTGCGATCAAGGCGTCTATGCTGGCTCGCTTGCTGGCACCTGGAAACCCAGGTAAATCAAAACTCAGTTAATGAACAGCCTTCGAGGACACCTCATTGGAGGTAATACACTTTTGAGAGATGAACGCTTTTCCAGTATGTCCTAGAACCCATTGCATTGAACCCATACTGAAAGTCGTCGGCTCCATCTGCTCCGAAGTGATGCGAAAACTCATGATCATCTCGACTTTCTACGTGATCGTTTCAAGCAGTGACCAAATTAGGTCACTCGCTGAAAGAGACATCTTAAAAAAATAATCAATGCTGAAACGTGACGATTACTTGTGCCGAACATGGTCAAGACACACAAACGGGCACGGGGCAAAGCTTGTGGGTACGCTTGCTTTGTAAAGTCTTCAGCAAATCTACGAGCTATACATTTTTGCGTCATACTGATACGAAAGCCACTCGGCCGAAGTCTGGTACAAGCTATCCAGAGGGGAGATGAAATCGGCCTGACTGTGAGCTTCTGCCACATGTGATCCTCGAGTGGCTGCCAATTCGACGTTGCCTACAGCGTACCCGTATTGTAGTGCAGGACGTGCGTGGGGGGCCGCATGAAGGGCTCGAGGTCGACAGGCTTGCTGACTCTCGGTATCCCTGACAGGGACGTCCACTTCCAGCTCGCGACGAGCCATGAAACGCGTGGGATATACTTCCAGGGTCACGTGGGATTCAAGGCCCTCGCCAAGTATCAAGTACTGTACAAACTACGTACAGCCAACTCTATGACTCCCCGCTAGCATGCAGGTAAGTGTGGGCGGCAAATTCGTAAATCAGCTGTAGGAACCATGACTATTCGCAACAAGTCCCACCAATTCCGGTTGTTGTAGTCGCCTCACGCCATGACATCGTGATGCGATATGGAATCGATTGTTTGTCTCGGAAATAAAAGGAGTTCATTGTCATTAAGCCCATGTAAGCCAGGACGAGGCTGACCCGACGGACCGGTTGTACTGTACTTGGTTCAGGTACAGCTCCTGCTGGAGTCTCAGCCTCGCGTGACGAACGACGCTAGTAGCAAACATAAAAGCCACGACTCGTTGTCGTTGAGAAGTCGATCAATTCATGTGTGTTGGAGTACTGCAACTGGTGAAACCAGCAGCAGTCGGAAGATTTGATTGCGTGTGGTGCTGCCTTGCTGCATGTTGCTTGCTGCTCGTATTCCCGCTGCGGATCGATGACGGAAGAAAAGCCCCTCGAGCAAAAAGGTGGAGAGCAGACAAAGTGGTTCCGTGGCTGCCGTTGGAATTTGGCTAGTCTTGTGTTCAGTTAGCCGCCGCTGCGAACTGAACCGCACCCTCCAACTGAAACCCCCCCCATCATCATCAGCATCATCACCCTCTTCTCCTCTCCCCACATCGGCGCTTGTAAACAACTCTCGCTTCCTTCGCGATTACCTACCCACCCCTCTAAGCCGCCTTGCCTCACTCCCGGTTTCACATTCCTACAACCCTAGATCTGTGCGCCCTTTGTCGGAGCTTAGCAACAATCCCAGTCTGCGGTCTCAAACAGCAAACCCGCCCTTGTCCAGCCTTGTCCGCACTCAGGCCCGAGCTAGTCCTGCATAGCAACAAGAACGGGATACCGCATCTGCGCCCCTCGAGGACCTTTCCGGCGCAGCGCAATCCAGCAGGAACGATTGCGGAACTTGATCTCTATGCAGGGGTCAATTTATTTTGAGACTTCGAGGTCCTATATACACCGCAGCAACCCCCGAGCGCATCCCTCTCAACCGCCGCGTGCCCATGGTGGTGCGGGTGCAGCGCTATGAGCAAGCCCGCCTTCGTGCGAGTGTCGGGCCCGCCAAATGGCAATTTCTTGATCGGATATCCTGGCATCTCTGCCACAATGGTGAGCTGAACCCTGGTTCTTCTTTGTTGCCCAGTACGCAACCTAGTCGCTGACCTATACCAGCCACGCATTGAAGGCAAAGTCGAGATCAGGCCCAGCACTGGCATTTCGCTCCCCGTCAGTGTATCCCTCGTTACAATATCCCTTCATCGTCGCGAGACCATTCATCCTTCGGCGGATTCCGTGACCAAGAAGCACCTTGCGCCACCCAGGAAGGAGATTACAGATATCGTGGGCAAGGAGATGCTTCTTTTCCGCTGCCCGGCCGGCCGAGAGTCCGAAGAGGTCATCTCTATGGACTTGCCTTTCGTGCTCTTCATTCCCTTTGGGCGGGGCGGAGCAGATGCCTCGAGGCGCGTCCCTCCAGCCAGTCTCCAACTTCCCAGTCGCACAGCGGAGACATATTATGAGATTGTGGTGGCGGTTCAACAAGGGCCCTCGGAACAGCGGAAATACTCGTTCCCCGTTCCAATGGCACGGTACGATACCCTATCGACGTTCGGAATGTACAATCGCCCCGAGTCAGCCGAGAGAGTGTCGGACCATTTGGTCACATTGGGGATATCCCTTCCCCGGTGGTCTTATGGGCCTTTGGATCCGGTGAGCGTCTACGTGAAGCTCTCACCGAACCCGGATTGGATAAGTAAAGCCAGAAAAGTCACTATAAACAAGATTACGATTGGAATTGATGAGGAAATTATATACAACCATGAGGGCGACGAGCCGCAACGCAAGGTCAAGACTTTGACCAAAAGGACAGAACCGATCGGCGTCAAATTACCCCCTTCTGGCTTTTTGACGAATCTCGGCTTAGTATTCCCAGCCAAGGATATGCGGGACTCTGAAGGGATCCTCCCCAGAAGTAGACCGGGTTTTCCCACATACGCCGTGAGCGGGTTTACCACAACCGGAAGCCTCTACAAGATCGAGTACTATTTGACTGTCAAGGTATAGTCATTCCGCAGTGGGACGATCGAACTCTGCTAATTTTGAACAGGCCCACTTGGCATCTGCAAGGGATATTACCATCCGACAGCCGATAGTTGTTTGCCCGCTCGACCATGCAGGATGCAAAGAGGAAATGGAGGCTATAGAACAGGCAGCTCGGGACGCCGTTCATGTGAACCCCGACAATCCGATGCTGCCTCTGCCCTCCATTGTACGGCCTAACGACCCAAATGCTCTCCGCCATCTTGGGGTGGCCATAGTAGGAGGCAAACACAAACCTTTGATCGACTGAGCGAACCACAACGCGGGCACCTACCGTACACCGGCCCTATTCAACAGATCGAGCATTCAGGTTATCAACGGCCGTTCTTGATCCAGTGCCGACTACAAAATCACTTACGCCACCCCAAGTGGTCTAGGACAGCATCTCACGACTTTTCCTTCTAATTCTTCCTTCTCTTCGTTTCAGCATGCCTGCAACTTCTGCACAGAGCATGGACACGTATTACGAATGCATGGGCGACGGAGTTCTTGTTGCATAAATTTCATGGTCGCAGTGTGAATTCATTCGCAATTGGCCAGGACAAAATAGGGTGTTCAGGTTGACTTTGCTGCGCTTTGCCCGGGGTTGGTGGTAGAGAGGAATTCGTCCTGCCTTGTTTCTCTCGCGTTCCCTCCCACAGTCTCATATAGTGGTGTAACCTCAATATAATATGTAAGATGTATCCGAAGTGGCCTGCTAATGTCCTAAGAAACAACATATGCGATCGCAGTGCAATGCATTCATACAAGTCAACAGTTGAGGCGATGTTAGTCGAACCATGTCAAATCATGAAGACGCTGGCGCTAATGTCCCAGAGAAAGTAAAATAAACAGAACAATCTGCCACGCGGCCATAGTCAATCACTCTCCCAGCGATAAGAAGCCCATCGCGAGGTTCAACATCTCAGGATCCAGCGATGTCGATTTCCGCGCTTTCGCCTCCATTTCCCGCAGGCAGTCTTTGAGGATGTTGAGGACATTCTGGAACTGGGGGGATGAGGCACCGAACGTGTTGAGGGCATTGTTGAGGTTTACAGAAATCTAGGCTTCATGTCAGACTTCACCATATTCCAGAGGAATCAGCGTGCAAGCTCACCTGCGCGATAAGTTCATTGTAGTCTGCCGACTCTTCCATGGCTGGTTGCCTTTGTCTCTCCTGCGCCTCCGCGCGATGTCCGAGTCCGATGAGCTTCGGGCAGCAGGGTTGGACTTGAGATTGGAAATAATACGCAGCGACAGCTGTTGAAAAGGGTCGAAATTCTTCCCAAGCAGCCAGTCACGTTGGGGAACTCTAGTCACTTGTTCCAGTCGCTACCTGGTAGTTTGGAGATGCATGCCTGATACCCACCGCATCTCGAGTCCCGCGGGCAGAATTTCTTATCGACAAGGCCCGCATCCCGTATCAATCGGTCGACCCGCCCGCCTGCATTTCTCTTTCTTTTGAGTTCAACCCCCAGCGGCTCTAAGCTCCCCCTCTACATCTGCCCTGGCGCATGTACTTGCGTAATTGGTCGCTGCAACCATAATGGCCGACACCGATGAAGCAGCGATCCACATGCCGTCGCAGGATGCGTCGGCGCATATCGAAGTGGACCTGTCCGACGAGACGCAGGACTTTCGCATGCTGAGCAATATCTCCTTGTGAGCTTTCCTTTCTGCTGTCACCTGGGCTACGTCCCCAGCTCTGCTAGAGACCAACTAACAAATACAGTCTAACAGATGGCACTCAAGCGAGCATCCCCAAGCGCGGTGAGAAGGACTTTGAACCGAACCCGACGCTGTACCAGGCCGACATCCTCTCCGCCTCCCGCCAGGCGATGCACAACGCCCTCTCCTACCCCCGCATCCACCACCCAAAGAATCAAATCATCGGCGTCTACGCCCCCAATGGGCCGGCGCCTCCGGCCCAGCATACCTCGAATCTCGAATCGATAGCGGAGGGGTCTCCTCAGCCTGACGCCGAAGTACCGAGCTCGACGGCGGCGACCACGACGACGACGGTAGGAAACGTCCATCCCGACGCCTGCGTATACATCGCAAACCCCAAGTCCAATCTTTTCAAGACCATCGGCCAGGCGGACCGGTGGAATCGGATCTGGCTCCTTCCGGAGGAGGCGTTGTTTATGCTGGAGAGAGGGAGTCTGAATATCCATTGGCCGCGTTCGGAGGTTGGGTATGAGGAGGATGAGGAGGCGGTTGCGGATGAGAGCAATATCGAGGACTCGGGGATTCCGATGAGCTTGCAGGCTGCCTATGCGGCCTTTGCGTCGAGAGGCGGGCTGAGTAGCGAGCGGTTCTCGGTGTACACCGGGTTGAGACGGTTGGGCTACACGATCACGCGGGCTCCGGGCTGGAACGATGATGGAGAGGATGCGACAGGCATCGAGGACTCGGGGTTGGAGGATGTAAGGAAGCAAGGTGCTGGATTAGCCGGGATCTATTCGAGGTTCATGAAGTGGCTGTGCCCGCCGAGTACCAACACAGCGTTGGGCCCCGTTGCGGGAGTCGGATTCCACCGCAGCTACGGTCAGTGTTGCTTGCCCGCGACTACGACCTTCTCTCCTCTGTTGCTAACCTATACCCGTACAGATGATATCTACAACAAACTCTCGATCATCCCCTGGTACGACCCGACGGCTGCTCCTCAAGCGGCCCGATCCCCCGCGCAAGCGCCCTACCGAGTCGTCTTCCATGTGTATAAACCATCCACCCCGTTCAAGAAGTCTGCGCCGCCGCCGCCGGACTTCCGGATCGCTGTGGTCAACGCGCGTACCCACACCTCCGTCCCGACTCTGTCCCAGTTGGGGGCTCTGCTCGAAAGCACACCCCTGGATCCCCCGACGAGCGAGAAGATGAGCCGGCAGCTGTACATGCGGCTGCGCCACGGATACCGGAACGTGGTTCTCGCTGTGGTGGATGAAGGTGTCGTGAGTTATCTACGGATCTCGGAGGCGGCCTTCGGCAAGGAGAAGCTCTACAAGCAGAAGGCGTTGGCGAACAAGACGCAGTACCGGCCGAAGCCGAAGCCGAAGCCGAAAGGGCGATGAGCGCGGCACGGGTGTAAGGTGATTCGAATGACGCTTATCGCGGCCGACTAGCTACCGGCATATGTCTCCCCTCGTATGAGTGATACTCTGGAGAAAGCCCTGCGATCCACAATGGAAGGATGAGGGCTGAATAGAGGGGATAGAAGATTGAATCTGCCATCATCTTTAGGGCATCCGTCTATAGGTGTGGGAAGAGCGGATGCAGATGCTCAGATGGCTTGGCCGGTGGCTCACGGGGAGTTGTTGGAATGGGCGAAGGACAGAGTGGGATGTGAATGGCACCGAATATGCCCGTGGAGATGCCTTGGTATATCTAAATTGCCCTCAAAAACGCCACTCTATTGTATCCGTCAATCCAGCAGAAACATAAACCCGACTCCAACATAGGTACAAATAAGATCAAAAAGTCTGGGTCGTCTTCACGTAAATCGTCAATCGGAAAGAAGGGGAAAAAAAGTTGTAAAATCGAAACCTATTCATAGTCAGAACGAACAGGCGGCGAAAACTAAATTCTCAAGCTGAACTTACCACCCTCCAACGCCACCACAAAGCCCACCGCCGCCGCCGCCGCCGCCGCCGCCGCCGCCGCAGCAGCAGTAGCAGCAGCAGTAGCAGCAGCAGCGTTCACCCCAGGGGGATCAAACATCCAGATAATCCGCCGCCATCAACAACTCCAGACACAGCTCGGGCGGAATCTCCATGTCCGGCACGTTGTTCTGGTTCTTGTTCTTCTCGTTGTAGCACAGGTACTCGCAGACCTTCTCGAGCACCTCGCCGCTGATGTTCTCGAGGACGCAGCGGCCGCTCAGGGCCTCGGAGAACTTGCCTAGATTCGCGTCGGGGTTAGTGGCCGGTAGTCCCTGGAGCATGTTGGGCAGCGGGGGCGCGTGAGACCTACTCAGCGGGTCGAACATCATGGACAGCGTCTTGGAGATGCACGCCGTCGAGCGCGGGAGGACGAACTCGAAGCCGTCGCCGGAGACGAGGGTTACGAAGTCTTGGTCTTGGGCTTGTTGGTCGGGGGTGGTCATTTTGCCTCTGGGTAGTGGGATGAGGATGAGGTGAGGATGAGGCGATGACTGCGGTGGAGAAGTTGGTTTATATCCTCGTGGATATCGGTTGCATTGCAGACGTCGCGGGGGAAGTGGCTTTGTTCGGGTGATTCTCGAACGCGAGCGCAGGTGAAAGTCTCCGCGGACTGGGATTAGACTGGCGTCAGTGGGTCCCCCGCCCTTGGCTTAATCGGCTGCGCCGCGGAGCGCTTCCGAGCGGAGTACTTCGACACTTCGGGGCTTGTCTCTTTCAATTGCGCGAAGATTGCCGTATAGTTCTAATCACTGAACGTTTCTTTCAGTACACTCGATCGTATTGATCTAAACTCCTAACTGACCTGGAGCTTGACTTCAATTCAGACTCTCAAGTCTAGTTGGCAAGTCTACACTCGTCCAAAGTCTTAGACCCATGCTAATCATCCCATAGTACACAACTATACTTCACCCATCAAGCTTCAGCAGCATTGCAGCATTGGGGAACTGAGCCAACACCGATAGAACTGAATAGAGAAAAGAACCATGCTACCAAAGCACACACTGCGCCTCAGCGCAGCATCCCGCCAACTCTCCCACTCAATCGCAACACAACCCACCCCCCAGACCCGACCCTACACCACCTCCAGCACAACCCCCCAGTATCCCCCCTCCAACCGCCTCAAAGGCCGCTCCTGTATGATCACAGGCGGCACCTCCGGAATCGGCTACGCCATCGCCGCCCGCTTCCTCCAAGAAGGCATCGACCAGGTGATTCTCGTCGGACGATCCCACGCGCGTCTCGTCAGCGCAGCAACGACGCTCTCCTCCGGCACCGCCACGGAGCCCTCGGCCCTACCACCAACCTCATCACCCCCCGAAACAGCCGCGAAACACACCCTCCTTCCCTTCTCCCAAACCATCAGCCTCCTCGTCGGCGACGTCGCCGAAGCAAGCAGCTGGAGCCGCGAGTTGGAGAAAGTCATGGTAAGCTCACCCCCCCCCCCCCCCCCCTCAGTCCACTCTTCCCCTCCCCACAAACAACCAACCTAACAGAGAACGGGGGCAGCAAACAACAAACCTCACCCACCTAATCAACGCAGCCGGCCTCTCCATCTCCTCGGTGCTGACCAAATCCTCCCCGGAGGACATCGCCCGCATCCTGGACACGAACCTGCAAGGCGCAATTCTCACGACGCGCGCGTTCCTGCGCGCCGCGATGAGGAATCATGTGCGGAGCAAACGGACCCCTGGTGCCGCTGCCCCTGCCCCTGGCTCCAAGGGAGTCGGGGATGGTGAGAATCCTGGGGCAAACCAGCCACCACCCTCGAAATGCATCATCAACATCGCCTCGCTGCTAGCGCATAAAGGCGGCACCGGGGCGGTGACGTACGCGGCGTCCAAGGCCGGGATCCTGGGGTTGACGCGGTCCGTGGCGGTGGAGGCCGGCGCGGCGATGCGCGACGTAAGGGTAAGGTCGAATGCGATTGTGCCGGGGTATGTGGAGACGCCGATGATTGAGGGTGAGTTTTCTTTTTTTGTTTGGTTTTTTGCTTCAATTTGGGTTGGGGTGGGGAATATGAGAAAGAAGAGGGGGAAGGGGTTTGGACGAGGGCTGAGAAACAGGCTAACTGTTCGCTTTTTGCAGATTTCAGCGAGGGAGAAACCGCCCGGCTCAAGCAGAGTATCCCGCTGGGACGGTTTGGGCTGCCGCATGAGGTCGCCGATGCGGCGTTGTTTCTGGCGCAGAATGAGTACGCTAATAACTGTGTCTTGAATTTGGATGGGGGGTTGAGTGCTGTTTGAGTTCTGTCGGGGGTCGAAGACGCGGTGTATGATATGGGGATGTAAGATATTTGACTACTTCTCAGTATATTGCACCTATTACTATTGAATTAGCTCCATGGAGAGGTCCCTTTCTACAAAACAAACGGATCGGCACCCCATGAATCAAGTCATTTAGTGATCAAGGTGGAAATACTTGTACCATGCAGCAAAGGGGAACACGATATGCCAGTTGAGCGCCAATAGTCTAGACTAGGGAGAAACATGTAACCGTGCGATGGGATATGGCAAACAAGTAGCAGCATATGCAGTTCCTTCGCCGGATCTGGTATCATCAATCATCATCAATCAGAATGGCACCGCCTGTTGCTTCGTCCAGAACGATGGGATTTGCCCCGTCCCCGTTCGCTTCAGACACGCCGGCAACCCGTTTGGCGCGGTCGTCTCCATTGCTCAGTCCGGCTTCATCCGCGCTACGCTTGAGCTTGGCGGCTGCTGGATCCGACGACGAGCCGTTGACCTGCTCAGGGGCCGCGGGGGTCGGTGTCTTGGGTTTGCGCGGAATCTCGGGGACGGCATCGATAGAAATTGGTCTCTCGGCCGCGACCCCGTTCTGTTCCGGAGGCTCGGCTGCTAGCACGAAGAGCTGGAGGTTGACGCGCGGCTCATCTTCGTCGTCGATGACGGTGATGAAGCTCTCGTTCTTCACACCCAAATCCAACAACTTCCTCGGCAGGTTGTCCTCCAGATCGGGGTCGTAAATGATGCCCGATTCCGTGGTCAGGGAAAACTCCTCGCCGTATCCCAGCTGCAATCGGAGAATCTGTTCGACTAGATCGTTGACAGTCGCACGCTCGGGATCGATCTTGAGCCGCGCATGCGCGGAGGAGCAGACCGGGCAATTCGGATTGGGAGGTTGAAGTGAATCAGAGTTGATTGCGCGGGCGCCCGAACGCTCGAGGAAGACCATCTTTGTTTGATTGTAATCTCCTTTCATCACCTTGAAGGCTTCCAGCACACACAATCCAGCGGTCATGGCGTTGGTTGTGGCGATAGCGGGGATAATATTTCCGGCCATCTGCTTGGTATCGAATTTCGACTTGGGATCGATCTTGAAGATTGTCGCCCGAAGATTAGCCGCCGCTGTCACGAAGTCCAATGTATCAACGTCGTCTTTATCAAACACAAGGATTGGCTTGACGTCGCTATTCATGGTTTCTTGCAATGTCTTTAGGCGTTTGCTTAGACGATCCAAGCTGTCCTTGAAGACCACAAAGTCCTCAGCTGTAGACCAGACCTTCTGATCATTGCATGATATCGTATTCGCAACGTCGGCCGACTCCTCGGTCAATTTCTCGAAATTCATAGCTTCCGGAGGGCTGCGCGTTTTCCACATATCTTCCATCCCACGCAGCCGCTCGATATCCTCAGTGAAAACCTTGTCAAAGACTTTCTTGGCGAACTCATCCGATCCCATCGATTGGCGGATCTCCTTGAGAGCCTGTGCTTCCTTGCGAAGGTTTTCGATTTCCGCAGCTGTCACCAATCAGAAAAGCCCAGATACAGGTCCGGGCAGCACTCACAGTTTTCGGCATCCTCTGAGTGATCAAATTCGCTAGAGTCCTCATCACTGGTACCAAACAGCTCACTTGAGAATGTCAGTCCCTGGCTGGAGACCATTGTCTTCCGATGACGAGAGCGGTAACTTACGGGAACAGATAGCTCTTCGCCCAGACGATGCAGTGAATCGACTGACTGGGGGTGCTGCGGATGGTACACACAGGAAACGACTTCGGAACCTCTTTCGAAGTGCAGTCGTAGCACTCAGTCAGTCCCTACCGGCCATCAGTATCATGTGCAAAACAGCAGGTAACCATAAATAACCCCACCTTCTTGATAACCTGCACTTGGCCGTTGAATCCGGTCGTTCCACTCTCGATCAAAGGTACGTTCGCTGCCAGACACATGCGATTCACATGACGACGAGCCTCGAGGTTATCCAGCGCGTTGAAGACGATGTCGAAAGTGGCAAACCAGTCCACGTTGAATTGGCTATCTTTGATATTCGCATGGTAAGCTTCGAGCTTCGCGTTCGGCTGAAACTTGTGTGCGACCTCCTTGGCGACCTATATGCGGGAGCAGTGTTGGTTAGGCATGTGTGACAAGGGAGATCAAGGCGGGATTGGCGACGGCCGGGCCGCGCGGGGAGTTGGCATTCAAGGCGTGGAGTGACGCACCAGTGCTTTGGATTTCTTGATGTGTTCGAAGCGGAAAAGGAACTGACGGTTCAGGTTGCTCAGGTCAATCGTGTCGAGATCGATGATGTGGATTTCACCAAAGCCGGAGAGGAGGAGGTTCTTGAGCAGCTCGCAGCCGATGCCACCAGCGCCGACGAGGAGTACACGCGACTATGCCATTCCGAGTTGCATTAGCAATTGTGATGAACAGATAGGAGCCAATTCAACACAAGGACTCATAAGTCAGCGAGATGCGATATGTAGTACCTCTTTAATTCGTCTAGCGAGGGTGCCCAGCGAGCGCTTGTGGTAAGTGTCGCGCGCCATGGTTGCGGATGCGGTTGCGGCGAACGGAGGAAGCCCGAGACAATTGGTGTTACTCTCAGTATAGAAAGTTGAGAAGCATCGCCCGGTAGAGATCCAGTGGAGTGAGAGAACGACTAAAGGGAGGGAGTTGAAGCAGAGGTGAGGGGTTGAAAAGAAAAAGAACGGAGGGGGATGATGTGAAGGAAAAGAGTCGAGCCGGAAGCAGGTGAAGATGGAAGGTGAGAGAGTGTGAGTGTAGAGTGAAAGTGAGGTAATGACGGCAACTCTCCCCGTCCCTCAATTCCTTTCCATCCCTCCACTCTTCACTCCACTTCGAGCCTCCCTCTTTCATCACCCATCGCTTGGACAGCCTTGAAAACGAGGAGACTCAGAGAGAGAGATGAAAACACTTATTCAAGCAACCCGTCTCGTGCTTTGCCATCTATGGATTGCAATGAACCGTGCAGGCCGAGCAACCAAAGCCGGCGGTCCGTGACCCGATCGCATTTCCCTGTTTGTCGCACCGACACGAGGCTTGCTTGGTACTTTTGTTTCTTGATTGACTCCTCCAGGGATTGATCGTTTGATAGCATCAAGCCTGTGGGTAAACAGAAAGTCAAGCCAATGCATGGCCCTGGCTGCATTGTGAGACCTCACATTCGGTTTCCGAATCTAGGCCCATCCTGCATGAGGTCGGATAACCGGAGTATCTATGATATTCAGAAGTACAGTACAGGCTACACTCTTCGGTCAACCACATCTGCACACGTTGGATGCAGCATTGCAAACCGGAACATCACATCCTGAATCTACCCCATTGGCTACTGCTCTCATTTGATGGTTTCGGTGGCAGCGCTACGAGACCTAGAACACGCACCCTGTGAAGGCATGTCTCGGCCCCAGAAATTCTTTCGGCCACTGAGAGTAGTCCCCTGTGTTCCCGGTTTGACTAATTCCGATTGGATCAAGTGATATACGCAAGTGCGGTTCGTGCTATGAGCTCGGTTGACACAAAACCAGTCAGCTCTACGGTATGGTAGATCGAAAGGAAGATGCGCTGCTCCATGCCCGGGTCATACGACTAATGCTTGTCTATGCCTCTGTGAAACTATGTTTCAGTATAAGCTGGCTAGAATTGATTTGCAGAAGAAGATGGATGTCCTCGGGGTTGAGCTTCTTCAGATCAAGTCCCAGTTACAAAGTGCCCAGCTCTACGCATGGCTTACTCACGTCACTACCCTCCCAGCTTCTCCCAGCTTGAAGAACAGCCTACTGAGGCGCTTCCATCGATCTGACTGAGACCGAAAAGGTGTCTGAGGTCTTGAAACACAGGCGAAGCAGCCGGCAGATGCTATACTCGCACAACTATCGCTTGAAGATAATGTCGAATCAATCTTTATTACTTGTAAGTGCCCCATGCGTATGAAAACTCCAGTGGATGCACTTATCCAGAATCAACGCCGAAGTTTGATCGAGCGAAGCCATACTCCCTTCTACCAGCCCAAACTGTAGCTTTGATTGCGTCTTAGCAGGCTATCTTTTTCCTCGGATTAACAAACCATCTAAGCGCAGATAACCGAGGCACAAAAGATGACTCCTACAGATGCTTATGTAATCGGATCTTATCGCCGCCCGAAATTTCCGATAAGCGATAGGGATGGGGATATCACAAGAGAAAAAAAATAATCTCCACAACAGGGGCAGCCTGTTCACCGTTGGAGTTTGGCTCGGCAGGCATTGAAATTTCATGAGAAGACCCTATGGTTCTTTGAAATCTCTGGGTCTGACCTCTGTGCTTCGTGACTCTGTTTGGACCGGCTCAGTCCCAGATCCTCACATTCTTTGGGTCAACCACAGACCGTCTATTGTCGGTGCCTGTCTTCCGCGGAGTCACCCTCTTTCTTCAGTTGTCAACCAATCTTTTGCTCCGCGACATTCGTTCTTCTCGACTGTTCTTTCTAAAAACTTCGGTGCCCTCCGAGACCTCGCTGTCACATACAGAACCCCTTCCAGATCTCCCTCCAGATATTCCGTCGTTACCTTATCTCAATATCTTCACCACAACACCCGATACAGCAACTCAGTCGCCATGTCCGACGACGAAGCCGATCCCGAGTTGGTTGCTCTTCTCCGCAAGACCCTCGGCCTGGGAGGCTCGCCCGATCCACGCACGGCCGAGACCAAGGTCCTGCAGAATGCGCAGTACATCTTCGACAATGCCATCGACGTGGCCTTAAATGCGGCCAAGACAAAAGAGGCCGCCGAGACCATCTGGCAGATGATGCAGAAGAAGGAATACTCCACGCAGACCTGGGCCGAGCATGAGCTACACCCCAAAGCCAAGGACGAGCGCACCGTCGACTTCATCTTCACCATGGACCTTCTCAATTTCAGCTTCTGGTCGGAACTTCCGAGCGACAAGCGCTTTGCGATCGAGTACCGGGGCAAGAAGTGGACGGGATATTGGAGCTTGGTGGCGGCGCTTCAACGGGCTTTGGATGAGGGTAGGTTCATGCGGTGGTCAACTTCATTGTTCTCCATATGCTGATGGTGTTGCAGATATCCCAATCACTACCCCTGAGTTCTGGGCAAACGAGGAGGAATGCACCGAGGAGGTCATGAAGCATGTGTTCCGGTCTGCCACTGAGGAAGAGATTCCGCTGCTTGAGGAAAGACTGCAGTGCTTGCGCGAGGCTGGCCGAGTGCTATGCAGGGTAAGTACACAACCTCATCTCCCTGCGGCACCTCCGTGCAGCAAGACTAACTTGCTTTATCTCTACTCCAGGAATACGAAGGCAGCTTCTTGAACTGCATCTATAGCGCCAATTATTCGGCCGCGGCCCTTGTGAACCTCGTGACAGAAAGCTTCGCCTGCTTCCGGGATGAGACCACATTCAACGGCCGGAGAGTACGGATCTACAAACGGGCTCAGATTCTGGTTGCGGACTTGTGGGCTTGTTTCAACGGCGAGGGCTTCGGCGAGTTCCACGATATCGACACTATCACCATGTTCGCAGGTAAGATCCATCCCTTATGACTCAAAGCACCCATCCTCCGTCTGTCTCAACTAATGCAGCTTCAGACTACCGGATCCCTCAAATGCTCCATCAGCTCGGCTGTCTGATGTACTCACCACCCCTGGAAGCCCACATTCGCGACCTGAAGCTCATTCCCAGCGGGTCGAACTGGGAGACCGAGCTCCGCGGCACCAGCATCTGGTGCGTGGAGCTGATCAAGCGGGAGATCGAGCGCCGCCACCCGGAAGTGAAAACCAAGCCCATTCAACAAGCCGAGCCGGAGCCACTCTCATCCGCCAACAGCTCCAAGCAAAGCACGAAACCCGAGGAGCATGAAGCAAAACAACCACAACAACAAAGCTATTTCACCGAAACAGCCCCGAACGACGACGGCGGCCAAAGCAAGTCGGCGCGGGGCATCAACGCCATCCTCATCGATTTCTTCCTCTACGATACGATGAAGGAGTTGGAGAGGGACGGGCAAGAATCCATCCCGCACCACCGCACCCGGAGTATCTGGTACTGATAATTGAAGCACTGGCTGTTTTGCTTTCTGTTGCGTGACTCCACATCTGTTGATAGATACACTATACCCACCTTTTTCTCTTCGTTGTTGTCCGGTTCTTGTTGGAGTTTTGTCGCTTCTTGGATGAGGCATATAGACGTTATACAGAATACATTACACTACACTGATACCATGGCATGCAGTCCGAGCTTGGTAGCTATGGGTTGACTGGCGCTATAGGTCACTCAGTGCAATATCTTCCAAAAGTAATCTTCATTACCAAGGGTATCATATTTCTCACGTAGCTAATCACACACATACACACCCTCTAACCCCGTGTACTCCAAAGAAGATAAACCCCTACGCAGCCAAAGCAGCCCTGTCGATCTGGTCACATCTCGCCAGAATCTCCGCCTTCCAGACCAAATAATCCTCCCTGCGATCCTCGCTCAACCAATCCACGCGATCCTGCATCATCGTCCCCAACCCCGGCAGCAACCCGCGCCTCGTCTCGCGCCCCAACTGGAAGCGCTGCTTTTTCCGACTCGGCACACCACCACCATCCTCCTCGCCCCCGTTCCCATAAGCCCCATTCTCCTCCTCCTCGTCCAAAAGCTCCGCATCGCCATCCACCTCCCCAGCCCTGGGGATATTCTCGAACCACTCCGTCCCCTGGGCCCACCCTTGCTCCATGACGAGGGCAATCCACTGATCCACATCCTCGCGATGCCGCCTCTCCGTGGCCGGCAGCCCCAAACTCACCAACGCCGTCTGCCGCATCTCCGTGAAAGTCTTCTTATCCATGACCTTCGCATCCGCCTCTCTTTCTGTTTCTGAGACGTCATCATCAGCAGGCTGGCGCCGTCTCGCCAGAACAAGGAAATAGACCGCGACGATCAGCGCATCCACGAGCTCTTTGTACTCCTCATCCGGCCCCTCGCCGGATGCGGTATTCCGGGCGGTGAGCACGGGCTCCAGGAACTCGAGCATCTCGTCGTCGAGGCCCTCGTCGTGTTTCACATGAGTCGAGGCGGTCTTGGTCACGAAGAAGAGGATCGAGGACACTCCCGCGAAAATGTGCGGGGGCAGGGTGCGTGAGATCGGGGGCCGCGACCAGGTGCTCATGCGCGGGGCTGGGGTGGAGAGGGTTTTGCAGACCGTGCGGATCGAGGTCATTACCCAGTTCGGGGCGTCGGGGATTTTGGTGGATGTGGGATTGGGGGCATTGAGGCGGGGACGGTTGGGGGTGCTGGGGTTGGTGTTGGATGAGGTTTTTGTGGTGTCGTGCGGCAGGGAGCGTTTGAGGGGGCTGGATTTCGTGGGGGTGTTTTGCAGGGCTGCGGCTGTAGCTGTCGCCAAGGGGTTCTTGGACGGGGTCTGGGTGAGGCGGTTCGCTTTCGTCGGGGTGGACGAAGGGGTGGTGCGGCTGCGTGAGGGCGTGCCTGGGGCGGAGGAGGAGCCGCCGGAGAGGGAGCGGTCGAGGAAGGCATAGAGTTTCTTGTAGGGTCGGGGTGGACACGGAGGGTGGCCGAGCAGGGGAGGGAGCTTGAGCGTGCGCGTGAGTCTGGAGGTAGAATGGTCAGTCTGCGCATGTCTTATGGTTTATGACAAGGTGTAGTAGCTACCTCCGACAAGCGATCTCCGCGCAAGCATAGGGCCGCGCGATTTCTTCTTCGGGCTTCAGGCTCGAGGACAGGCTGCGCGACTGGGCGACGAGGGAGACGGCCAGGCTGAGGAGATCCGGTGGTAAGTCTTGAGCATGAGTGGGCAGGAGGGTTGCGAGCGCCTGCTCCACCGGTCGGTTGTTCATGGTGTCTGTCGCAAGAGATGAGAGAAAGTGGATGTCGAAGGGCGTCTAGCAAAAGGGCGAGGCAGGGGATCCCAATGGCTGGTATATATCTATGATGAGTATGTAATGTACCAGTAGCAGCTCACAGCCAACTCTCAATAATCTCCAACCTGGACGAAGTGATGTGTATGAGCATGGAACAAACAAAGCTGGATGCGCCGAATCAACAATCAGGGCCGTCATGTGACCGGTGGATGGCCGACGATTTGCGCGGCGCCGATAACCACCCCCGATAGAGCTTCCTTCCCATTGAACCTGCAGCTGTCTTGCCTACGCATAACGAGACTCTGATTTACTCTCCTCATCTCGGACCATAATCAATCATTACGCCATGTCTGTCACAGTACGCCACCCTCACCTTCCACATCCCTCACCTTCCACATCCCTCATTCCAGCGCAACGAACTAACAAGCCCAAGCTCCACACCACCCATGGCGACCTAAAGGTCGAACTCTTCTGCGAAGCCGTCCCCAAAACCGCAGAGGTGCGTCTACCTCCCCTCCCCAGCTCCAGCCTTCCCCCCAATCCCCCCATTCCCCTCCCTTCCAGATCTAACCCTCAAAAACAGAACTTCCTCGCCCTCAGCGCCAGCGGCGCCTACAACACCACCCCGTTCCACCGGTACATCCCCGGCTTCATGATCCAAGGCGGCGACATCTCCCTATCCGCCACCCCAACCAACCCCGACACCGGCAAACCGCCCCTCCCGATCGACGGCCCGATCCCCAAAGGCGGCACCTCGATCCACCACCCGTACGCGCTGAACCAAGAGATCCATCTGCCGGCCCTGAAGCACCACACGCGGGGGATGCTGTCGATGGCGTCGCGGCCGGTGAAGGACCGCACGGCGCCGGGGGCGCAGGGCGCGACGGGCCCCACGATCAACGGGAGCCAGTTCTTCATCACGCTGGCGGCGGCGCCGCATCTGGACGGGGCGAGCACGGTGTTTGGGAAGGTGTTGAATCTGACGGCGCAGGATGAGGGGGGCGATGTGTTGGGGAGGCTGGAGAAGGCTAAGATGAAGGTGGATAAGAAGGGAAGGGTGGTGCAGCCTTCTCCGGAGGAGGAGGAGGAGGGCGTGTGGGAGCGGGTCGGCATTGAGAGGGTTACTGTGCATGCTAACCCTTTTGCGGGGTAGATTTCTGGTTCTCCTCTGACTTTGGGTTTTTTTTTTGGGGCACATGCGGGGGAATGAATATGTGCTTGAAGGTCTTCCGGTGACTATGGATTGGAAGACTGGAGGGGGCCGGAGCACTGTTGAGGTATGGATACGGATGTACTATACTCAGGTCGAGTCCGAGTCTCCGGCCAGTCGGAGACCAACTTCGATGGATTCGGCGGCCGGGCCTCAGGACTTTGTTGCTCTAGGGCACCTAGTATCAACCACACAGCAGTGCTCACTGGGAACAGGTGATTGGCTGTGCAAGTCACCCTGCAGGCTCGTCATCGCGCTACGGCCTGGACAGGTACAGCAGCATCAGCTCTTATACCGTCCCTCCAAGCAAGCCACCATGCGCCCGCTGAAACAGCTCGACTACACAGGAGGCTCCACGTGATTACATTGCACTATGATCAACAGTCTGGGGCTAGCTCTTTTCCTTAGAGTGGCCCCAAATGTCTGGATAAGGTCCTACGTGGAAGACGGTATGCGAGCACAATCATTCAGAATCAAACATCTACACAAGCGTAGATCATATACTATGACGCATCTCCTACCGAATACTACGATCTGTGCCATATTCGTACTCCTGGTTTCCTGTACACCTGCTCCTATCATTGCGATCTTTATGCTTTCCTTTCCATGCCGTCTGGCAGGGTCGACCCACCAAGAGTCGGGATCTGATTATTCAATCACTGCTACTAGTTTCTAGGACTTCGGGTTGAGTATTACTGGGAAGCTGAAAAAAAGGGGGGTCCGGGGGTTCTCCCCCGGAACGTGTTTATTCTAGGACTGGGGATTGAGTGTTCCTGGGAAGCTGGAAGAAAGGGTCGTTCAAGCACTAGCAGAGGTATAGACCCGTAGCCAATCACGGTGTAGGAACCCAGCCCCTGGTATAGCACTAGAGAGCTAGTCAAGGCTCAGCGCTCCTAAGCCTTCTTTAAATTCAACTTGGGGGTTTGCTATTCCAAGTAATACACAAACAAAATCAGGTGATATCGAGCATGTCATTCATTTATGTTCATCGCAAACTTTTGTATATGCACAATAAGACAGAAAACAGCGCTCCATAGCCACACCGCACACTGTACAATGCTCACTCTCGGATATCCTGCAACGATGGCAAAAGACAACACCTGAAATGTATCGTGGACATCGTGAAAACCAAGACAAATGTCATCATTAATCAATAAGGTAAGAAAAAAAAAGTCTAAGGGTATCGAGTCCGTTCATCACTGCTGCTCAGCGGGCTTCTCCTCCTGCTCCTCCTTCTGCTCCGCATCAGCCTCGTAGCCTTCGGTCTTCATGTCCTTCAGTCCGAGCTCTTCCTCCTCCTCGTCCGTGCGAGTGTAATCCTCGGTGGTGATCTGCTCGTCCTTGGCCGGGGCGCACAGGTCTTGGACGTAGCTGCTAGCCATGGGATCCTCCAGGGTGATGACGAACTTCAACTCGCCGGCGATGGCGGCGTCGAGACGCTTGAAGAAGCGCTCCCACTTGGCCTTGTCGTCGGTGGCCATACTGTCACCGGCGCTGGTGTCAGCGAAATCGAAGATCTGGCCGTGCAGCTGGTCGCGGATCTCGGTCAGAAGACCTTCGACGGTGGTGAACCGACCGCCGAGAGTGCCGGGCTCGACGCGAACCTCAAGCTCTTCGCTGTAAAGGGCGCAGGTGTCGCTCTTGAGGATGTCACGAGCGAGGTCAACCTCGTTCTCGACGCGAAGGGTGATACGCTTGCCCTTCTCGGGCACCTCTCCTCCGGTCTTCACGTCGCTGGACTTGTATCCGCAGTGCTCGCAAACGGTGGCCCAGAGAAGGACCTCGCGGAAGTAAGGGATGTTGACCTTGCGAAGATTGACCTCGCAAGACTTCAGACAGGCGGGGCACTCGGCGGGGATAGAATATTCCTTGCCGTCAACGATCTCCTCGTCTTCCTCACCCGTGCCCTGGTGCTGCACAGCATTGGGGTCACCACTGATACCGAGCTCCTCGTTCTGCTCGTGGGTGCGCAGGTAGTCCCGGCGACGGTACTTGTGAGCGGAATCTTGGGTAGTCGGGGCGATCCAGGAGTTACCGCTGGGGTCATCGAGGGAAATAGTGAAGGGGAAGCCTTGGCCTTCGAGGATCTTCTCGAGCTTCTCGATGATGGGCACGAGAGCGGTGTAGAGTTCAGGAGCTTGCTCCTTGCGCAGGTCCTGCTCGCCGGACAAGTTGTCGTAGATCTTGCGGATGACGCCTTCAACGGTGGTCAATTGGCCCTCGCCCTTGGGCATCTCGATACCCAGGGACTCGAGCTTGAAGACGGAGACGTCACTGCGGACCACCTGGCGCTGCAAGTCGGTCTCATTCTCAACCTCGAGATGGTAGATAGATCCCTTCTCTTGGATCTGGGAGGCGGACTTGATCGAGTTGTTCTTGAAATGGCAGTGTTCGCATTCGAAAGCCTCGAGAATAACGTCGCGGAAATAGGGAATACGGATCAGTAGGAAAGTGGTACGTCCCTGGAAAAAGTCGCGCATCAGCCTACTGAGTCATTGATATGCGTGGATGGATTAACATACGTTTTGCTCGCAGTTCATGCAAAGACTTTCCACCGTCATCGCTCCGGTTTCCTCGTTGCGATCCACGAGGTCGCCAGGCTTCTGGAAAGCCACCTGCTCGTCTGCAGACATTGTGATATGGATTGCTGTTTGATAATTGATCAAGGGTATCTTCAAAATGAAAAAGAGTGCGGGCGGAGAGTTCTACTCTAAAGGCGCTTATAGAGAGATGGAAATTTTAGCCAGCGTGGGCGGGAACGTTCCTTTCCCTTCCACTCACTGACTTATCGCCGTGGCGGGGCAATTTTTTTCGGGAGGGGCAGCGGAGAATTAGTCAGCCCGGCCAGATCAGCTCCTGGCCCTGAATGCCTAAGGCCGCACGGCATCAACGCCATCACAAACCTGTAGTTACAACTGTGGTGGGCATCAGCTTGCACTTCGTAAGCACTTGGGAAGACAACCCGACCTTATGCAGTGGCTCACTTCAATCACAAACTAACAAGCCAATCTGACGTGAGGTCTGCACTCAATCTCTAGGCCCCACAGTAAGACCTTTGTTGGCCGAGGTCTTGCAGGAAGGCAACTTGACAAGATCCTAAACTTGAGACAGCCAGTTTGCTCGCGGTGGACTACTGAGCTACCTCCCAGGCCCTTCATGGTCTTGCTCTAGCCAGAATGGTTGCACCTCCATTGGACCCACGAGGACGAGGTCTCTATCAGCTGGCGCATCCAGCCCACCGCATGACGTTCTTTCACGAAGATGCGGGGAAGCACCTCCCTATGTCCGAGGTTGCTGCAGGGATTGTTTGCCAATCAATCTCTGCGAAGACCCCGGTCTCAAAGGCCGAAATTTGAGTCAGGCATTTCTCTCATTGGCGATCACCGTACGCGAAAGAGAAGCAGCATTGATCTCCTACCTGAACAGGACTGCGAGACCCCCTCTTCCTGTGGCAGTGGAGCGGGGTTGCTAGGCATCCTCGGTATGTTCTGAATACATGGAACCTACTCACAGTATTTTGCCGAAGAATATCCCCAATGAGGACAATCGATCTTTCCATGGTGATATGCTTTTGGAAAGGTACCTCCCAGCATTAGTCTGCAGGAACTAACGCGCAGTCAGCTCGATAGATCATGAACCCCACCAATGTTGAAGCTGTATGAAGCCCCGATCTTATCTCTTTGAATCGATGTGCATGATTATAAGGATGTCAGCTGTGAATTGAGTTCATTAGCAGCAGCTGTAGATGTACCTTCAATATCCCGTCACGTGGGGAGGGAGGCAGCTATAAAGAAGCAACTCCTCCCCTGCTTAACCGTAGTAGGAGCTGTATCGTTTCTTTCCCAGCCATCGACCTTGTAACTTTGTGACAAGGATTCACCCCAATATACACCATGACTATCCATATGAACCCTATTCCCAAACAACAGCGCGCTGCTGTTCGTAGCGGGTCGGGCGACACGGCCACCACCAGTATCGAAACCATCGATGTGGACCTCCCGGGACCCGGCGAGATCTTGGTCCGCATTACATGGACCGGATTTTGCGGCTCTGATAAGTCTCTCCTTCAGGATGAATGGGCCGGGTTTGGGGTGACGATGAAGCCCGAGAGCAAAGGGGTCGCAGGACATGAGGGGGTCGGCGTTGTTGTAGCGATTGGCGAAGGTATGGAGAGCCGTTGGAGCATCGGGGACCGCGCCGGCATCAAGTGGATTGCGAAGACCTGCGGCGAATGCGAATTCTGTTTGAGCGGCGTGGACGAGGTCAACTGCCTCAGACAGATCAACAGCGGGTTTACCACCCCGGGTACCTTCCAAGAATACTGTGTGGCGGATGGCCGGTATACCTCCAAAATCCCCGACGGGGTTGCGGATGAAGAGGCAGGACCTATCATGTGCGGCGGAGTGACTGCCTATGTTGCATGCAAGCGGTAAGCAACCGTTGCTCCTGTCAAGGATGGTCGAGCTAGACTAACGATGTGTGTGTGTCCTGGTTAGTGCCAACGTCAAAGCTGGCCAGTGGATTGTGCTCCCCGGAGCTGGCGGTGGCCTAGGTCATCTGGCGATTCAATATGCACGGGCAATGGGAATGCGAGTGATCGCCATCGATGGCGGCGATGACAAACGAGAGTTGTGCCATAAGCTTGGGGCGGAGGTGTTCATTGACTTCCTAACAACAGAAGACATCGCTGCGGAGATCAGGAAGATCACGACATACGGCGCACATGGAGTAATCGTGACAGCCGCAACCAAGACCGTTTATTCGACGGCGCCCACATATCTTCGTCCGAATGGCACGCTGGTGGCTGTCGGTCTGCCTGCAGACCCCACTGTGCTAGCAGGAGCTCCTCCCATGTTGTTGTCCCTCAGGAGATTGAATATCGTTGGTACTCTGACCGGAACGCTGAAAGATGTGGAAGAGGCTCTGGATTTCACCGCACGAGATGTCGTCCACGTAAGGCACTACCATTACCACCCGAATCTCGAGTCAGTCACGCTAATAGCAGATAGCCCGTTTTGGTCAAGGGGAAACTCGAAGACCTCAACTCGTGGGTCGAGAAGATGAAGAAAGGGCAATTGGCTGGGCGTGCAGTGCTTCGGGTTGCGAACTGATCCTGGACTACCTGATTCGGGAAGGCAGCGATCAACCTTGGGGGAATCGGGTGGGTTACCTTGGGGTTTACTCCACCGCAGCTGAATAAGAATGTGAATATCGTCTGTAAATACTTTTAGAAGAGCAAAAGGAAGAATCAATTATTTTCAGAGAGCTAAGCGACGCCCAGTAAATGTTGCCTAAATCGATTTTTTGAAATTATACAGTCGTGTTGAAGCGATCCTCCTCGTCGCCATCCTTGGTATAGGTCTCCCGAGCATCCATCTGTTCCTGCTCGGCCTCACCCAACACAAGATTCTCACGTTTCTCGAGGTCTTCTTCCGTCTCCATAGGAACGTCAGCAGGGGTCTCTTCTCCGCTAGCCTCCTCAACCGCAGGAGTCGAGGATCCGGTCTCGCCGGAGCGCTTGTGTGTGGTGTTGACCAGCGGGGTGTGGTCGTTGAACAGACGCTGGAGCATCGCGCGGCGATCTTCCTTGGGAAGCATCAGGTTGACAGAGTACATGGAACGCCAGAGGGGGAGGGCCATGTTCTCACTAGTCTTTTGTTAGCCTTTGTCGTGGACCCAAAGTAAGAATTAAATATACGTACGTGAATCCTTCTTGACCCGGAGTAGGTCTGATGTATAGGATGCTACATCCCATGGGAATGTCTCTAACACGCTCGCCAATCTCTCCAAGGGCCTTCCAGCCGTCCTGGTCAACCTTGGGAAACATCTCCACGAGGAGGCTACGTAGAGTCTCCTTCTGGGTCAGGGTGACGGCCCGAGCAGGGCCAAGCCAAGGCTCGAGCATTCTCAAGCCATCCGTCTGTACACGCCAGCGGCAGACACCTTCACGCTGCACATCCTGCTTCACAAACATCTTCACACCGCAGTGCACGAACTTCATACCGGCTCCCTCATTTGAAGACAAGATGTCGCGAGCCAGGGCGCTAGTGTAGTAGATGGTTCTCGTGGGGAGAGCTTCGGCATTACGGACCATGAAGCGGTCTCTGGGGAAGCGCTTGGAGATCTGGTAGAATTCGTAGATAGGGTCAAGCTCAGCGTGGTTAGGATCCAGGTACTTGAATGGTTCCTCCACCGGCTGGCCGTTCTTGCGCTTCTGCGGGAGCTGAGGCTTCGACTGGGTCGAGGCTTGTGTGGTTTCAGCAGGAGCCGGAGTAGCATCAGAAGTCTCGACGTCAGTGACGGCAGGCTGTGCAGGAGTGTGGATAGGACGGTCGCCGATAACAACCTCAGCGCCGTTCTCAAGCTTAGTCCGCTTAGCGGGAAGCTCATCCTCAATGCTGTCCGCATCACGCTTGACAGGAACGGGCTCGCTGGTAGCCGAGTAAGGCAATTGATGTGTAGCCTCAGCAACGGTTGCGTTCTTCTGGGCCTCCAGATCAGCCTCCTTATCGTGGGCGACGAGGTCATCCAACGCATCAATCTTCTCCAAGGGCTGTCCGTTTCCTTGCTTCTGCTTGAAATCAAGCTCTTCGGCGAGGGCAGCGACAGAGGCCTTGGGGATGACCTTGGAAGAGTCCTCGGGCTTGGCGCGGATCTCAGACAGCTTCTCCAGGACGACGATGAAGAAGCCACCGGTGTCTTGCATGTGGGGGTAGATGCGAAGACACCTCTCAAGAGGCAGGTCTTCGGTAGGCGGGAACATGCCTTCAGCGATTCTGCCCAGGCCACTGATGCCTTCCTTGTCCTTGCGCTCTTCAACCTCCTTCCAGCTCTCGTAGAAACGGCCTTCGCGGTCCATGACCTTCCAGTTGCGGAGTCCAGGGGCGCGCTTCAGCTCTGGAAGCTCCTTGCTGCAGTCCACGATGCGGACATTGGCAGAGCCACAGCGGCTCAGCGCACTGGCAATGACGGCCTCGTTCTCGATCGGATTCATACTGCAAGTGGAGTAGACAACCCGACCGCCGACCTTCAGCATCTGCAGAGCACGGACGAGAATGCGAACCTGGGTGGCGTGCAGGCCGAGAGCATTGTTCGCGTTCCAGTCCTTCCAGACACCCCAGTTCTTCCGGGCAGTTCCGTCACCAGTGCAGGGCACGTCGGCCAGGATACGGTCGAACTTCAAGTAGCGGGCCTTGCCGGGCTTGCCGTTGACGCCGGGCTCGGAGGGCAGCTTGATCGAGGGGAACAAGGTAGCGTCGTGGTTGGTGACAATCAGGTTCGGGGAGCTCAAGCGCTTCATCTGGTGAATAAGCATGTGGGCACGCTTGTAGTCGGCGTCGTTGGCGATGAGCAGGCCGGTGGTTCTGCCATCATCGTTGAGGCCCTCGGGGCCGATAGGCTCCTCGCCAGCGGTACCCTCAGCAACCTGCTGGGTGACCTGGCGCATAGCCTCTTCCTCACCAGTGTGAACCATCTCCATCAATTGTGCAGACTTGCTGCCAGGGGCAGCACACATGTCCAGAACCGTCATTCCAGGCTTGAGATCGATCAGGAGCGGGGGAATCATGCTGACGACCTCCTGTCTGCTGATGTTGCCGACCTCAGTCTCGGCGACGAGGAACTTCTGGAAAGACGCGAAGGGCGCAAAGCGACGAACGACCTGCTTGGGGGTGGTCATGGACCATGCGAGCTCGTCGGGATACCAGGGGACCGGGCGAGGGGGCTCGACGAAGTTGCCCTCATATTTGATGGAGGTGATCTCGGGAACGTATTGATCCTTGAGCTTCTTCTGGACGGCAAGGGCATGGCTGTGCGATCGTGGATGTTAGCAATGAGCCAAGCATAGCCTATCGCGCAGCTTTTATCTGCGGGGTTGTCACGCAACGATAGGCTCTTTTTGTATTTCTGCGCATAACGTACCCTCGAGAGCCAGTGAAGCGGAAACTGTTGGGGAGATCCCTCTTGAGAGCGGCCCAGAAAGCCTCCTTCTCCTCCTCCGGGACGAAACCCTGAGAGTTGTAGTAGTTCTCGAACTTTTCGTTCTCCCTGGAGATCTGCTGCCAGTTCTTGCGCTCGCCGCCTCTGCCACCACCCTGCGACCGAGGATCAGCATGAATTCGGGACGACACGAGCCGGATCAACCGAGAGCAGCGATGCTCTAGAGGTCGGGAAGGGTTCAGAAGGCCACACATACCTTCTTTCCGCGTTTACCCATGATGATCGAGTGGTGATGTGAGAGATTGGAGTGGGCTGGGACTGGGCGCAATTTCTCCGCTGCAGAAATCTTATCAGCAAAGCTCATCCCGCTCGCCATGGGCGCTTATGTAACGGGTCTGGATTGCATCCAAGCTAGTCCTAAAACAGCCGTCGTCTATAGAGGGCAGTATTGCTTTCGGGGTATAGATTCTTCCCCAATTGAGGATCAACTCTCTCAGCATTGGAAGAGACTAAGCTTCAGTCGGTACTTTCAGGGCACATATGACGCATGAATCGGTGCAAACCACCATAGCATCCACCGAAGCCATCACAACCCGCCACCACACTTCACCAGATGTGATATCAGACACCAAGGATTCGAACATGGATGCTGCAGCCATTACACAAGCTGCCTGAAGACGGAGCTACAGAGTATTCTCAAACCTGCATGCTGACTCAGTCATTTGCCATGAATTAGACCCACCAAGTTGTGCTTCGAACAGTTCCACGCAGGAAATTTGACAACCTTGTAAAGTACACCATGCTACAGCATAAACAAGCACAACAAACACAACACTTGCTCTGCGACCCTCTGTACCAGTCGTCATTGTGCATCAAAGATGCAGATAGCCCTTGCATCCCGCTGCGTCAACTCTATATCGCCAACGCATAGAATCACCGCTTCGTGGCTGACAGGACGGCATATAAGAACAGTCTGTGGACGACGTTGTAGACACTGGCCTCTCCATGGCTGTAATGTTCTAGTGTGTCTCCTCGCCTAAGTAAAGCCAAGCAGTCTTAGAGTTCGAGCAGTGGTATTGACGCTTACGCTGAGAGATGAACGTCGAGCACATCGAGTACTCGTCCGCCTCGTCTGCCGTTCTAGAGCAACAATCGGGCGCAGGATATCCGGAAGGAGGCTTCAGAGCATGGCTGGTCGTGTTCGGCGCGTGGTGCGCCTTGGTTCCGGCCTGGGGGATACTGCACACAGCTGGGGCGATTTACCTATGGACCAGCACGCATCAATTGCATCATTACGAGCCGGCGAGCTATGGCTGGATTTACAGCGCGTATGGGTTCTTCGTCTACTTTGTGGGAGCGCCGATGGGTGTGTACAGATAGCTGCACTGATTATACGGAGGCCGAAGAACTGATCGTCCGAGCTAGGGTTAATCTTTGATGCTTGGGGACCGACTTATTTGGTCCTTTCGGGGTCAGTGGGCATGGTACTGTCTTTGATTTGCTTCAGTTTCAGTGACGGTAATGTTGTTGAAAGAACTGGTACGATAGCAGCAGCAGCAGCTAACGATACCCAGAGTACTATGCAATCTTCCTCTCCCTCAGCTTTCTAGGTGGACTATCGGCCAGTGCGCTCACCACTCCAGCTATGGCAACCATAAGCCACTGGTTCGAATGTCGCCGGGCCTTTGCAACCGGCGTGGCCTGCACCGGCGGCGGAATCGGAGGGGTGATCTTCCCCATCATCATCTACTTCACCGCGCCGAAGATCGGATTCGGGTGGTCGATCCGCATCATCGCGCTCATCAGTGCTGCCCTGCTTGCCATTGCTTGTTGCCTGATCACGACGCAGCGACCCGTCAGGACGGACAGCTGTAGAGAACTGACCCTCAAGCCACTGAAAGACCCTCGATTCGCCGCCACGACCGCTGCCATCTTTCTGACGGAGTGCGCCGTCTTCATCCCGAGCACATATATCCCCTCCTACACCGTGCACGCGGGACTGAGCCACCTCATCGCATACCTGTTGCTCGTTTTCCTGAACCTCGGGACCATCCCAGGCCGGCTCCTGCCGCCTCTCGCCGCCGACCACCTCGGGCGCTTCAACACGATGATCATCACGACTCTCATGTGTGGGATTCTGACCCTCGCCCTCTGGAACAAAGCAGGGGACAGCCTCGGGGCACTCGTGTGTTATGCCGTCTTTTTCGGATTCTGGTCCGGTGCCGCGCTGAGTCTGGCGCCCGTCTGCATCTCCCAGACATGCAGCGCCACGGAGTACGGAAGCCGAAGTGGCATCGCATACAGTATTGCCAGCATCGGGATGCTCTTGGGGATCGGGCTGCCGGGAGTGATTGAGCAGCACAGCTACGGAGGCGTCATTATATTCTCCGGGGTGTTGTTCCTTGCGGCTGCAGGGGCATGGGTCGTTGCTCGAGGGGTGTGTTGTGGCTGGGCGTGGGGAGTCAGGTTCTGAGCGGGATGCACCATGCAGGTCCGTTTAGGATGGTGCTTATGCGACCAGCCACTGGATTATAGAGGTACCATCATTCTCGGTGCTCGCGTGTGTGCTTTTGGCGTCACGGCTGGGAACATGTCCATATTGAGGGGACTACGATCTCTGCGCATCCAGCAGGCCATTGTCCGGACGTAAAAGAGCCTCGCATGGTCCACCACCAATCAGGTATGTTCCTGTTAGCGAATGGAATCCTGGATCCGAAGTCTTGAGTTTATACATCCTTGGCGAATTCTTGACTACCCACTCCAGCCCGCCTTCCTACCACCGTGGATAACAAGCACCTCAATGCCAACAGGGATCCTTTCAGCTCGAAAGGAAAACAGACGAGCTGAAATACAAAGACACCACGCTGAGATCCCTTTAACAGTGGCTATGGCTCAGCGGTCGGGAGCGGGTTTGTCCTGACGGGGAAAAAAAAGCTTGGGTTGGCAATTAGACTCCGTAGGGTGTATACTAGACCAGGGTCCGATGCAGCAGTCAGCAGTCAGCAATAGGGGGTAATCTCTTTTTTTTTTTTTTTTTTTTTTTTTTTTCAAGAGCAAGCACAAGCAGGGGGGAATGAAAGCACGGGAAATAAGCACAGTACCTCGCACCTAAACCGATCCAATGCAATGCATCTGAGTACCTTTAGCCGTTGTCTCAAACCAAGGCTCAAACGGGGCTGAACCCGGAGGAGAGGGGGCTGAAGTGAGCGACTTCCTCGGGGCTCGACTACACAGCCAAGATGCCCTAGTCTACCTCACTGTAGTTGTACAGTCTCAGGGACGATCTGTTCTCATCGAGATGACTTCGTGATTGAAACTCTTTTTCTGAACTATCAACCTTAGAATAGCAATTGAGTAACGTTATCTATTTTGTAGAGACTCAAGCACAGTAATAACCCCTGAGAAGGGATGTACCTGCTCATGTTTGAAGTGGCTTCCTGGTGTTGGCCCCCAACCGCAGCACGCGTGCAAATCTAGGGCCAAAACTTGTGTCTGTCTGTCTGTCTGTCTGTCTGTCAGTGCCACGCAAGGCTTAGAGCATAGCATACAAATGGATGTATAGTGTCCAACCCATGTGGATCTGGTGCTGATTCCCATGTGTCTCTTTTTGTATGAGTCCTTCCTGTACACGAGCACCACACATCACACACCAATGGGGGAAAAAAAAAAAATAAGCCTCCTAATACTCCGTAGTGTCTTGTGCAGTGCAAGGGAGTAGACAACCTCGTACTCGGCCCCATCGCCATGTCTTGTCTTATTTAAAGAGGCCATGCCACGCCCACTGCACTAACCCCAGCCCTCAAACGTCCAAATCTGAAGAGTTGACTCTCAGCCTACTAGTCCTAGAGACTATCCTTTCGTTGATACCCTCCACTCGTTCCTCCACTCGTTCCTCCACTCGTTCCTCCACTCGTTCCTCCACTCGTTCCTCCACTCGTTCCTCCACTCGTTCAACACCGTCATTCATTAAGCCAACTCCTACTACTAAACCCATATCCATCCTACTCATCCCCCCCAACTCGAAAACAATATTCACAATGGGCGAAGGTCAAGAATGGACCAACGGCTTCTGGGACTGCTGCTCCCCATGCAAGATCTGTACGCCTGCCGTTCCCTCCTCCATTCCCCTTCCTCCCATCCAATAATCATGTTGTCCAAGAACTAACCAGAAAAACAGGCTGCCTCGCCTTCTGGTGCCCCTGCTGCCTCTTCGGCCGCACCGCCTCGCGACTCAAGGACCCAGCGCTGAAAGAGCATGGCTCGATGAACGGTGATGTATGTTGCACCCACACCACCCAGTCCCGCAAAAACCCCCCCTAAATCCAATCCCACAAAAGCCAACCCCCCCATCTAATCCCGAAAACAGTGCTGCCTCTACTGCCTCGTCGGCTACTGCGGACTAGGCTTCATCCCGCTGATGCTGAAGCGGGGCAAGCTGCGCGAGAAGTTCCAGCTCGAGGGGTCCGGGTGCGGCGACTGCTTCAAGTCGTTCTGCTGCCCGTGCTGCACGCTGGTGCAGAACGAGAAGGAGGCCGAGAGTCGGGCGGGCTTGCTGGAGAAGGGCGGGTATCAGGCGCCTGCGGGGATGGAGTATAAATGATTTGGTGTTGGTGTCAGTGCGGTAAGGGATTGAGCTGGAGGTTTGTTATGATTCTTGTACTTAGGTTTGATTTCCTGGGGGGATGATTGGGGTTTTAGTTTTGATGCTTGGATGGCTTGGATGGTTGGGAAGCGTTGGGGTTGGGTGGGTAGCTTACCTTTCATTATTGTTGCTGCGGTGGTCAGGGATAGATGGTTCGTTCCAGATACTTGCCACCTTATCCCTATACCTCTACTCATACAGCACCTAAAGTGCAGCTGAACTTGGAACAGACAATACATTTTGATATAGCGACAGTTGTGTACTGTACAAGACACGCTTCCTCGGCACGACCACCGCTTCTATCTATTAAAAATCACCAAAACTAGAAACACTTGCCATAATTCCTGGTGGACAACGCAACAGACACCCCTCACCGACACCTAGCTCAGCCCATTTAAGCAGCGTTGCGGCTCAAGTCCGAGCGGAGACGCTGGTAGTCGAGGATACCCTCGATGCTGCCGACGGCGCTCATGGCGATGTCCTGATCCCACAGCTTGCGCTGGGCGAAATCCATGACGTGCTTCTCAGTGATCTGGCCGATCGTGCGCTCGACGTCCTCGGGGCTGAGGCGGCGGCCGGTCGTGATGATCTGGCGACCGATGTCTTCGGCAACGGCGGTGGTGCCGTCGAGGGAGAGGAGGATCGAGGCCTTGAGCTGGGCCTTGGCACGCTCGACCTCGGCGGGGGTAACGCTGAAGGACAGGCGAGACCACTCGCGGAGAGCGAAGTGGCACAGGTCATCGAGGTTGGTCAGGTTCTCGGAGACGAGGTAGATACCCCAGAGACTAGTGGCACATGTCGGTCAGTAACGCGTCATTGCATGTCACATTATACCAAGAAAGCTTACCCAGTGTCGCTGTAGCTGGTGGAGAAGCTCATGAAGCTGTTGGCAAGGCCGTGGTGCTCAACCAGAGAGCTGAGCTTGCTGCCAAGGTAGGGGGAGTTGCCCATGGCACGGTCCCAGTTACCAACAATGGCCTGGGCAACCAGGGCGGTGAAGTAATCGTCATCCTTCCAGCTGACACCCTCGACGGCAAGGGCGATGTGAGCGGTGGGGAGGGTGTCGTCACGGACTCTGACCTCAGAGCCGATGAACTCGGGGGTACGCTTCTGCTCGGCGGTGAGGGCCAGGGCAGCAGAGGTAGGGGGCTTGCTGGGCAGGGAACCGAAGTGCTCCTCAGCGAGTCTCACGAGCTGCTCGTGGGGGATGCCACCGGCACCGACCAGGACCATGCGGTCGGCGGTGTAGTTGGTCTTGATGTAGTCGACCAAGTTGTCACGGGAGATGGTCTGGATGTTCTCCTTGGGGCCGAGGATGGTGCGGCCGAGGGGCTGTTGCTGGAAGGCAGTGGCGTGGAGGTGGTCGAAAACGACCTCCTCGAGCTGCTTGTCGACCTCCTCCTGCTCACGGAGGATGACGTCGCGCTCGCGCTCAATGGCACCGGCCTCCAACTTGGAGTTCTGGAGGATGTCGGCGAGGATGTCGACGGCCTTGGGGACGTCGTTGTTGAAGGACTTGGCGTAGTAGACGGTGTTCTCGCGCTGCAATCGGGCGTTAGTCGCGATTCTCAAGTAAACTTTTCCTTCCGGTCCGTACCGAGGTGTAGGCGTTCAGGTGAGCGCCCATGTTCTCGATCTCGAGCTCCAATTGGTGCTGGGAACGCTTGTTGGTGCCCTGTAATGATATCACAGTGTTAGCTACCGCGTACAATAGACGCGGTTCTGGAATACATACCTTGAAGGCAAGGTGCTCCAGGAAGTGCGCAGTGCCGTTGGTCTTGTCAGTCTCTGCCCGGCTACCGGCATCGATCCAGACGCCAACAGTGGAGGTCTGAGCATAGGGGGAGTGCTCAGTAGCGATCTAGATCCCGTCAGTGAGTGTCAGAAGCAATTGAAGTCAGATACACGACGGCGCATACCGTGAAACCGTTGGAGAGGGTGGTGGTCTGGGTGGAAGAAGGCAGGGTAACGGGAGAAGCGAAGCCACGCTTGACGGGCTGGACAGCCTTCAGGGCAGCCCGGCTCCGCAGAGCCTGGTTGAGGTTGAACGCTAGGCGCCTAGAGGCCATTGTGTAATAGATGAGGTAGGTGAATTGGAGGGAGGGGGAGGGGGGGAAAGAGGGAGATTGAAGGAAGGGTGTAACAAGACGGTCAGCGCCTGGAGATGGCGAGGTTGAAGTTCGGGAGTCAAATTGTTCGCCCATCCGCCAGCCAATCACATGACCCGCTTTTCCAAACCACCGCTTTCGATCCCGACTGTTTCCTTAGCACCGGCCATACCGTACATTCATTCAGGTTTCATTTCACTGTACAGCATATATCATACTACAACACAGGAACAGCAACAGCTTCAACTACAACCACCACCACCACCACCACCACCACCACCACAACCCACATTCACACTCACATCCACATTCACAATACATCACCTCACCCCGTCACGCAAACCGACTTGCATATTGCCGAATATTCTCCATCATAGACACATCCTCCACAAACCCCAACCCCAGCGCCCTAGTCGTATTGAAATTCGGCGTCCACGTCTGCACGATGCGATCCACCACCGGATCATACTTCTCCTCGACCAACGCCCTGCGCTCCGGCCCGCCCACCTCCTCCAACGCCTCCAACATCTCCTGAATACTAACCAACAACCCGGGCAGATTGACCGCCCGAGAGTCCCCAAACGCCTCAGCGGGCACCTCGCGCGCACGCACAAGATTTCTCACCACCGTCTGCGGCGAGCAGATCCACATCCGCGTGTCTTTGCCCACGGGCAAAACCGCCCGGCGCCCGTGGAAGGGCTCGCGGATGATGTCGCTGGCGAAGCTGCTGGCGGCCTGGGTGGGTTTGCCGGCGCGCACGGTCACGGTGGGCAGGCGGACGGCGCGGCCGTCCAGGAAGCCGCGGCGCGAGTAGTCATTCAGCAGCGTCTCGATGATGAGCTTCTGCGAGCCGTACGAGGACGCCGGCACCGCCGGGAAGTTGGTCTCGTCGATCACGAACCCCGGCGGCGCGGGCCCGTACACCGCCAGGCTCGACGTAAACACCACTTTCACCCCGGGGGTCACGGTGCGCAGCCGGTCGAGGATCTGCCGCGTCGCGTCTAGGTTGACCCGCATGCCCAGCTCGAAGTTGGCCTCCGACCCGCTGGACATGATCCCGTGCAGGAGGTAGACGGTCTCGTAGGGCTGCGCCGCGGTGAAGAGCTCGTCGATGACCGTGGGCGAGGTCAGGTCCGCTTCGAGGCAGCGGGTGCGCGAGGCGTGCTGCGCGGCGGATGCGGGGACGGTGGGCGTGACCACGTCCGTCAGCGTCACGGTGATCTCTGGGTAGCTGGATAGCAGCGCCGCGGCCAGTTCCTGGCCCACGTAGCCGCTGGCGCCGGTGATGATGATTGACATGTTGTAGTTTGGATTTCTCGTCGTCGCGAGGCGGGTTTTAGAGGTGAGATTGTAGTGTAGGTGGTACCAGGTGGTTGCTTAAGGTGCTGAGGAGTAATGGTAAAGTCTATATACCAGCACGCTGCGGGGTTCGAGCGGAGAGGATGCTAAAGAGTAGGTAACGCACTCCACGGCTCCACGCCCTCGGAATGACCATCCTGCTTTTCCATCAATCACCACAACATGATTGACCAAC
This sequence comes from Aspergillus uvarum CBS 121591, assembly GCF_003184745.1. Taxonomy (NCBI): domain Eukaryota; kingdom Fungi; phylum Ascomycota; class Eurotiomycetes; order Eurotiales; family Aspergillaceae; genus Aspergillus; species Aspergillus uvarum. Next base: position 288,553 of record NW_020291312.1, read on the forward strand.
GCCCGTTGATCTGGGTTGAAACGCAGCAAGTCCGAACCTGGTGGCTGGTCGTTCACTGCATCGGCACATAATCCGACTGCCGAGTTAGGCTACGACCGGACAGCCGGCGAAAGTCCGAGATATCCATACGCTGTTACGTTCCCCGTATGACATATCGCCATGGATCTAGGTATCTACATCCACCTGAAGCAGTGGGTACACTTACACAACTGAGATCCTAAGCAGTCAATACGCTAGAGCATACATTTAGACCAACCAGATATCGTAACCCTCGAATTTCTGTCTCAAGAAGTACATTTAGGGAAACCTAGACAAGGACACGATTTGATAGAGCGACCAAATATAGAGAAAAAAAAAAGTTGAAGCATTTCAGCATATCACGGAACACTCGACGCCGGTTGTAAAGAGCATAAATAATTAAAACATGAGAAAGCAGACCACCAGATTCTTTTGTTCTTTAAATTCATGCAGAGCGCTTGTAGATACCAGACACTATACAGTGGTCACGTTCGAAGGGCTCCAAGGTGAGCTGCTCCTTGGGCTTGATTCTCTCCTCTCTCATCTTCTGGACTTCGCGGGCGAACACAACCTCGGGCTTGGCGGTACTGTCGATACAGTTGGCCTTGACGGAGACGATGACACCACCCTCGTTCTTGAGGAACATGTGGGCGTTCAGGCCGACGATACGGGCCTGGTCGGGCTGGGCAACATCGGCGAAGATGACGTCGACCATAGGGACGAGCATGCGGTAGCGGAGGGGGTGTCTGGCGTCCTCGACGATGGGGATGACGTTGGTGCGGTGGGTGGCCATACCGATCAGGTCACGGCCGGAACGGTGAGAGAACTCAACGGCGTAGACGTTACCGGTAGGGCCGACGATATCGGCAACGTGGGAGACGGAGGTACCGCTGGCGGAACCGAGATACAGGACCTTGGAGCCAGGGCGCATGTAGATGTCATCGAGACCACCCAGGATACCGGCAGCCAACTTGGAACGGAAAGGGTTCCAGACACGGTACTCGGTCTTGGTCACAGCACCATCCTGCTCGGCGGGAGACTCGACGGCAATGCGCTTCTCACCGTAGACAGCCTCTCCGGGAGTGAGGTTCTTGGTGACGAGCAAATCTTCCTTACCACCACGGGCAACGAAGACACCGGCGTGACGGTGGGGCTCCTACGCAGAGGATGTCAGTTCACAAATTCGTTTGGGCGTGAGAGCATGGATAACACTTACGATGATGACCTTGGCACCACCGCGAGCACCGCTGGCACCACCGCGGCCACCACCGCGGGGGCCACCACGGCCACGGGGAGCACCACGACCGCCACGGCCACCACCACGGGGGCCACCACGACCACGGCCACCGCTACCAAGACCGCCTAGAGATCGCGAACAGAACGAATTAGCATCCAATCCCCCAGAAGGACACCGCAGGTCAGGTCGAGTATGTCCGCATTCGAGAGCAAAGCACATGAACCCAGGTCTGAAGATGCAGATCATGGGATCACTGTGTGTCGCAATCGTAATGGCACACACGCACACACAAAAAAAGACTGCTCAGTCCCAGGTTGGAGTTGTCGTGAACAAACCTCTGCCACCGCGACCACCACCACCACCGCCACGGGGGGCACCACGACCACCACCACGTCCTCCTCTAGGGGCACCGAAACCCATTGTGTAAGTTTATGTGTGTCGAAAAGTGTTGACTTGGATGAAAAGATCAAATGCTATCAGCCGGAAAAAATTTGGCTGATGCTCAAGTTGGCGGTTGAAGAAAAACTTCCGTAGGTGATTGAGAGACAGGGAGTTCCGTTCGGGAAGGATTGAAAAAATTTCGGAATAGGGCGAAGTGTCGAGCACCTTAAATCAAAGACTTTTTGTCCAAAAATCGTCTCCGCACTGGCGTTCAGTGTTCGGTCGCGGCCGTGCTGCTCGTCGTTGTTGCGGTCGAGATTTTTCAGACGGAGCCTTGGGAATCTTTCGAAAATCAGGAAGCGCTATGGCGGTTCGGGTCTAGCGCCTCACTGCTGCTGTGGGCACTCAGAGCACGTGATTCAGCAGAATAGCGAGATCACCTGATCGTGACAGCCCTGCCAATCGGAGGTTGCCTTCGCTATCCGTCCATGAGCTTTACTAACCTACGTACAGCTGCAGTACTGCCCTGGTGTTCCCGGCGCTTACAGAAACACTCCAACAAGTTCCGGCCGTGACATTAAAGTTTACGTTTCAAAAATTCAATTGTGGTCATCCGATTGTTCTCGTTACTGTTGGTCATCTGTTCAATCAGTATTGGACTATTTACACCTCCCACGGCATCGAACACCCCGCTACCATCATCTGAAATCTTACGACTCGCCGTAGAAGTAATACAGCGCCGCATATTGAACCGTGAAAGTCGACTGCATGTTCTTGCATGTGTCCGGAGCAGCTCCCGAGACGGTTGTCACCCGGTAGACACTCTTGTAGTCTCCAACGGTCCCGTCGATCGAGGTGAGGTAGAGCCAAGGGACGGCGCCAGTGCTGCCCTTGACAGCATCGGAGGGGGCATCAATAGAGCTTTGTTTCTTGGTGATGGCGATGCCGTTCTGCTGTGCGGCGGTGGTATCGAGGTTGAAGACCGGGGTTGAGGTGCCTTCGAAGTAGTGGTGGCCCAAGAGGTCCAGGTTCGCCGGAGGAAGGGCGTCCGGCTCCACACTGGGCAAGGAGATCTTGTACGCCAGGTCTGGCAGCTGCTCCAGCAGGGTCGGGTAGTTGGCTGCAATGCAAGTTGCATTGTAAAGGCGTGCCACGGCGCCGATGGCCACGGGCGTGGATTTCGAAGAGGAGGTCGCACAGGTATAGTTCTATGGAGGCTGTTAGCTTGGGGACGGCTTTTGTCGCATTTGGGCTGGGGGCTTATCGGATACTAACCTGGGTGCCACGTCCAACGGCCACGTAGATTGGCGTCAAGCCAGATGGAGATGGGAGGTTCGATGCGTACGATGGTAGCGAGATCTTCGATGTGTCACAGGTCGTTGCTCTAATAGCAACCTTCTCGATCTCCTTGCTCACCTCCCCGAGAAATGAGGCCATTTCTTGAGAGTAGTCGTATATATCATCCAGCCATGTGGGGGCTGCAAGAGCGCCTGCTGCGAAGCATGCGAGAAAACAGAGACTGGACCGCATCTTGGCTGGTATGTCAGGCACTTTCTATGCTTTGATGTGGATGAATATCGATGTGAATGAGACGAGGAATAGCAAGAAACGTCAACGGCACTGAAGGATCGACACAGTCTATGTGGTGGACAAATTAATGGAATTATGCTCACGAGCAACGTCCCAGACGGACTCGCAAGTTCAAAGGACAGAGCGGAGTGGGTATAATGGGAAAATCACAACGGTTGGAGAGAAGGAGACAGGCAACGAGGCCGCATGGCCATGACAGGATATATACTGCAAGGCATGATGTATGCTCGGACACGGCGCTAGACAGCATGTGCAGGAAGTCGAAGCATTCAACCGGCTTTTCGATGCCCACAATTGCTGTATGCTATAAACAGCCTTCGACTCACAGGGATCCTCAAGCCGCCCGTGGGGAGGAGCTGATATCGCATGCGATCATTGGCCCTTGGATGCGTCGGAGGGGGGATCCTTTAGGCCCTCCGCACAAAAAGTTCATTGAAGACTTCTAGGGCCAGCAGCAGAAAAGGTCACCACACGAAACGCGGCCGTTTCACCCAGCGTCTGCGCTGCAGAATGCCAGGTGGTCGTCGTCCACCATGATTGGAATATCTGCGGATCGGGGGCCTGCAGGCTTGTTTGACTGGACGACGGTGATTGGTGCCAGCCTCTCAAAATATTCCGCTTTAATCTATCGACAGCTAAGAATAGGAGGGATGAATATGCAGGTTGGGAGACTAATATCTCACCGAAGGAGGGGTCGGCGCTTAAAAGCAGAGCGCTTCTACTAGAATCTTACCCATGCGGGTTAGCCTGCAGACTCCCGCCAGATTCCACCACTGGCCCTAATAGCAGGCTCCCCCCCAGTCAAGCTTTAAATCGTCGGTGAAGACGGCAATGGCACTGTAATTTACTGAGTGGTTCTATTCTTGATCTGTTCACTTCGGCTCCGGTTATTTTTGGATGTGCCAATGCTACCCAGGTTGCAGTAAGGAGTCCTGAGCGCTGCCCTAACTGATCTATAGCATGCGGGTGCTATATCACTCAGACACCGCGGTTGATAACGATGCGTGCCCTAGTTCCGCGCTCTGTTGTTGCAGCATATTCTGTGCATCATGAGAATTCGCGCTGGAATCATGACAATGACATGAATCGTGTATCAGAGAAGCTTGACTCCACAGAAAGAAGAACTGATCCGGTCGAGCAGCAGCATACGCAGGCAAACCCAAGAATTAGTCTCCGACGTAGTCTGTGATGATTTAGCAACCATCAACGTCACGTCCAACGCTTGTTGACAATCTCATGGGCGTGTTGCTCGATCCGGTCAAGGGAAATGGAGAAGTTTGAATTTAAAAATAGAACCATCACCGACGCCATTTGCAAGATAGAGCAGGGGGAGGGAGCATCCAAATCCCTATCCACAACCATCTCGCCGCCATCGTACACTACAATCTCCAAAGTGTCTTCCAGAGGTCTCGCCGTTCGCAAAACAGCGCCAGGTTTCTAATGAAAGAGACTGGGGGCCCCGGAACGCATGATTCTGGTATGAACATCCTTTCATCTGGCAAGCTCACTCGGATGTGTAGATCCCTGACATACACTGAAATGATGAAAGGCTTTCGTCTGCGTCATTCAAAGTCTCAAAGTTGCCCACCTGACAAGGTCCTTAGTCTCCCCTCCGACACTTTCTGGGCGCCTAGTTCTCAAGAGGGGTTCTGCAATCCGTCTCGGAGCCATATAGTAGTCGGACTTCCGCGGGGCTTCGTTGAAAGCCAGCACAAGACTTGAGGGATGGGTCTGATCGCAGGTGGCCCACCTTCTTATCTCGCTTGACCTGGTGGATTGAATTTATCGCGACTCTGCTGCGCACTTATTCTGGCTTGGACCGTGAAGTCACTTGCGGTCATTCGAGCCGGTGGATAGACCATAGCTTGTCACTGCTGGAGCTAGTGGATGGACCATGACTATCTAACAATAGGTTGCATGATCCTGTGACTGAACGTGTGTGATACCTCTCCATTTTGTGGTTGATAATCAGGAACTGGAGCGATGTGACCCGACCCCTCGAGAGATGTTTCAGTGGCCCTTCATTGTGGTATGATATCTGGTAGATCCCTCTAGGTGCAGAGGGAAATAGTCGAAGGTGGCCGAGCAGGACAGGCAGACAGGCAGGAACCTGATAGTCAATCTACCCTCCCTGGCCATTCACTTGCCGGTGGTCCCTTAATGCCCCTGGCAGCGTGGTTGTACATCGTTTTCATTCTGGTTGCACGGGCTCTTGGGGGTTGGTTCATCTGCGGTCATTGTCCATGCATCTGCCCATGCAGTGTTCATGTTTGTCACACCTTCGAATGGCAGGAACACTGGCCCACTCACTACTAGCCTGTAGTCATATTCCTACCGTTGTCGCAGGGATGCGGATTGACTTGTTGATCCATTGCAACTTCATCGCAAGGTCTATCAATACCATTATCTGGTATGGATATGAGTATGCTAGTGCCGGGCATTGATGTCACCATGTCCTGTCACCTGGAGGTGTAAACAATGCAAAGTTTACAATATCAGATATGCATTGCTGAAATGCATCTATACCAATCTTTGTGCTCTAATCACATTGCGCAACAATTGTATCACATGTCATTTGCACGCTTACACTCTATATCGCGGATAGTATGGCGCACAAAGTATTCAGTTTACGCTCGCCAGTAGAAAGGGCGTGATATAAATAGAACCTCTACGTCTACCGACGGACTTCCGGACCGACGGGCATTATTCGGAGGGTTGAGACCGACTAAGCATAAAGCGATAAGGACATCGACACTGTATGTAGGCCTTGTGTATTTACATCAAATAAAAGAAAAATCCAATTCATGCCCGTGACCTGGACCCAAGAACGCCCTCGATAGAATACAGAAACTGATGTGGCGAAACCCCAGATGCCAGGTCTCAGTTGACACCGGCTTGGCTGAAGCCTTCTTGTCGCCAATCATCCCCATGTAACTGTTGGCCTGCGTAACTGCCCCCTCCTGCGCCGCTTCCGCCTCCCCCACTCCCTCCACCGGCCATTGCTGCCGCAGCGGCGGCACCTAGACTTGCGGCGCTATGTTTCTCAATCTCCATGGAGCTCATCATGTACAGCATGACAAAGATCAAGACATGTAGGGCGACGCAGTATCCAGCGAACAGATTGCGGCTCGTCCGGTTGGCGAGGATGATGCGCGTTAACGAGAACACAATGCGCTCGGGCAAGGACATACGCTTGTACGCCCGCGCAGACTCGCGGCCACGGAAGGCTGCAAAGGGTGAGATCTGGGCTTCGTAGGCGGATTGGTATCGGTCGAGAGAGAGTCCCGGCGGAGTGTCTGCACCCGCGTGGACTGAGGAAGTGTTCGGCTTGTTCGCGTAGGCGGATGCGGATGACGATCCACCCGGACCGCGATTGTATGTTGACACGTAGCGGGTCTTCTCATAGAGGCTGAGGTTGTCCTTCTGCAGAGAAGCAACTTCCTGTCTCAGGGATTTTACCGTGCCGTACAACTTGGAGAGCTCTTCCTCTAGCTCGGCATTCTTCTTCTTGAAGCGATCACGCTGCGCCTGGATCATGGGCAAGAGACCGGAGCCTCCGCCAACGGCCTCGCCTGCCCGGATGGAGTCTATGGTGTTGGCAGATGCAGCGGACTGATCGAAGCCAGAAATTATAGAAGATGTAGGTGAGACCGCCCCTCCTCTCCGGGACGAGTGGGGATACTTGGACGTATAAGTTCCAGCAACAGACATAGCTGATGATGGGAACGCATTTGCGGCTTCTTCCTGTACACGAAGAAGGTCATTCTCCAGCGTCGTGGACAGTTTCTGCGACTTTTCGAGCTCCTCTTTGGTACTCGAAAGATCGTCCCGCAGGGCCTCGAGCTGACCCTGGAGGTCCCGGTGTGAGACACGCAAGATGGTGAGCTCGTCAGTCAGTTTCTTGTTCCTAGCGAGCAATAGTTGCTCCAGGCTGTTTTTGGAACCCTCCTTTGCCTTGGTTGCTGCGCCGTTGGTAGGGCTCGTAGCATCTGCAAAATCTCCAGCTTCATCATCATCTCCCGGCGAGAATTCGATAGACTTGTCCAACGTCAGTGGCAATCCTCCCGCTCAAATTTGATGTATAGTGCTCACCTTGATCATCTCCAATTCCCGACGAATATCTTCGTAGTCGGCCACCTTCTCCAATCTCGAGCGCAGCTCTTCCTTCTCGGCAGTGGCATTCTTGATCTGTCTCTCAGCTTGGGAGTACTTCGACTCCCACGTGTGTCTCTCCGATTCTCTGTCAAACCGAGCAGCATCCAATTTACGTAGGAGAGAAGAATTCTCGGATTGCAGACGCAGATATGCAGGGTCATCCTCCACCGAGGCCGCTTGTTCTGCCTGAGAATGAGAGACGGCCTGAGCCAGCTCGAGCCTGAGTTGTTCGTTTCGTGCCTCTATCTCTGCTAGGCGCAAACTTGTCTTCTCTAATTCCGCGGAAACCAGCTCCAACTCCGCGGCACTAGCACCATGCTGGACGCCTTCGCCGTCATCGCCATCTTGTCCCAGTCGCTGTGATACCTCGTAGCTCGCTTTGAGTTCCTTGACTAAGCGCTCCTGATGCTCTACCTTCTCCTCCAAGCTTTTCTCCTTGGCAGTCCAGTTGTTGGTCTTCTCGGACAACACCGCTGACCAGGACTCCTCGACTTCTTTGATCTTCGTTTCCTGACCCTCCTCCAGTTTCTTCCGAGCCGTTCGCTCTTCCTCCAGGCGCTTTTCCGTAACCTCGAGCTGCGACGTAAGGCGGTCGACGGACCCCTGCAGTTGGTCCCGCTCGGAGGTCAATTTGGGGACGGTTTCCTCGGAATGAACCAGAGAATCGACGGACGCTTCGAGAAGGGGGTACGGGTCGGGGGCTTCGGATAGAGACGAGTACAACTGTAGGAACGCGGACGAGGAGGCTTTCCCCTGATTTGTCAAGAGATCGATAAAGCTTTGATAAGCTAGACAGTATGTTAGCCGTGACGCAATGGAGATACGTAGTGCCAACGCAGCCGACCTTTCAAGAGACCCTTGTATTCCGCCAATTTCGAGGCATCATCCAGCTTCCGAAAGTCCTTTGTCTTCTGAGCGAGATCTTTCCTCTGCACGAGGGCGTCGCGTTGTTGCGCAACGATATCCGAAGCGGTACTGTCTAGCTTGGCGACGGTGTTGGCAAGATCGATGCCTGATAGAAGTCAAAGAGATTAGCGCTTAGCTTCTCGGGCTGTGTGTATTGGAGAGACGGTGCGACATACCTCTCCAAGCTGCGATGGCCCGCTGGAACTTGTTTGCGCCCTCGGGAAGCTTGCCGGTGGTGGCCTTTTCGGCCTCGTGGCCCTGCTGAGGACTAGTCTCAGGGACAATGGCTTCCGTGATGGCGAACGCATCCATTTTTGCGTGTAGAATACTTGACCCGCCTCGGTGTTCCAGTAGATAGCACAGCAACCCCCATCCGACACTGCACCCGAAATTACCGCTTTTTCTGGATGAGAGACAACCGACTGAATGAAGCCAGTTAACGTAATGCGATGCGGAGGCCTGCGACTCCGATCGGCCCGATGATCTTCCGGATAACAACAATCGGGCAACGTCAGTGGATGGTGGATGAATAACAGGGGAATGGCTAGACTATCAGTCAAAAGGGTAGAGAGTCTCTTGCTTATTGACTTAGGAGTGGGTGTGATGTGAAAAGAAAGAAGGTGAGGCTCGCGATGACCGCTGATTCAACGCTGTCTCTCCTGTGTCTCCGTCTACCGTAATGCAGATCAGATCGATTGCCAGATCTTGCTCCTGTCTACTTATTTATAGCAATCATTGCACACGTTCGTCTCGGCCAAGTCAATGATGACTGTTGACAGGAGGACGTGTCCGGTTAGATTCTTACGACATATCACATGTGCGGCTTCTGTCGATCTTTACCACCCTCTTTTCATGCTCATTGCGAGGCATGCCAGTTCAGCTTGTTTAGCATGAAAGCATGACAGTCGCTTGTGTAAGGCTCATACAGCCTGAGGTTACCATTGCAAGCCATATGAAGGCAGTAGTGCAGCTGTCAACAGTGCCTTGCTATTGCATGAGACATCCTGTTGCATGACAGTGACTTGCTTTATCGTGATCCATACTTCATACTTCATACTTCATACCTGTTGATGGTTGACAGAAACGGCCCACCCTGAGTCAGCAAGCTAAGCCAACCGCGGCTCGGGCCCACCGCCTAGGCAGTCCCATACTCCCTCCCATGTAGTGAACACCGCCCGCCAAACACCCGGAAGCTCCCCAAGTTCCTGACCATCCCCTCAACAACAATTACTCTTACGACACCAGAGCTGGTCTCATCATGGTGTCTGAAGAGGAGGGTGTCAGCCCGCGCAAACGGCGGAAGATCGGCCCTCCCAAGGCAGCTCCATATGTTCTACGATCGCTGTTTGAGCAGGTTCCCTTGAATCCCGACGACAACGATGACGAAGTCCACATCACCACTGTTGAGTATTGGAGTAAGTGCTTTAGGGCCGGGGCCATTGAGCACCCACGCGTTCATCTCTAACCAGTCTTCTTCCAGATGACAATCTATACATTGGAACGTCTGCCGCCGAGATTCTTCACTTCGTCTGCCTTCCACCGGACCCCTCGGACAAGTCGAACGAACCCTCGTTTATCCTAGCTTCACGATTACCAATTCCCTTTGCCAACTCTACATCTACGGCGACCAAGCCGCTTGGGATACAGCATATTCTCTTGTTACCAGCTGTCAACAAGGCTTGTGTTCTATGCAATGGAACTGTCACCTTCTACATGCTACCGGAGCTTAGTCCGGCTTTCGGGAATACCAAGGTCAACAATTGTTCCTGGATCGGAGGAGTAAACCTCAACACAGGCGCGGACGAGCAGAATGAGCAGGTGGTCATGATCGCGGCGCAGAATCGTACTATGCTGGTGAGAATCGGGGAGGAAGCTCGACGTATCAGGAACATCGAATTTCCTGGATGCCTGGTCGCGGCGCGCAGAGGAATCATCGCGTGTGCCGCAGATGCACACTCGTACTCCCTCGTTGATGTGGAGAACCAGCAGAAAATACAACTGTTTCCCATCTCTTTCTCGAACGAGAATTTCGAACCCAACCAAGTCCACGATGTGTCGACAGCTCCGCCCTTGAAGTCGCCGACCTCCCCGTTCTTTGCGCATTCGCCCACCTCAGAGAGCCATCTGTTTGAAAGGAGCTTCAGCTCAAACACAAAGTCTGGCTTGTTGCAACCACACGGACACAAGCGATCAAGCTCAGCCACCTCGGAACTCACCCCGGAGTCGGGAACACCAAGACGCTCGCTGTCGAAAGAGCGTGCAGGGAGCGCATCTCCTAGGCGAAGTATGGAGAACCCACCGCATGATCCAGAATCTAGCTCGGAAGAAAGGAAGCCACTTCCTCCTCTTCCAAAGCCGACGCAACTGAGGCCCCACATTCTGTCGCCGACCCCGTCTGAATTTCTGCTTGTGAGGGGGACGGACGGGTCGGAGCCTGGAGTCGGCATGTTTGTTAACATCGACGGCGATGTGGTTCGTGGCACTATCACCTTTCACAAGTATCCGGAATCTATCGTCATCGATAAAGGCAACGAGAACAACATGATTCATTCGCCTGAAAACACCCATGAAGAACTGCTGCTTGCAGTGATAGAGGCAGAAAAGGAAGGAAAACGCCGCAAGTTCCTGGAGGTTCAACTCTGGGATGTTGATCCCGGGGAAGCGGACGAGAACAAAACCTGGGTTGAGATACCGTCTTCAGACGTGCAGCCTACGCATGTGGGTCTCAGCCATACGATAAGTCCGAGTCAGCTGGAGATCGCCGAGATGGGCAAGCTCTTGCGGATGGTGCGCTTGAAAACGCCGTCGCTGGCACCGCATGTGCCTGCTACCGATCCGAGAACGCAGGCGTCGATCGAACAGCTACAAAAAGAAAAGGAGCTATTCGAGGGCCAGGAAGGGACTGGTGAGGCCGAGCGTGGCTGGGAAGTAGAGCGCAATGCCGAAGAAGCCAAGTTTGCGCGCGCCTTGGGCCAAACACAGAGCAGTCTTATCATGTGGAACGGTGATCAGATATGGCGGGTGGTGAAGAACCCGCTAACAACGCAGCTGGATGACGCCCTACAGAGCGCCCAAGTACCGGATACAGATGGGGGTAGTGTTCTCAAGCGGGATGCCATCACAGACGTCATCGACCTTGTTCAGGCTGCAGAGCCCAAATCCGAATCCGAATTTCTAGGCTTGAATTACCTGAAGCAGAAAGCTAGTCTGCTTCTTTTTGGTGACATGATTCTCATGGATTCAGATCACAGGGATGAGGTCACTATAGACGCTACGGAGCGAGCTCTCATTGTGGGAAACCTGGACCCCCGCATTCCGCTCCTGTTGATCCCGATATTGCGACGAGAGGTCCTGCAGAGCCCGGAAGGGATCTGGATACACGCGGGCTTGGCGGAGATCACAGAGAGTTACGTGCAGCGGCTGGATAAGACTGCGGGCGGCAGGGCCTCGGACAGTGCCGTGCTGGATATGATCAAGAGGTTTCTGTTCTCCTGGCAGCAAAAGAGGGGTTACGGAAGTATCACCGATGAGACCTACGTGTTCGACAGCGTCGACGCGGCTTTCCTGCACTTACTCCTGGAACAGGACGCACAACTCGCGCCTGCACAACGATCAAGCTCTCCATTACGCATCGAACTGAACAGGCTTGTGGATAATTGGAAGGGCAATCTGGACCGCGCGGTGGCGTTATTAGAGCAGTATCGACGACTGTTTGTTTTGAGCCGACTATATCAGAGCCAGAAGATGTCTCGCAATGTCTTGAAAACATGGCGCAGGATCATCGACGGTGAAGAGGACCTGGGCGGCGAGATCACGATTGCTGGTACCGAGGCACAGATGCGCCGGTACCTGGTCAAGATCAAAGACGTTCAACTGGTGGAAGAGTACGGGGCGTGGCTTGCGCAGCGCAATCCCAGCTTGGGCATACAAGTGTTCTCTGATGGCACGAGCAGAGTCAAGCTGGAAACTGCCGATGTTGTGGCTCTTCTCAAGCAGCAAGCACCTAGTGCCGTCCAAGCATACTTGGAACACCTGGTCTTTGCCAGAAATGTGAGTAGCGCTGTTCGTATTCTCAACTAAGCTTTGTCTGACTGATTGTCATTCAGCTCACCCAATATGCGGATGACCTGCTGGCATACTACCTCGATTCCGTCCTCTCTGTGCTGGAGACGTCGCCGTCAGCACGAGCTTCCCTGTCTGAATCCTACTCCACCTACCGCGCTCTGAGCGCTCCGAAGCCGACCTACATGAATTTCATCACGGTGAACACCCCCTCAGAACCATGGTGGCAATCCCGGCTTCGGCTCCTCCAGCTCCTCGGCGGCGGCGGCAGCACCGGAGGCAGCCAGTTCACCTCGATGCCGTCGCGCACCTTCACCTTTTCCATCCCTGCCGTTCTGGCCCGGATCGAACCTTTCCAGAACGAGCTCGTCTCGGAATCCATCATTCTCGACGGTCTTCAGGGCCGCCACCGTGAAGCTCTTCATCTCCTGACGCACGGCCTCGGCGATTACGATTCCGCCATCCGATACTGTCTCTTCGGCGGCCCGCAGGCCACCAGCAGCTCGTCGTCCTTTGCGGACCGAACACAGCAGAGCGAGCTCTTCCGGTTCTTGTTGGATGAGTTCCTGAAGATCCAGGATTCGTCGGAGCGCATCGAGCGGACCAGCGATCTTCTGGGCCGGTTCGCGGCGTGGTTCGACGTCGGAGAGGTTCTCCGGATTATCCCGGACGAGTGGAGCGTCGATATCCTGGGCGGGTTTCTGGCGCACGTGTTCCGGGTGCTGGTGGCGGAGGGCCGGGAGGTGCGGATCGAGCGAGCGCTGAGCGCGGGGCTGAACCTGCGGGTGGGGACCGAGTATATCGAGGGGGTGGAGAAGCTGGGCGCCTGGGTCGAGGATGGAGATGGGTTGCGGCGGCTGAAGGACCAGCCGGTGGTTCGAGAGGAGACCGAGGAGTTCGGGGATATTGTGGAAGCCGATAGCTGATGATGACGATCACGATGTTTGTTGTATATATGACTTGTATATAGCTATGCCAAAGCCTTGAAGCCTTGTACCGTGCACGCCTTACATCCAGGTTTGGTGGCTTGAATGAAACATGTGGCAATTTGGTCGACATATCAACAATGCGCATAACCCTAATATATAGATAGAGTGAGGCTTCCCGGGGGAGAACCCCCGGACCCCCCTTCTTTTCAGCTCCCCAGTAACCTCAACCACAAACCACAGAACATGAATAGTACCTACAACTCCAGTCGATCATGCAACTCCCCCCAAACCACCTCCCTATCCTCCTCCTTACCATCAGACTCCGAACCTCCATCCACCAAACTCCGCAACCTGCCCACCAACTCCTCAACCCCCATCTCCCCATCCCCCTCCCAAAACTCTCCCCCCTTACCCCCATCACACTTAGGCACAATCACAGACCTCGTAAGAACATGGCCCACCCCATCCCGCACCACCAAATCCCGCACCCCCACCCGCTCCCCAGAAACAGTAAGGCCCCCCCACGGCCCCAGATTCGCCACTTCCACGCCCACCGTGCGCCCGTCCAGCAGCGTCTCCAAATCAAAATGCTTGAGCCCATGTACCGGCTCAATGTTTCCGGACGTCGTATACTCCACATCCGAGTAGAGCGTGCGCCGCGGCACGAGATGGTACTCCAGCAGCGCACGGAGGTACGGCGTCCCGTAGTCCGAGAACAGGAAGGCGTTGGCCTTGTACCCCAGTCTGCTGAACGCGCGGTTCGTGGGGAGGAAGTACGTTCCTCCCTGCCCTTGACCCTTCTTATCTTTCTCGGGGGAAGGGGATGGGGGGTTCGTGGTTGGCTCGGGGCTGGGTTCCCCGGGTTTGGTATGGGGACAGTGGTGGGTATGGTTAAGTCGGGCCGCGAGACCCGTGCGGTGGAGGGCGAGCGCGAGGGTGCTGAATTGCGTGGGCACGATGGTCGTCAGCGTCAGCAGCGACGGCGGCGGCAGCAGGATCGCGTCGATCGTGTACAGCGCGCCGTTGGCGGCGCGTTTCTCCGTCGCCAGGATGCGGCTGTAGTGGTTCAGGGTCGGGCCGTGCAGCGTCGTGCTGATGCTGAGGCGCTGCGGGAGGGAGGAGCCCTTTTGCTCGCGGCTGGCGCGGCTGGGGCCCGGGGCGGGGGGCTGAGGGCTGAGCAGCGGCTCCGTCAGGAGAGTGGGCAGCGTGTGCGCGTGGAAGAGCTCGGCCGGGCTGTATACCGCGGACACGAGGTGGTATTTCAGCACCGCGCGGATGAGTTCGCGGGGTGGTTTGTGGTGGTCGCGGTCGTGGTCTCCGTGTTTATCACGGGTGTCGTTGTCGTCGTCGTCGTCGTCGTCGTCATCGTGACGGTGTTTGTCGTGGTGGTGATGCGGGATTTTGGCAAACGCTTCGTCGGTGGGCGCGAAGAGGGTGAGGTTGGCGGCCGTGCGGTTCAGCAGCTCCACTAGGTGCGAGTCGTCGTGCACGATGCGGGCTAGGATGGTGGTGTGAGGGTTCTCGGAGATTAGATCGTACAGCGACTTGTTGGACGGCGGGTGCTGCGGGTACGGCGGCGGAGACGGCCGGCGGAAGGGCGGAGGAGGAGGTGGAGGTGACAGTTGCTGTTCCTCGGGGGCGTGGGTCTCGTCTGCTAGCTCGTCGATCCAGGAGGTGATCTGCTGCACGGGCGAGTAGGTTTCCACCGCGGACGAGAGGCGCGAGAGGATGTCGAATAGATGATGGTGGTCGTGCGTCTCTTGCTCCTGCTCCTCTTGCAGGTCTGGCTTTGGTTCGCGGAGGATCGCCTGCTGCTTGGGGGGGATCAGAAAGGCGGATGTCAGCGGAAGGGCCGCGACGGCCCAGTATTGGAGATGCTTCATGTTGGCCTCGTGCGGAGATGGGCCATGAGTGTTTGTCTACATGCTGGAAAGAAAGACTCGTAAGACGAGAGGGGTGGGCGATGTTATACTGGACCAAAAGTCGAATATACTTCCGACCAGCTGCGTCTAGACCGGGCGGTCACCCCCGAACTGGAATCATCGTCATCATCCCCATCCCTGCCGTGATGTCATGACATGTCACTCGGTAACTTAGAGGTCGCTAATTTCATTGATCTTTCTTTCTAATCACCCATTCTGCTGCAGTCACTGCTCGAAGCACGAAGCCCAAAGCCCAAAGCACATCTGGTATATCCTTTCATCTGCTTTCGTAAATGGGATGACTCCTCGACCAGTAGATGCCTTCATCAACTCAACTGGGATTACTCGGCGTTAGGTAGCCGGGCATCGAGGCCATCAACCTCAGCCGTCATGTCACAAGCCAGAGCCGATGCTCTTCAAATCACAATACATGGAATCCCCACCCACGGAACCCTTACTCCTCCGGCTGCACGAACGGATTGGCGATCTCCTCGCTGCCATCGGCCGGGGAGATCAACACAATCAGCGTACCACGGGCCACGATCAACCCCAGAGAGCGCGTGGTCTCGTTGCCCTCGTCATCTGTGCCCTCTCCCATTAGTCAAAGCTGGCATAGTGAGCTAGATAGCAAAAAGCAACCTACCGCGCATGCCTTCCTTCACATCGTCCAGAACCAAATTCATCAATTGGTCGTAGCCCTTCAGGATACCAGTGACTGGGGACGGGGATGTTAGTTCGTAATCGACAGGGATGCTGACAAAGCTGACAACAAGGATAACTCACCCTCACGGCCGCCATTGAACTTGACGCGCACCTCCTTGTCCATGTACTTGTTCAGATCCAGGATGTTCTCCTTCTTGGGCTTTTCTTGCTGCTGCTGCTGCTGCTGGTCGCGGTGCTCGCGGTGCTCGCGGTGTGCACCGCCACCTGCACCGCCACTGCGGCCCTGCCCGCCACGGCCGCCAGACCGGTCACCGTAACCTCCGCCGCGGCCGCGACCTCCTCGGAATGAGCCTCGTTCGGACATGGCTTGGCTGTGTTGGGGAGAAACTTCAATTGAAAAGCGTGAAGAGGGGCTAATGTATACTGGACTGATCGTGTGTCCAATTAGAGCGGCGTGGATTAGATAATGATGCACGTGCCGTAACCTCCGTAGTAACTCAAGTCACTAACTCAAAGAGAGAGGGGGGAAGGGGAGACCTCGGAGGGAGGGAGGGGCAGCACCAGGGAATGGAGACGTTGGGATTTGAGAGGTGGAAAGACGATCTCAATCGGTTGGAGTGACCCGGAGTGGGAGAAATTTTTCGACCCGATAAGGCGAGGGGGGGGGAGGAAAGGGGCGGAATGGGAAGAACGATGGTGATTTGAAGTAACAAAGGTGATATCAGTATGAGGGATTTTACATCTGCAAAAGTGGTCGCAGCCGCGACGGAGTAACTCCACCAGTTGTCGGTTCCCGGGCGGTGGTGCGTATGCTTATCCATGTTGCGAATCGATGCCTACCATTTTCTCTCCCGTGACTTTCCCGCTCGACAACCCACCGCCCACACTCTTTCACCGCCTTCACACCCTTCGGGGAAGAAGGGTCGGAGTATATACGGAGTACTCATTGTCCGACAGGGTGGGAACGATTTGAGTCTCTATACCCTTGGCTGATATCTAACTTGTACGCAGCTGTCGTTTGCTGTTTAGTTGGAAGACTCATTGCTTTTACATCATAGTCTCGTGACTTTCCTTGGTCGAGTTCCAGGACTTGTATACCTACGGATATATAAATAAACATCGACAGCATAAGCTCAAGGTCACAATGGACTATCAGCGCACACCCCTTGGCAATTCTGATCTACTCACATCGACTGAATCCTGATCAATAACAGAAACAGCACACAGCTGAAGCATCAAATACCAACGTCGCTGCTAAGAGGTACCAGATGGTGGAAGAGTAAAAGACGGTGTTGGTCACACCGTGGATACTGACAATACCTGACCCATAGCTGACCACCGGCCCGGTCTAGCGTGGGGATGGGATATCTCTGTGGCTGGAACACCGGTCAGTCGGATGGATATCGGCCCTGGCAACCTCGACTCTAGGCTCATTAGGCACCGAATTTCCAGGTCAGGCCCATGCGTGCGTCTATGGTGTACCGTACTGCACACCGTGCAGCTCCATCAATACCCGCCCGTCTCCTTTCCGTCAACCTGCAACCAAGATGGGAGCACGAAGACTGGTGGTACGGAGTCCGTGGATTGGCACACGGGGAAAATCGACGATCCTCCCCCTGCCTGGCGGAGCGCGCCTCTGGCAGCACATGGGACGAGACAGTCGAGCTATTCGGTGGTGATCGGTCAGTTAGTGAGGGAAGGACGGGGACGGATCGTTCCCCCCTATGATGACATCAAATCCTGAGACAGGATCCAACCGCCCGACAACGTGTCTGTACCCTTTTCCTGTAGCCATCGTGGTACTTGCGTTCCTGAGGGTCCGTCCGCAAGGGGGCGAAACCGATGCACCCTCGCGCAGTGGGCTTGTGGATGTGGATAAGCATCTTCAATGGTGATGGTGACAATGGTGGTATCGAATTGATTCGCCTGTATTGGTCATGACCGTGACGGGTTACGGCTCATCCGAATGGACAGCGGAAGAGCCCGGCGGGACTCCGCCCCTGGCTGTTTCTTACGCATCCACCAGTAGGACACCCGACGATAAGAAGATTGGGATGGATGGACATGGATGGACAAGGGACTGACTCTTGTGTGATTCAGGGCTAACGGAGAGTGTCCAGGGAGTACACCTGCACTCTACAGTACGTATTGATTGAGTAGGCCAATGTTTGCGGAAGATCGGAAGAGAGTGAGTGCGAAAGATAATAATAACCAGCTGAGTGACTGGATGGAGCAGGTGACTTTCCGGGCTCGCCCGTTCCGCCATCCCCTCTGCTTCAATTCTTCCTCCTCCTCCTCCTCCTCCGTCGGTCTTCTATTCTTATCCACTCATGGCTCTTTCTTTTATCCACCCCCATCCACCCCCCCCTCTCCCCCCTGCGGTGATTATCTGCGAGCCACAACCACAACCCGCTTGTCGGACCAGCCGGCCAACAAGTAACCAAATGGGTTGAACCCCAACTCTCTTCCACTTGTTCCTCAAAAGCAACGAGTTATTTGTTCATTCGTTAAGTGCGTGGTTCGTTCAACTTGCCCGCTCTCTGACCTTCCTGTTTCTGTTAGTCGTTCTCTCGCGATTGTCGCGTTCTCCTCTCCCTCTCCGTCGGCTCCTCTTTTCCTCTCCTCCTCCCTCTCTCCTCCCTTATCCTTTAACCAACTTTTCCTTTCCTCTCTTCCACTTTCTTCCTTACTTCCCGCGCAACCATTTCTTTTCCATCACTTCCTGCTTGTCCCACCCCCCACTCATCCCATCCCATCCCAGTTTCCTCCCATCCCGGTTTGCATCGGCTGGGGGTTATCGCGATTACCTAACTTGAACGCAGTACGCGCTGCCCAGTGGCTGATTGGGAGCCCGCACTCTGGAGCCTTATGCTCCGCCATCGGCAGCCTGTCTTTCGCCAGCGTTCCCATTACTCATTCCCTCAATAATCCCTTTTCTCCTCTCGCTCCGTCGCTTTCCCTTTCCCTTCCCCGCCTGGCCTTTTTTCTTCTGTGACTACCGCTATAGTCGCGATCCTAGGACCTCTTCCCTCCCTCCCTCCTCTCCCCTCTCCCCCCTCTCCCCCCTCTCCCCTCCCTTCTCTCTCTTCCCTCCTCACCACCCTTTCCCTCTCCTTTCCGCCTCTTCTTGTCATCACTATGGAGTCTCGACCTGCGACGGCTGAGCCGTCCAGTAAGCGGCCGCGATCGCCGTCCGGCGACTTTCCTCCTATCGCATCCAAAGTCCCCAAGCCTTCCAATCACCTGCAGATCAACTACCTGGCCCGTCAGTATCCGGACAATCTGCCTCTGGTTTCCGTCGAGGATACCATGCCTTCAATCATTCACTTAATTGGAGAATATGATGGCGTCTTGCACCGACACGAGAGTATCGCCGGCAATTTGGGCGCTTGTCCATTAGGCCCCATTCTGATTAAGCGCTTCGAGCGCCTTTTCGACGGACCGCCCCGCGTGCTCAAGTCCCATGGCAAGGATTCCCCCAACGTCACCTGGCTGGACGTGGTGGAATTCGCCAAAAACAAACCGGAACAGTTTAACCTGGAGAAGTCTCGCAATGGCGTGCGCGTCTGTCAATTCTACACCAAACAGTGTCGCGTGGAGATCAGCGAGGAGGATTTTGTCCTGATTGCATCGGGCATGCCGCAGAAAATGATTCCTCCTCAGCCGATCATTGAAGACGAAGAGAAGGAACTGGGCGCGCTTGAGATATTGGAGAAGAACCTCCAGCAGATCATCCAGGCGGCCGACCAAGGTGAGCTCATCCCAGACCTACGCATTTACACCAAAGATTAGCTTATCTGACGGGTTGCATTTTAGTATCCGCGCGAGCCCGACAACTCAACCATCGCCTGAAGAACCGGAGGACGGCGATCGTGACCCGTCGAGAAAACGACATGTCCCTTCATTCGCAACGACAACAGCAACATCGCTCGATAAGTCCTGCGTGGCGCGATGCGAACGGACATGGACTACCAGCCCTCAATGGCAGCGCTCCGGTGAGCGCGCACTCTCCATCCACTGGTTTTGTGGCGGTCAATGCCGGCCGGCCCGGCGCTGGCGAAGCTGCCGTGGAGGAGAACTCGCTCTCGTCGCAATTTATGTTTTCGCACTCGAACACGGACAACGTCACAATTATTAACGGCACCTCTATCAAAGGAGCGTCCCCGACCACGCGCGCCGAGCTAATGAAGAAGTTCTTCACTACGCAAGACCGGCAGTCCCGGTCCTACGAGGAAGGGCCTGACTCGTCAGTCCGACAGTCATCACGCCCGCGCCCGCGAGCGTCGGACGCGTCGGAGTACAACATGTATACTCCAGCTCCAACCACCGTCGCCATCCCGAGTACGCCGTCGTCGTTGCTACCACCGCCCAAGTCCCACCACCATGATAAGGATGACGGGGGCCCGCACAAAATGGAGATGGTGGCCCGCATGGAGGAGCTGCAGCGTGGAGAACGAATTATGCCCCCCTGTGATCGGTGTCGCCGTCTTCACATGGACTGTCTGAAGAACCTGACGGCCTGTATGGGATGTACGAAGAAGCACGCCAAGTGTTCTTGGAAGGACGTGAAGGAAGACGAGCTGCGGGAGACGCGGGTAGACCGCAGCTCCCGGGAGCGGATGGAGGAAGGGCCAGCCCAGGAGGCCTCGGCGACCGCCATGGTACCCTCGGCGGTGCAAGCGCCCCCATCCGCGGCGCAGACTCCGGTCTCCGAGCCGACGATGATGGACGTGGATCGACCGCACGCCCATGATCATGTCGACTTCAGTACGCGACGAGAGTCGGCCCCAACCGCGACGGCTGGTCCGGCCGTGGGAACGCCTTTCAAGAGAGACCTCTCCCCTCGTCGCGCGATGAGCGAAATCCAGGGGAGCAACGTGATGACGCACGACCGACGCATCAGCATGCATCGGCACGCTGACTCGGCGCAGGATGATGACGCCCCGGATGCCAATTCGCGTCTCATGCAGGCGATTTTGGACACGGTGGACCACCACGCGCGGGTGGCCGCTGCCGCCAAGGAGGGGCATGAAGTTAGTAACGAACGGGAGCGAGAACGAGAACGTGAGCGCGAGCGCGAGCGCGAGCAGGAGCGCGACCGGGAACGGAAGTTGGTGCGAGCATAGTGTATATTTCGTTGGCGGGATGACCCGGCGCGACTCGGAGTTTTGTATCTATTTTCATGTGGATTCTGGTTTCTGTGTGCACTGTTGAGCGAGTCTGGCAGATATCCCGGTTGTTTGTGGTATAATGCATATTAAGAAGTGTTGAATATGGATTGGTTATCCGTTGAAGCTGTAGTGCAGTGGAGTAATCATGGATCGAGGGTGGATCGCTTGAGGTCATTCCCGAAGCGGATGAAGAACTGCCGACGGTTGATCCGCTGGGGGAAGCTTGTTCTTGGTATCGAGGGTGACCCACAGTGGCCATGCGCAGTACTGTGCGGTCACAAAGCAAGCCCCAATACTCCCTCGAGGCAGGTAGTTTCCAGTATGTAGTTTGGCGATTGGCGTATCGATTATCTTGTAAAGGACCGTCAGCAGGGCAGTCCTCGAGAGATCTCGTTCGATTTTATCAGATGCGGAGGGAACGGCGCAGCGCGGGGATCGCATGCCTCCGTTGACTTATCACCCCACAACTGGTCGGATGGGTCGGGGCGGAGGGCAGAGGGCAGAGGGCAGAGTCTAGCCTGACCCATCGGATGCCCATGACTAGAATATCCAATGATTGCTGCATAGTGCAGGGTGTATGAGGTAAATGAGGTAGAAAGGGAGGATGAGTCCGGCAATACGGAAATAGCAATAGCCGGAGCAGCTGAGTTGATGCTGACCGATGGAGCGGGCAGGGCGAATTGACCAGTCAGCAGTGAGTTAACTTGCTTATTGAATTAATTTCCCCCCGCCAGAATGTGGGGAAAGAAAATCCACCCCGCGGAGGGTACGTAGAGTTGATTATTTGTATTTGTATATAGACTTCCCCCGACCCAGCCAGCCCATACCTTTTCTGCTACTCTTTACTTATCCTCTCTTTCCCCCCTCCCCCCCCCTCCCTTTTCGTCTAAAACAACCCCCCAGTGAACCAACCGCAACCCCGAAGCCAACAAAATGGACCCCTCCCTCGTCAAAATCCCCGCCATGAAAGATCTCACGATCGACAACATCACGGAAAACGTGATCCGCATCAACTCACTGTGCCCGGACGAGCGCATGAAGTACATCCTGGAGCGGCTGGTGACGCACCTGCACGACTTCGCGCGCGAGACGCGCCTCAGCACGGAGGAATGGATGACGGGGCTGCGGTTCCTGACCGAGGTGGGCCAGATCTGTACGGACGTGCGACAGGTAGGTCCCCCGTTCCCCGGTCCCCGGTCCCCGGTCCCCATTGCCCCCTGCCCCCACTGCCTCACACTCCAAGACCCTAACCCAAGCAAGGAATTTATCCTCCTCTCCGACATCCTGGGCCTCTCCCTGCTCGTCGACAGCATCGACCACCCCAAACCCCCGGGGAGCACAGAAGGCACCGTCCTGGGCCCGTTCCACACCCACGAAGCCGAGGAGCTCACCCCCGGCGCGTCCATGTCTCACGACCCCAACGGCCAACCCCTACTGGTAGTCTGCACCATCAAAGACACGGCCGGCAACCCCGTGCCCAACGTGAAGATCGATATCTGGGAAACCGACAGCACCGGCCACTACGACGTGCAGTACCCGGACCACGACGGGCCGGACGGGCGGTGCATCATGCGCAGCGATGCGGACGGCGTGTTCTGGTTCCATGCCATCACGCCGGTGCCGTACCCGATCCCGCACGACGGGCCGGTCGGTCGACTCCTCAAAGTGCTGGGGAGACATCCGTATCGCCCGAGTCATATGCATTTTATGTTTGAGAAGGAGGGGTTCGATCATCTGATTACGTACGTCTTCCCTCTATTATATTATGATCCGGGATGAGTTTGTGGGACAGGTTGGACCGGGCTGGACGGGGTTGGTTCTGGCGGGGGGAGATCGCGCTAATCTGGATCCCGGGGACGGTGGATAGGGCGCTCTACCTCCGCAACGACCCCTACGAAACCTCCGACGCCGTCTTCGGCGTCAAGGACTCGCTCGTCGTCGACATCGGCACGGCCGGCCCGCAGTACGCCGCCAAGTACAACGTCCCCGAGGACCACGCCCTGCTCACGTACGACTTTGTGCTCGTCTCCGACGCGGAGACTAGTGCGCTGCGCGCGCACAACTCCAAGGAGGCGCTTGATCGGCTGGGCCGGAAGGTCAGGATTGTGAATGGGTTGCCGGTGCCGGATTTGGATTGATTCCAGTTCCGTAGATAAAGAGGGAAGGGAAAGGGGGCGGGCGGTTGGGTTGGATTTACTGTATATACTTGTTTAGGTCTGTTCTGGGATTGGGTCTTGGTTATGTTTGTTTTCTATGTGGGGTGGGTTGGTTATCACTGAGCTTGGGATGGTCCTAGTTGGAGTGGGCACAGTCCCTAAGTTGAAAAGGTAATAAATACTCAATTGCTATATTTCTACCTAGCTCACTCATCGATATTCTTTCAACTGCCACGGCAGATAGTCCAAATGCGCAAACAGTACTCAGAAAGTGAGGTCGGGGGTGGGGGCGTTCCTAGATCCAAACATGGCCCTCAAATAGCAAAGCAAGGCAGAGAACGACTGCCCCTTCCAGCCCACCCCACGGCCCATCCATACTCGCCCAGGGAACCCAATTTCCCACGGGGACAGTCCACAAAGGTAAATTCACTCCGCGTATCGCGGTTTATATAATGCCCCGTGCAGGGCGATAGAGCTCGGCACCAAGCAGTCTCCTAATGAATGCGCCGGCCCGACGAGGGCTTCAGCAGCGCCTGGAAGGACGACTCCAGCGCTTTCTTCAGCTCCTTGTAGCTCACGACGAAGCAGCTCTGCTCGTCGCGGCTCACCAGCGTGACCTTCTCGTCGGACCCGGCGTCCAGCTTGTTCAGGCACGTGAGCACGTGCCCCAGGTCCACGGCGGGGTCGCCCTGCGCGTCGACCTGGTGGAAGACGTAGTCGCGGAAGATCTTGAGGAAGTAGCGTTCGCCGGTCTCGGCCCACTGGCGGTCGTGGTCGTACTCGGGCCGCTCGTTGACCAGGTTCAGCTTGGTCATCAGCCGCACCAGCCGGCCGTTCTCCAGCTCGCGGCTCAGGTCCGAGGTCAGCTGGTCGTCCAGGTGCAGCGCCGAGTCGAAGGTCGACATCAGCTGCGATGAGATGCCCGTGATGAAGATGTCGATGTTGCGGTCCTGGTCCTTCTGCAGCCCGTTCAGCAGCCAGAACACCGAGTTCTTCAGCTGCGGGCTGTACGCGCGCGTGAAGTGCTCCATCGCCTTGGTCGGGTTGTGCAGCACGTTGGGCGCGTTGGCGCCCAGCGTCACGATGAGCTGCCCGAAGTTCACTAGGTCCTGCCGCTGCAGATCTGCCACCGACCGCTGCGTGTCGAACTGCACCACGTCCAGGATCGCGCAGGCGCTGAGCCGGAGGCGGTTCTTGCCCGTCAGCAGGATCTTGCTGGCATCGATGATGCGCGCCGCCAGTCCGTTGCTGTGGATCGCCTTGAGCGCGTTGCCGAGCTGCGTCATATAGCTCCACAGGATCTGCTCGGGGATGTGCGTGTTCTGCCGGCCGGTGAACCGATTCCCCGTGCCCAGGTGCTGCTCGGCGAGGGTCTTGGACAGCGGATGGTAGTCCGTCACAAAGATCAAGGAGCTGTCCTGGAAGCTCCGGCTGGTGAAGGCGTCGTGGACGGTCACCACGCTGCCGCTGCATACCCGCTTCCACGCTTGGACGGATCGGATCGCCTTCTCGTTGGTCAGACGGAACCCTGTGTTGGATGGTCAGTATTGATACATAACCTGTTAGGCCTCAAATCACCCTACCTTCTAATCTTCGAAGGGCGTAAAAGTTTCCGTCTTTGCTTGATTGGGCCTTATATACCCAGCTGGGATAGCCAAAGATGGCTGCATTCTTTTGATGGTTCAGGTCAAGAGGGACTAGCGAGTGGAAGTAATCCACTTGAGCGGGTAGCTGAGTGTCTGTGCGGGATTAACGGCTGTTATTTTCACATGCGTAACTGTCGTCCGACTTACTGGGTAAGGTCTGCAGTGTGGCCGCTGCTTTCTTTTGTAGTTCTTCGCGGAAGTCGTTCGGAAGGAAGAGATCGTGGACATTTCGCTGGTAGCCCAAAGTATTCTGACTGTGTGGTCCAATTGGAGCGTACATGTGGTATTGAACCTGGATGACAAAGGTTCGTGAATGGCCTTCTTAACCTTTTAAAGAGAAAAAAAAAAAACTTACAGGTTGCTGGAAGCCGGACTGATTCGCAAAGAATGCGGCACCTCCCAGCGCCGCGGCTGTATCATGTGTGAATGGGTTCGCTTGGACCGGACCGACAGCATTGGCAGCAGAAAGTGGATTTGGCGAGGTCACAAAAGGATCGAATGCAGTCGTTGTGGGAATGGTCGAAGTGCCATTTCCTTGTAGGGAGGCCTATGTTGCAATTGTTAGTTCAGGCCCGAGAAGACGAAGCTGCCAGAAACCGGTGATTGTGACGAGCAGCAAAAACATTGTATGTAATGCCATAGGCGCAGACCGTACCATATGCGACCCATCGAAGCCCTGAGGAACGAATTCCTGGACTTCCGCGACAGACCAATCCGGAGTCATCGTTCCCTGTCGCGCAGTTGGTGTGCTGGAGTTGGACCCTTATTGCAGTCAGACCAAAAGCTCTTTCATTGTGAAGTGACGCATGGCATACGTGATGAAATACTCCGTGGTTGGAAAGGGGCTGCATTCGCAGCCTTGGGTGATATTGTTGCCGTCTTTTTCATGGTTGCAGATGCGATAGTGGGAGAGGATCCATTCGAAGATAGTAGTGTAGGTGTAAAGCTCGGAGAGTCAACGTTCAAGCGTTTTCTAAGCCACAAACGTCAGCAAGCTGCGAAGATGCAGTAACCCAACTAGCGCATCGCTTTTGCGCCGGTTCGAGGGTGCTGCCCACCTGTCCGCATATGAATTCACTTTGTGAGGGTCGTGGTTGAATGCGCATCCTGCACCGTCCAGCGTTAGATGGATATTTGGCCCAAGCTGGTGATAGTATGGCAAATACCTTTATCCTCGTACCGACAACGCCCGTAGATGGTGACGTTCCGGCATAGGGTATCTTTCGCATTTTCCGCTAGGTCCGCAGAGCACAATATCAGCTGAATTGTCCATGCTGCCACATGCAACCGTGAACAGCCAAAGCTCGCCTCACGCGATAGGAACCATGTAGCTAACCTCGTGCCTTCATCTTAGGCGAGCCCGTTGCCCGACGAGAGTCGTCGAGAGTGGTAGTCGACTTCCCGGTGGAGGCCATGGTATTTCTTGAATCCACAGTTCGGCGCGCATTAACACAAGGAAATCCCCATCGAGTTAGAGCAAAAGAAAGTCGAAAGAAAAGACTCTAGAGGAAACCACATTCCTCTAAGAATAAGAGTATGGTTGGAGTCGATCGGGGCCGACAATGGGGAATGGCTGAATAGAGGTGTCTTGTGGTGCAGAGGTCAAGCTCTTGCCGTCTTCCCTCGCCGGGGAGATCCAGTGGTATGTTCCGATGTGCGTCAAGCAATGACTCACCGTCCGTAGACAAAACTTCCGGGTGATATCGTCATGCTATGGTATGGGATGGGATGGGATGGGACGAGACAGCGAGGCGGGCATGCGTACCAAGGGCGCGCGGGGGAGGGAGAGGGGAACTCGACACTCGCTCGGGCGGTCTGCCTTCTTCCACTCGGTACTGCCGCCTGGGCACGGACCACCCCATGCATCAAGCGCGCGTCTACTTCCGGTGCCGTGGGCGATGACGGAGCTCTCTCTCACCACTGCGGCACTGAGGCCAGCTAAACTTATTCTTGCGACTGCGACACGCCTTTTTTCTTTTGTTTACTCCGCTGGGCAGGCTATCATTTGTCTTTCCGAAAGAACCTGTAGTTCATACTACATACTGACGCTCTGAGAGCTTTGACCTCTTCCACCCTCCAAGGCCAGATCCGCCGTTTCCTGTTTCTCTGCCTGATCGCGGCTTCGTATCATTTCCCCGACATACACCCATTTATGGCCCGGAGCATCAATTGACAATGTCCTCATCCGGGCTTGACATATCGCAGCTGTCCGACAGCGAGAGGGCCGGCCTTGAAACTTATATTGCAGTGACAGGCCAGGATCCTCTGGAGGCTATTCCTTTGTTACGACGTTCGGAATGGAACGTGCAGGTAGGTCTCCGAGAACTCATGCCTCGCTAGTCTACCCTGCACCAATACTAAATTCTTTGCCGCTGAAAGATTGCCATCTCGAAGTTCTTTGACGGTGAAGGTCCGGACCCGGTCGAAGAAGCTCGCGCAGCCCTGAATACCCCTCCTCCCAGGCCGACTCGACAGACGCAGAACCTACTGAGCGATGACCTCCGCGCGCAATTCTCTCCATCTCCACGCTCTGCTGAGCCAGCTCCGAGGATAGTGACCCAATCTGAGGATCAGCCGGTCTATCGCCCGCCCTTCATTCTGGCGCTCCTATTTACCCCGCTCAATCTCCTCTACAGACTTCTGTACAGCTCTTTCCGCCTGTTCGGCTCCCTCTTCCCATTCCTCCCTCGATTCTTCAACACCACAGCTAGTCCCGCGCTTCATGGTTCACGCCGGAATACCAATGGCCGCCGGCCCCTGGGCCCGAAAGATACCGCTGCCCGGTTTATCCGGGAATTCGAGGAGGAGTACGGCACCAACTCGATCGGATTCCTGGAAAACGGATACAACATGTCGCTGGAAAAGGCTCACAGGGACTTGAAGCTTCTCCTTGTCGTGCTGCTTGCCCCGGAACACGACGATACGCATGGCTGGGTCCGCGACACGCTGCTCTCGCGGGAGGTCACTGAGTTTGTCACCGATCCGCAGAACGAGATTCTCGTATGGGGTGGAAGCATTCAAGACTCGGAAGCATACCAGGTTTCCAACTCGCTACGGTGCACCAAGTTCCCCTTTGCGGCTGCGGTCGTCCACACCCCTAGTGTTTCTTCGACTGCGATGTCTGTCGTGGCTCGCATACCAGGAACCACATCCTCAGCAGAATTTGTGGAAAAGCTTCGGACTGCGATCGCTCAGAACAAAGAGCCTCTGGAGCGCATCCGCGCCACCCGGGCAGAACAGCAGGCTTCTCGCAGTCTACGCGAGCAGCAGGATTCGGCCTATGAGCGTTCTCTAGCCATCGACCGCGAACGGGCAAGACAGAGGCGCGAGGCAGAGGCCGCCCGCCAACGAGAAGAGCAAGAAGCGGCCGAGCGCCAGGCGGCGGAGGAGAAGCGGATTCAAGATCTTCAGCAGTGGAGACAATGGCGAGTCCAGTCGATTGCTGAGGAGCCCGGTCCGGATGCCAAGGATGCGGTGCGCATCAGCGTCAGGTTGCCATCGGGCGAACGCGTCATCCGGAAGTTCGCGCCTGAGGCGAGCATCGATGAGCTCTACGCATTTGTTGAGTGTTATGAGATTCTGAAAGAGCCAGTGGAGGGGACTGCGACCGTCTCGAAACCGGATGGGTTCGAACACCAGTATGGGTTCCGCCTGGTTTCACCTATGCCGCGGGTGGTCCATGAAGTGGGTGCCGGGGGCTCCATCCGAGATCAGATCGGCCGGGGTGGAAACCTGCTGGTCGAACCCATCGATGACGAAAGCGAGGCGGAGGAGGACTCGTGAGCACCATCTACCTGTACGATTATCGATTTTGGTTTATTGCGATGACGATTGTGTATGGTATCAATTGACCGGCCTCAGAATGGATAACCTTATAGACTCCGCTCGTCCGATGAGAGGTATACACGTGTGTAAAGTATTTCCTGCCTATCTACAGAGTACTCAGTACCTCAGTACTCAGATGTAGTACGCAGCGACATGTGCCTGAAACGGCCGGCAGCAGAAGCATGGACCCTTGGGCGGGAGTAACGGGGACAAACGCCGCGGAGCCGCATGCGCACATTGTGCTACAGCCTACAGCTAACTCGCGGCTTACGGGCACATGCCAGTTCGATTGCTTCTAGGGCAATTGCTTTTAGGGACAAGACCATCTTGCGAGGCTACTACACTTGGCCATCCTTTCAATGAGACTATCGCATACTATATCCGTATGCTGTGAGTCCTGCTGAGATCAATACATATAAACACTGTTGTGCTGCTCGAGGCCAGCCCGGGATGTTCGAGGTGTATCATTACCGAATAGAGCCGGTGGGGTGGACGGAAACAACGCTTCCATTATTATTCATACGATAAGCCAATCGATGCTGATCTCCTCCGCCAAACAAGGAATATCAAAGTAGCGGTGGATTGGGTCCATAGTTACTCGTCCATGATACTCATAACTCCTCGTAACTCAGTGAGCAACCCGCGGTGAACGGTTGGAGGTATACGAGTATCAGTGTGACACGGCATAAGCCGAGCAGGGTGGAATGCGTCTTGTGTCACGGAAATAACGTGATGATTGTTTGGGGAAATTCTCCGATGCGCCAGACTGACGTACTCGAACGCAATGTCTTCTCGAGTTATTGATCGGGAGAGTTACAGCCTAAGTACATCCGTAGTTACTATGAGTAGTTCCTGTACATAGCTGAGTCAGCCCGTTTTATCCCTGCTGCACCGGATCTCCGCCGTCCCGAAGAAGGATCAAACAGGGGAAAAATGGATGGGGCTTCGGATGGCTGGAGTCCCGCCTCTCCGGCCCACTTCGTTAACTGCTTTGGGACAATGGAGTTAATGCCGGCCGCGACGGACTCTCCGCTCTCGACTCTCGACTCTCGACTTTCGGGAACTCCCCCCCGATCTTCTTTTCCTTTCTTTTCGTTCTTTTGTCCATTTCTCGCCACGTTTTCCTGCTTCTGGCCTAGACTTTTCCAACTCATTCTTACTCATAGGTACTCATACCTACGATGAGTCTATCACTATGCTATGTGTCAATTTCGCGTCTGGTTGCAGGCGGCAACCCCCCATGCTTACGGCTCGCTACCCAAGAAAACAAGGCTGAGCTGCTTTTCACTCCGTACCTTGTGACTGACTCTTGACGCTTCGAGTACAAGCGCACTGACAAATCCCGGTCTGTCGTAGTGGCATTCCCGTTTCTCGCACTAGCTGCTCCTGAGCAAGGCAACAAGCCGGTATAGATCATATCCAATCGCATTACACGTCCTTCGAATTATCGTCATCTCTCTTCCAGTCACCATCGGCCATTTGCACGCGGGCGCTCACCTATCCGTGGCCCCAAGGGTGCCCTACTCCCTAAATGTACGAGTACCACGTCGGATTTAAATATGGCGATATGCAGCATTTCTCCGAAAAGGTTCTGCTCGAGCCTCTAGTCTAAACCGTCTCACGTCCCGTATTCCCCTAAGCCAGGAATACGCACGGAGGGTGGGAAGTACCGGGTGGATCTGGGTGTATCAATCTGGGTCCCGACCCGGATGTTGCACTGT
Organism: Aspergillus uvarum CBS 121591; assembly: GCF_003184745.1. NCBI lineage: Eukaryota > Fungi > Ascomycota > Eurotiomycetes > Eurotiales > Aspergillaceae > Aspergillus > Aspergillus uvarum. Next base: position 318,935 of record NW_020291312.1, read on the forward strand.
TCCTGGTCCCGATTCGCCCATCGCAACGTAAACTTTTCCACTCTTTGGGGCCTGTAAAATGGGGGAGAGCCCAGATGCTGGCTGCGTGCTGATTGTTGATTTTTCCCCCCTCCGTTTTTCTCGCGTCTTCGCCTGTTGTCCTCTTGACCAGCGAAGATCGTGATTATAATACCTCGTTGCCTTGACTGATTGACCCCACGGCTCGTTAGACTCACTAGTTAGTCGCCAGTCGCATTAATTCCCAAGATACGGGGCATCGGAGTGGCCGCTGGCCCTAATAAGTTATATCCACCAAGTACTTTATCCTTAGCGTGCTGCCACCATTTCTCACGCTTCTCCTCGCCCGCTTATCTTCGTCATTCGTTACGGCCTCATCCCCCCTCTTTATCAAGCAATCGATCTGTGATCGAACGCTTTGCCAACCTTGACCAGCCAATTCCTCTATGCTTCTGGCGTCCTCTCGTTAATCGGCACAGTCTTCTGAGACTGATCGTCTCATCTCTTAATCACCATGTCGCTTCTAGGCACTATAAACCCTAATGTTAATCCAACCCGTGGCGTGGAGTCCCACGAGGTCCACGAAAATGTGAACGAAGGCGCAGCAGCAACATCCGCATCCGCTGTGAATGAAGGAACATCCGAGCTTGGCCACCACCACCACCACCACACCACCCACGATGAAGAGAAGTTGATGGCAGAGTCCGGTCTCAGTACACCGGCGCCCGACTCGAGGGGTCGTTGGAGCCGACACACCACTTTCAGCAGCGCCGAGACTGCGCTCGAGAAAGAAGAGGGAGACAAGGGAGATGAAGACAATGAGAGCGAGGAAGTCGCTGCTGAAGAGATCCACCGTCTGGCGCAGCAATTGACCCGCCAATCCACCCGGTTGTCGACTACTGGCGAGAATACATTCCTGGAAGTGAAAGAGGATTCGACATTGAACCCCGCCAGTCCCAACTTCAAGTCAAAGCATTGGATGAAGAACCTTCTTGCTCTCTCCTCGCGCGACCCCGAGAGATATCCCCGCCGTGAAGCCGGTGTCTCCTTCCAGAACCTCAGCGTTCACGGTTTCGGCAGTCCGACAGATTATCAGAAGGATGTTTTCAACTCCGTCTTGCAAATCGGAGCTCTCGTCCGGAAACTTACAGGTACCGGAAAGCAGAAGATTCAGATCCTCCGTGATTTCGATGGACTCGTGCGCAACGGCGAGATGTTGGTTGTTCTGGGTCGCCCCGGAAGCGGTTGCTCGACTTTTCTGAAAACCCTTGCTGGCGAAATGAACGGTATCTACATGGACGAGGCGTCCCAGCTGAACTATCAAGGTATCTCGGCCAAGCAGATGCGAAAGCAATTCAAGGGTGAGGCCATTTATACCGCCGAGACCGATGTTCACTTTCCGCAGTTGACCGTCGGCGATACCTTGAAGTTCGCCGCCCTCTCTCGTTGCCCTCGGAACCGCTTCCCGGGGGTGACCAAGGAGCAGTATGCGCTGCACATGCGCGATGCGGTCATGGCGATGCTGGGTCTGTCGCACACCATTAACACCAAAGTCGGTAACGACTTCGTCCGTGGTGTCAGTGGTGGTGAGCGTAAGCGTGTCAGTATCGCCGAGGCCACTCTGTGTGGCTCCCCCCTGCAGTGTTGGGACAACAGTACGCGTGGTCTGGACTCAGCGAACGCCCTCGAGTTTTGCAAGACATTGAACTTGATGACCAAGTACGCCGGAGCCACTGTTGCGGTCGCCATTTACCAAGCCTCGCAGAGTGCTTACGACGTCTTCGACAAGGTCACCGTCCTGTACGAAGGCAGACAAATCTATTTCGGTCCTACCAATGAGGCGAGGGCGTTCTTCACCAACATGGGATTTGATTGCCCGGATCGCCAGACTACTGCTGATTTCCTTACTTCTTTGACCTCTCCCGCGGAGCGTATCGTCAAGCCCGGATATGAGGGCAAGGTGCCTCAAACCCCTGATGAGTTTGCCGCTGCCTGGAAGAACAGTGAGGCGCACGCCAAACTGCTCCGGGAGATTGCCGAGTACAACCAGCAGTATGCCATCGGTGGCGAGTCGCTTGGCAAGTTCATCGAATCTCGCAAAGCTATGCAATCCAAGAACCAGCGCGTCAAGTCTCCCTACACTATCTCTCTGTACGAACAGGTCAAGCTCTGCTTAATCCGTGGTTTCCAACGGTTGCAGGGTGATGCTAGTTTGACCATTTCCCAGTTGGTCGGAAACTTCATCATGGCTCTTATTATCGGAAGTGTGTTCTACAACTTGAAAGACGAGACGGACAGCTTCTACTCCCGTGGTGCCCTGCTTTTCTTTGCCGTGTTGCTCAATGCCTTCTCCAGTGCGCTCGAGGTATGTCTTTACTTGCCTTCGCATCTATCTCCCTGTCTGGTGTTTCACCTGCTGACGCTAGATTCCAGATCTTAACTCTGTACGCCCAACGCCCGATAGTCGAAAAGCAGTCTCGTTACGCCATGTATCATCCGTTCGCCGAAGCCATTGCGTCCATGCTCACAGATATGCCTTATAAAATTGGAAACGCGATTATCTTCAACCTTACGCTATATTTCATGACTAATCTTCGTCGGACGCCGGGCGCCTTCTTCGTCTTCCTGCTGTTCTCCTTCGTCACGACCCTGACCATGTCCATGCTGTTCCGTACCATCGCTGCTTCTTCCCGGACACTTTCTCAAGGTTTGTCTTCCGTTCTACTTACTCTTGTCGCGCAGAGGCTGACTTTGAAACAAAGCTCTTGTCCCGGCCGCTATTCTCATCTTGGGTCTGGTCATCTACACCGGTTTCACTATTCCTACCACTTACATGCTGGGGTGGTCGAGATGGATGAACTATATCAACCCTATCGCTTACGGCTTCGAGAGTCTGATGGTGAACGAATTCCACAACCGGCAATTCCCGTGTTCTGAAGATGGTTACGTTCCCTCCGGCAATGGCTATGATTCCCTCCCCCTTGTGAACAAGATCTGCTCTACAGTCGGAGCGGTTTCCGGACAGAAAACTGTCGACGGTGATAGGTACCTTGCTTTGAGCTTCGATTACTATAACAGCCACAAATGGCGTAACCTGGGAATCATGTTCGCTTTCATGATCTTCCTCATGGGCACATATCTACTCGCTACCGAGTACATCTCTGAAGCCAAGTCTAAGGGTGAGGTTTTGCTCTTCCGCCGCGGTCATGCTTCCTCCCCTGCTGCCAAGGATGTTGAAGCCAGCCGTCAATTCGCCTCCCCTGAGAAGGCTGAGCAGTCCAGTGGTCAACAACAAAGTGCCGCCATTCAGAGACAGACCGCTATCTTCCAATGGCAGGATGTGTGCTACGACATCAAGATCAAGGGTGAACCCCGCCGCATTCTTGACCATGTCGACGGATGGGTCAAGCCTGGAACCTGCACTGCTCTCATGGTATGTTGATTGGACTTTTTTTCTCTCGCCAGAAACGAACTGTACTAACGTTTATTAGGGTGTTTCTGGTGCGGGTAAAACCACTCTTCTGGATGTGCTTGCTACTCGTGTCACCATGGGTGTTGTCACCGGTGAAATGCTGGTTGATGGGCGTCCTCGTGATCAAAGTTTCCAGCGCAAAACCGGATATGTGCAGCAGCAGGACCTCCATCTCCACACTACCACTGTCCGTGAGGCTCTTCGGTTCAGCGCCATCCTTCGTCAACCTGCCCACGTCAGTCGTCAAGAGAAGCTCGACTATGTCGAAGAAGTTATCAAGTTGCTTGACATGGAAGAATACGCCGACGCCGTTGTCGGTGTTCCCGGTGAAGGTGAGTCGTTTCTGAGTACTTTCTTGCTTGTGCATCGATTTCTAACATGGAATAGGTCTCAATGTTGAACAGCGCAAGCGCCTCACTATCGGAGTTGAATTGGCAGCTAAGCCTCAGTTGCTTTTGTTCTTGGACGAGCCTACTTCTGGTCTTGATAGTCAAACGTCCTGGTCCATCCTTGATCTCATTGACACCTTGACGAAGCACGGCCAAGCTATTCTATGTACTATCCACCAGCCTTCGGCTATGCTGTTCCAACGTTTCGACCGTCTCTTGTTCCTTGCTAGAGGCGGTAAGACAGTCTATTTCGGAGATATCGGCGACAAGTCCTCCACTCTTGCTAGCTATTTCGAGCGGAACGGTGCTCCTAAGCTACCTGCTGACGCTAACCCCGCCGAATGGATGCTCGAAGTCATTGGTGCTGCTCCTGGATCTCACAGTGATATCGACTGGCCCGCGGTGTGGCGTGACAGCCCTGAACACACCGCCGTGCTTGACCACCTGTCCGAACTCAAGTCTACTCTCTCGCAGAAGCCGCTCGACACAAACCAGGCGGATCCCGGCAGCTACAACGAATTCGCCGCGCCGTTCGCTGTCCAGCTATGGGAGTGCTTGCTCCGCGTGTTCTCGCAGTATTGGCGTACACCCGTCTATATCTACTCGAAGATTTGCCTTTGCGCCCTGACTGCCTTGTACATTGGATTTTCATTCTTCCATGCCAAGAATACCTCGCAGGGACTGCAGAATCAGATGTTCTCTATCTTCATGTTGATGACTATTTTCGGAAACTTGGTGCAACAGATCCTCCCCAACTTCTGTACTCAGCGATCTCTATACGAGGCTCGCGAGAGACCGTCTAAGAGCTACTCATGGAAGGCCTTCATGGCTGCTAACATTATCGTTGAGCTGCCGTGGAATGCGCTCATGAGTGTGATTATCTATGTCTGCTGGTACTATCCCATTGGGCTCTACCGGAACGCGGAACCGACCGATGCTGTTCATGAGCGTGGAGCGTTGATGTGGCTGCTTATTCTGTCCTTCCTTCTGTTCACCTCGACCTTCGCGCACATGATTATCGCGGGTATCGAGCTTGCTGAGACTGGTGGTAACCTTGCTAACCTGCTCTTCTCCTTGTGCCTGGTCTTCTGCGGTGTCCTGGCAAGTCCTCAGCAACTCCCTGGCTTCTGGATCTTCATGTACCGGGTCTCGCCATTCACATACCTGGTGTCTGCCATGTTGTCGACCGGTGTATCAGGCACCACGGCTATCTGTGACTCCTCGGAGTACCTCCACTTTGACCCCCCTGCCAACAGCACCTGCCTCGATTACATGCAGAGCTATATTTCATCCGCGGGCGGCTATCTTCAGAACGATGATGCCACCAGCAACTGCGCCTTCTGCACCATCAGCGACACCGACACCTTCCTGGCGGCGGTGAGCAGCCACTATTCCGACGCGTGGCGCAATTTCGGTCTTATGTGGGTGTACATTGTGTTCAACATCTTCGCCGCGGTGGGCATCTACTGGCTTGCTCGTGTCCCAAAGACCAAGAAGACCAAGAAGACCGAGGCTTCTTCTTGAGAGGACTAGACATGTATAAATGAGTTCCCTTGCCCAGCTTTTGTATAATCTCTTCACATATACATATGTTTGTGTTTCGGATTATCGTTGTTGGACATAACCGGGAAATTCTTGGGGATTGTTTCTAGACGCACATATTTTAGATTCCTCTTCTCTTCTCCCTGGCCCTCCGTCGCTCCTTATTCATATATGCCCCTTAAGCGTATATTTTCGAATGCTTGGCCCTCTTTCGTCCTTCATTCAGATTCAATCTGTCCGACTTCGGGTTTCTGATTTGCTGGACCTTTGTCCCTTCACTGCCCCCATCCTTTCACTTCACTTCCTTTCTATCGTTCATCCCTCCACTTACTCATACACCCTCTTTCTACGCTGATACTTATATGTACATTACCTGGCGCCAAGATCCGCCAGAAAAATACATAGAACAAGCTTGACATACCCACTCAAACCTCCTGCTTTGCAAGATCTTGTCATTCCGAACAGTCGTGCACTTTCCTCCCATTTAAATACTACGCAGTAACCGGATAGACCGCCATAGGTATGGTACCAGGATAATAATCGACCTGTCTGGTAGTGTTCAAAGACAGCCCTCCCCAAAGCGGACAGAAAAAAAGCAGAAAAAGGAAGTGTGTCAACGGTCCCGCAGCCCTCGCCAGCCAGGCTACTTGCTCCCCGCCACACCGCGCTCAGGCTGTCCTCGCGTAGATGGATTTCATCACTTATCACCGTGCTCAGCAGTCTGAACAGCCTTGTTTCGCTACTTCGAGCTCCTCTGGTTTGTATTGCGGTGGTAGACTACATACATGGCTGCGGGATAGTCGGGGGCTGGGGATGGTGGAGAGGAGTAGCATACGATAAGGAAGGTAGTGAGTGTACTGATGTCTTTTATGTATAGGTGCTGCAGGGCGGGTTAGAGCCCATGGGATTATACTGTGTGTGGAGATGGAGGTGCCTTGGAGACCACGAACCCATTTGATGACGGTGATGATGATGATGCAGGAGGCGAAAGAAGCCCACAGCAAATCCACAACCAGGGAGAACAACAGAAAAGTAAAATTCACATGCAGCGAAACAGCAAGAAAAGGGGGCATCCGAGAGCGACGGAGGTGGGCTTGGGCTTAGGGGTTCCACTCCTCCAGGGAAGAGTATTCGAAGCCAAGAGTCCGTGTGTCATGTTTTCTTCCCCTAGGGTCCTAATCTATTTACTAGTACGGAGTACCGAGGAGCCAGAATAGATTAAGGTTCCACTGGACGTTTAGTTTTTAATTAGAGGGATGTTTAGGTAATGGATATCTTTTGGAGAAGTCGGGTGCTTAAATTTAGATTTAGATTTAGATTTAGTTTGGTTTAGGGTCTGAGAGCTAGCTGTCCGTAGAGATAAGAGAAGTAGATGGATTGGAGGTCGAGCTTTGAATAGCACTCTGGCGGCTGGGCGTGGTGGTGTTCGTTCGTTATGCATCTCAGGGTGCAGTACAGGGATTAATCGCGGAATCAAGGAGGCTGTTTGACAAACAGAATTTAAATGCAATCAAGGAGTAAGGCTTGCGCTTGGTGATCGTTTCTGCGGCTGCTGCTGACGACAGTAAATGGCGGCACGATGATGATCATGCTTGTAATGAACAATGACTTGTATATATATCGCAAAGAAGAAATAGAGGGATAAGAGAATGAGGGAAAGAATAAAAAGAAAAGAAGAAGTGATGGAAGAAGTTTTGACAAGAATATTAAGGGCGGGTGATACGAGCCATGAAAAGGGGACAAAGAATGTAGAGAGACAAGAAGCTGAGAAGATAAAGACAAAAATGGCTAGGGCTCTAATCACAATAGCATTCACAACAAGAAAGGAAGTTGATATAATTTTTAGGGGGGAGGGGGGGGAGAGCGGTGCTTGTCTACCACGTGAAGGCTTCCTCGACGAAATCGACCACAGCACCCTTTCCGATACGAGATCGGGCAGCGGCACGCACTTCATCGGCGAAGGCACCAGGGCCACACACGGATACGACGGTGGCGCCGACGCGCTCGGGAATGACTTCGTCAAGGACGACGTCCGCCTTGCACCGCCCAGGGAACATCTGCACGGTGGCACTGGGCGAGACGATCTCCCGAGAGGACTTGGGCTTCGAGACGAAGAGCTTGATCGTCAGGATCTCCCGGCGGCCCGGCAACCGAAGGATCTGGTCCATCCATTCTCGCACCCAGGCGAGATGCTCTGTGCTGCGAACGGACCAGATAAGGTAGATCTTTTGAGTCGCGGCACGGCCTTCGGTGGAGCGGATGATGAGATCACGCACGGAGAGCATGTGATGGGTGATACCGGCGCCGGCCGAGAAGAGGACCGCAGTGCCGTAGCTGGCCAGGTTGACGGCATGAGAGGCATACGGCCCTTCGATGAAGCCCGACAGATGGAGCGTTTGACCGGGTGCTGCGAGAGCTTTGTTGTACAGTTTGCGGGTCATGCCTTGGCGAGCACCCATGATGAGAGACACCGATGTCGGTTGCTGATGGGCCTTCATGTACTTGTCCAGATCAGAGATGGGCTGCTTCTCGAGGTCGGAAGATGTCCCGGTGACTGCTGGGGCTGTCACAGACTCGCTGGGCTCAACCCAGGCTACAGAGAAAGGATGCGACATCCAGAGAGCAACGCTGGGAATGTAGGCATACACATGGCTACCTGCACCGACGTGAACACGCTTGGGAAGTTGGAAGGTCACTCTGCAGGCTTCGCCGGGGAGGGCTTCGACCGTCAGGGTTGTAGAACCTTTGCTGGGAGAGATGTTCAGGTATGCTATCCGGCCGAGGCGAGCCAGCCGCTCCAGCAGCCACATCAAGCCAACCGCAATGAGCCAAGGCTTCTGCGGTAGATTGTCAAGATCCAGGTGCATGATGACACCAATGTATGCAAACAGAGCACAAAGCTGGTGGATATGCAAGAAGGTCTCGTAGAAGGCATGCCGAATTGGGGATGGGGAGTGGAGTCCGAGAACCACCATTGCGACGGTCCCGACTAGTCCCCAGGTGAAGAACGGAGTGTCACGGAGGCGAGCAAGCATGTCAGCGAAACTAACTTCGTCACATGCATTGACCGCCCATGCAGCCGTGTGCACAACGCTCTCAATGACAACAATCCGGCCGAGCCACCGGTGAAGCAGGTTGTAGGTATCAAAGCTGATGTGTAACAGGGGAATGAGTGGGTTGTTGCGGGCAGCCAGGAGGAATAGAGGGACCATGTTGAGAACGGCCAGCGTCCCGGAACGACCGCGGAGCTCAGCGACAAGGGCCGCCTTGACGTTCACCCTGTAGTCGAGAATAACACAATAGGCGATCTGACTAGCGAGGTATAGACCAACGAAGATGGTCTGGAATCTGGAAGGCACTGTGCCCACGCCGATGGCCGACGAAAGCTGAAGTTCCCGGTTGTGTCTCTTCCTTCCCAGGGGTGCATACAGCATATGCTTCTTGAAATTTGTCCAGGCAGGTGATACCTCGACACTCCAGAAAGTTTGTTCTCGTTTGCTTGCCGTCAGAGAGGTGATATGGCGAAGGTAGGCATGGCTAATCTGTGCAATTCGTCCGCAGAACACGACGAACGCAAGGATTGTCAAAGACGCGTAGATGATCTGGGTAAACAGATGATCTCGAGGCACGTCAACTCCGTTCAAGCCTCTTGAATACTCGTAGATGTAAGTGGCATTGACGCCATAGCCCCGAGAGGCTATGTGCTGCCGTACACTATCCATTGGAGTTGCGATAGCCTGCGCAGCACGCTGTGGAGGATGAGTACGGCGACAGGAGACGATGGAAAGGAGGCAACGAGGTCGTGTGGGGTGGTGACTCCAGCGAGCTTCCTAATAATAGCGCTCGAACCGCCTAAAACAGGCCAATGACTGCGTAGGCGCAGAGAGCCTAATGGCAGGGGAACGGAAAGAATGTGGGGAAGAGCAAGGGAGTTCCAGGGGATCCTCCAGTAAACAGAACCCCAGCGATAGCGACAGTATCAAAAGTAGCGGATGGCTGCAAGGCTGGTTTGACAGTCGAAGATGCTGTTTGAATCTCCACGGACTGTACTTGAGCTGGAACCGTCTGGCAGGTCGTTTTATCGGGCGATACTGATGATGACGTTTGCCTCAAGGGGTGAGCAAATGACCAAGATGTTGTCACGGGTGATGTCCTTTAGCGGAGCCGAAGAATGTTGAAGACACCAGACAGGATGGCGAAGTTGACGTTTGGGGTCTACCAAGATTTAGTCTTAGAGTTATGACCAGCGTCATGAGGGGCGAGCCAGCCTTCAGATATACTCACCTTAGATTGCCTACGTGCATAATATAAGGGAAATATTCCAGCAAGGGGATCAAAGACGCGCAGCGTCGCGAATAGTGCAGCGGCTAGAAGAAGAAGCGAAAGCTGCCAGCAAAAGAGAAAGTAACACAAAGCAACGAGAGTGTCTATTGTTGTGAAAAGGACCAATTCCGCCTATTTCATGATAAATGACGTCTGACTGCAGGCAATGATCGGCACAACCCAAGAAGGCAGGGAAAGCTTGTCCGTTTCAAACTCCAGGCACAATAGTCGATTGTTTGAAACAATGAACAATGAATGAATGGATGAGCCGCTCAGTGAAAGAAGAACGACCAGCCAGCTGGCTAGAGGGAAAGCGATTGAAGAAGGTAAGAATGGGGGTAGGAAGAATGGAAAAGAGTGAAGAAGAGGGTTCGAAGAACACACGAAAGGTAAGAAGAGATGGAGAAGAAAAAAAATCACTTCTACATTGGGAGATCCACGGCGCAGATAGATACCCTTTAAAGCGAAAGAAAAGTATCACATCAGGCAGCGGACCGGGTCTGCCATCAAGCTACTCCGTACATACCGAAAGAAGACCAATAACCAGGGCCACAGACCCATTAGCAGGTAACAGTGGCGTGGTCCTCCTGAGAGGGGTTCATCTTGGGCGCCAAGACAGACGTCTGCGCTCGGCCTCGAACCGGTAGAAAGAGCTCTGGAGCGCATTGAGGGCCCGACGGTGGCATCGTTGTTTCTGATAGAGATGGACAGGTCTCCAGGCTTGGCCGGGTGTTTAGCGCTCTTGGCTCCAAGCAGCAGCCGCGGAGACGGGGCAAGCTGCAGGCTTGCAGCAGGGGTGGTCCGACCGAGGCGCATCGCTGGCCACTGAACAGCCAGCCCCTGATCGGAACTGCATTTCAACCGTTCTCACAGGTCCAAAGACGTGCACCTTGAAGGGTTGAGGTTGAATATTCATGACTGAGAGAATCGTATTGGTTTATCGCGACGTCTTTGCATGTTTCAAGTGCTGCAGTTCCAGCTGAAACGCTTGCTCCATATTGGCCAGAACCATGTTTGGTGGCCCACCGAGCTTCCCACTGGCAGGTGAATTCAGCCACTGACTAAGTTTGGTGTGTTAGCGAAGCTCTTAGGGTGAAACAAAGCTTGGTGTTCACACTGGTGGTGGTGATGTTTCTTTTGAGAGAATGATGATTGCTAAATGGAAAGTAAGTGGACTGTTGAGGAGGGGAGGAGGGAAGGAGAATTGGCAGTGGAGGAGATAGTAGAGTAGAACTAGACTACGGGATTCAGGGAAATTGGGCGGAGAGTCGGAGACACATGGCGGTCACGGGTCCGAGACTAGGCCCGCCCTGTTTAATCTATTTTCATTATTCTGCTTCCAATCCGATTCTCTCATTTGCTCGGAGACTTCGGTTTCCTGGCTATCTCGGAATACTCTTCCTACATTCGGCTCTTCTTCCTTGACTTGATACTTCTTGGAACCCTGCTAAGAAAAATTTAGAGAAACAAAAAAAGATCAAGAGACAAACACATGACATAAAAATAACCCCATCGGAACCAAAAGAAAAGTGGATATGCGTTTACCGTTGGCTCAGGTTCGTGTCCCACTGAAGTGCCAGTCGAAATCACCAGTTCTTTCGGCTCTAGCCTGAAGCCACATGGGAGTTCGACACTTCAATGACAGGCAGTAGCTCATTAGCTTTTTATGCCATGCTTCCAGCCCCTAAAATGGAAGACTAACGCACGGATCTGAGACGCACTTGGTATTCATGCGCGGCTGTCAAGTGTGGTATGACGAGCTAAGGTAGATATGACCTGACATGTTAGCATCCTTTGACTATTGCTGTCAAGGCAAGATTAACTCCCTTTGTAGTACCGCATGAGATAAAGTAGCTTGACTGAAAGACGCCTACACATGTGAACTACCACATACCGATAGGCTCTCACCAGAGTCTTCTCAACTCGGCGTATCTGCCCACTGCCAGATTTTATCTGAAACATCACGTCCTAGCTTGGCCTCAGAAGCCCTAGGAATGGCAGGCAGAGGCAAGCAGACTATCTTGGTTGAGCTCACTGTAGGCCAGCTCGGATTCAAACGTCGGATTTATCGATAGATATGACCCGTTGTATCTGGTAGGGAATTCGCATGTTTCGCTGACATCTCGCTTCGCTTGCTTGCAAAAATGTCTCGCAGCTCTTTGTTGCATGGTTGTTTGCAGCTCAATTGACTGGCTGGCCTAGTCATTCAGGCATGCTTGGTTGTTCGGTGAGGTGCTGTGCAGAGGAGCGATCTCCCCTGCAGTGAGGTCTTTGCATGCTGCCTTCAAAGGCAACAGCTCGCGGTCCCTTGGCAATAGCATGGAGACAGTGTAGCATAGTGGCGGTAGAGTAGTCCATTATCAGAAGTCTGCCCTGGTGTCAAAAATACTGATAAACAGCCGATATTTGCAACAATAATGTTTGAACTCTTAAGGTAGCCTTCAAGAAACCCCATCATTCTTGTATGTCTTCCCATGCGGGGGCAGCAATCAAATCAGGTAGGTTCAAAGCCCGATCCCCCCGCATACGGCTATTGAACCTTCCTTCGGGGGGTGTCCGACCGTTTCGTGTATTGATGTCAATACATGTTGGATACCCGCAATTATCATCAACAAGGGCATCTATCCCCGGCCTGAACCGGGGCAATTATCCATAAATGGTGCTGGTCTCGAAGCTAATTATTGCTGCTCTATGGGATATGGACTGGGGTATGCTGTGAGTGTGTTCCAGAGTTTTTGGGGGGGAGGGGGGTCAGACTCTTACTACACACTCAAAGGTCACCACTGTTAGTGGTCGCAAGTATATATTCGCCGGGGACCGCACACTGGTACTCGCTGTGCAGCGCCAAATGCCAGCTTGTCAATGTTAGCTCCTAGCAATCCAAGCGACTGTCAAGATTACATGGATTAGATACTTGCAATAAAGTTATTTATCATATCAAACAACGTCTGAACATTTTGAGTTTTGTTGCTGTTCAAGTTACTGGTCGGATAGAATACCGTGCTGTGTACGGATCGGGTAAGACCGCTGTTGCCGTCTTCTCTATCCAAGTTTCTTTTCTCTCTGCCGCCTCCTGTTTATCACTGAAATCATACACGAGTCGGTTGCAATCCAGCATATGTGATTAGCCCAGCAATTTCATGCGGAGTATAAATTGATGACTGCATTTTGAGCTAGGTGCATGCGACTTGGCTCAGCTGGTGGTAGACAAAACTTATTTTTACCTACCTCCTTCTAGTGTGGGGAAAGCACGAGCGCCTGAGTGAAGCTGGAATCCGATCTCCAACGAACGACAGATAATATGCTGGTAGCACGCCGAAGCCGCTGAACGCCCACCAAACCTTCCTCGCCCTCTGTCTGACACCGATAACTTCTACTCTTCCTCTCTTTTCTGCAATCAGCAAGCCTGATCATCTCTTTCGCCTTTCTTCAGCCGGTTATCTCTCAGACCTTGACACATCACGTGCATGGTATCTCGGAGTCAAATCGTGACCGTGGCTTTAATAAGCAAGTTTGTGAGATTTTACTAGGATGAAAATGTGGCTTTAGAATCTCAATCGGGTGAAGTGAACCTACGAAGCGACATTCGCACTCTAGAGAATAGTCGCCATGGAGCAAGACGAACGATCTTCCCCGGTCGCGGGAACTCCAGGGTCAAGAGCCAAGGCTCGTTCAGACCATCTCATGAAACGCGTCTCAAGAGCTTGCTTGCATTGCAGACAGCGTAAATCGAAATGTGATCTGTAAGTCAACCGTCGACGAATATGGTGCTCCAAGCTGCTGCCAGCCATCGATGATTCTTTTGCATACATCCATCTCTTCTCATTTCATGGTCTTCACAGATGCTGGCTCTCTCCTACATGAATAACTGACTAAATTGCGCATACAGAGACAGCAGTGGTAGTCCTGGAGTGCCACCATGCCAGCGCTGCATCCGAGATAATCGTGAATGTGTCCTAGGTAGCTCTAACCGCGGAGGACGGCGCATTCGCAAAAACAAAATGCAGAATTTCACCCCAGACAGCATAACACCAGGCCGAAGGGACTCCATCATAGAACCGGCAAGTCCCTCAAATTCGGAGAACCGTCAGGCAACGGCTTCGGGCTCCTACCCCGGCCCTGTTCAATTTGTCCCCCCTGATCCCCCCACCGCACCTTCGTTGTCCGTGGATGATGAAGACACGGCTTCCATAGGCTCCGTGCCCCGGAACCCCTCTGACGCATGGCAGTGTCTGACTGGCATCGCGAAAAGAGGAACGGATGGTCCCAGCCCGGAATTTGGAGCCGAATCTCTTCGTGTAAGCTCGAATGGCTTTACTGGACTCAGCGCGCTGGGAAATGGCTCCATGGGTGACTTTCCGTCCAACAGTGGCGTTAAAGCATATCGCCTAGTACAAACTCGGTCTCTGGATACGGGAACCGTTTGGCAACTAGTGGTTCGATATGCTGAGCGCTTTCACCCGTACCTCCCATTGGTGCCACGGAAGTACTTTGAGCGTAGCGCACTTGATACGTTCGCCAACAATGAGAAGCATCTTCTCACTGCCGTTTTAACCATTGCCTCTAAAGACCTTGTGGAGCGACCAGAGATCCACGAATACTGTTCCAAATACATGCACGAATTGATATCCGGAATTGCCGCCGGCGCCGACTGCGACGTGGAGGCTGTAGAGGCTCTACTTCTCCTAGCGGAATGGGAGCCCCAAGGCCTTCGACCTCGAATAGAGAAGGTTGGTCGCGGAGAGGAGGATCGCGCTGCCTGGATGCATGTTGGCCTCGCTCTGCGCTCTGGGTATTTTCTTGGACTGGACAGATCGTCATTTCGAGGCGATTCGTCCGGAGACACAGAGACGGAGGCTCGGAAACGACTAGCATGGACCAGTTGCTATGTGTCCGATCGATTGATATCTGTGCGCATCGGGCGAGCTTTCTGGTCCCGAGGCCCGGGACCAATGACTGGTCTCGTTAGCCAGGACTTCCCATCGCTTCAACCAGTGAATGATGGCGATGAGGACTATGCGAGGATCTTCCAGGCCACGCTAGATCTTACTCAATTGTATAACAATGTACACGATGTGCTATATTCTGGGATGCGAACGAGCAATCAAATGATGCTTATGGGTGACTATGTGAAGTACGTTGACGACTTCCGACTGGCAATCCTGCGATGGAAATCTCTATGGGGCTCTTTACCATGTGAGTCAAACTCTCTGCAGTCATGCCTTCTCACTAATAACCAGCAGGCTCTACGCCAATGAAGGTCACCTTACAACTTTCTTACGAATATCTAAGACTCTACACCAACGCTTTTGCCTTCCAAGCAGCTATTTCCCAGTCCTTGGTCTCCAAAACAAAAACCGACGACCAGTCTCAAAGAGAGTACTTGCGGACAACTTTCAACAATGTGGCTTCGATGCAAGATGCTCGATTTATTTACGAGTCGATCGATGCTGCCAAAGCTTACCTGACCATACTTGTCGATGTGGTTGACCCCGAGAAACATCTCCATTTTATGCCGCTCCGGTTCTATTTATATGGGATTTATTCTGCAGTATTCTTGTACAAGGTAGAAGAACTCCAATCTCCCTCTCCTGCCTCAACAAAATACTGACTGCATGCGGCTAGGCCCGCTCCTTCGGTGTTATGATGTTCTCCGAGGAGATGAAGGTGCGAGATCTTGTCACTCGGACTACACAAGTGTTGAGGCGAGCCAGCGCCGGCCCCGATGATATTGGGTCACGGTATTCACGGCTTCTGGAGCTCTTGTGGCAACAAAAACCGATGCCAGCCACTTCGCCAGCAGGGACGCACCAAGGAAGCGAGGTCATTATGCCAAACGATAGCAGCGCACTCTCACACCATACATCCGATCCCCATGTGCACTTTAGCCCTGCAAACGACTTCTCGTGGCTGGATCTCGAAGCTGTTGGTGATTACGTCTCTGGCGATCAGATGTCAGGAACGAACACGCTTGCACTGGACACATTCCAGAATCCAGATCTATTCATTCATGGTCAGGATCGGTCTCAGACCTGGCAGGTACCAACATGGTCGGGAGACATGAGCAGCAACCTTCTCTTCTAAAGGCTGAGGTTGGCTGGGTGGCAGTGTAATAACCAGGCACAAGGATGCGACTCGAATACGGTATTATTGGCACAATCATAATCCATTGCTGGAGACCGTGAACCGGGGTATATTTCCGTATTTGGCGTGTACGGGCCGTACCCGATCAAAGAGATGCCTTATGATTTGCAGGGGCGGGCGTAACCACCGCCGCCGCGCGCCCGTCCGTTCCCTTCACCCCCACTGTTTAGTGCGGGGTCGTGGAGGGAAAGTGTTTAGTCGGAGTTCACGCCGACCTGAAGAACACATGGCTACGTGCCTCCATAACTCGTCTGCTTTCCTTCACGTAATTACCCACCTTGTGGTTCCGACTTCTTACTCTGCAATTTTGTCCACAATTGTTCCGATCAACATCAAAACACCCAGGCTATTACTGTCTGCTAGAACCATGTCTCAGCTGAACGAAATCCGCGGCCGACTGGCACTGATAACCGGCGCCTCTGGAGGGTAGGCTTCGCAGAGTCAGCCAACAGTTCCGATAGGCGTGCTGACCACGATACTGTACAGAATTGGTGCAGCTTGCGCACGACAGCTGGCTGAGCGCGAGGTCCATTTGGCGTTGACGTACTCATCAAACTCAGCTTCAATCGCATCTCTCAAAGACGAGCTGTCATCAAAATACCCTACACTCCGGATTACCATTCACCAGGTCGATGTTGCATCTGCTGAACAAATCGAAGCCATGTTCGTGCAGATTGACGAGCAACATGGACAACGACCTGACATCCTTGTCTCAAATGCCGGCCATGGCAAGCGAATCCGTCAGATCTGGGATATTTCCCTTGAGGACTTCGACTATACATTGAATGTCAACCTGCGGGCCTCATTCATTTTGTCAAAGGGAGTGGTCGAGCACATGAAGAATCAGCGATGGGGACGAATCGTGTTCATGTCCTCCATTGCTGGCTACGGAGGAGGTATCAATGGTTGCCGTACGTTATACTAACCATCCGATTACGATAGGCCTCACGCACTTTGCTGATTTCAATCCTTCACAGATTATGCCGCCTCGAAGGCTGGCATGACCGGTATGATGAAGAATCTCTCCACTCGACTAGCGGAGTACAATATTAGCGTGAATGACGTAGCACCTGCAATCATTGGCGACACCGGGATGATCCCTAACGCTGACTCGGTTCCGGAGATTGCTGCAACTATTCCCCTCGGGCGGGTTGGAACTCCAGGGGAGGTTGCGAATGTGGTAACTATGCTCGTGACGACAGGTTACATGACGGGCCAAAGCTTGCTGATCGGAGGCGGTTTGAAATAGAGACTGTGAGGCCTTGGTGGGTCCATTGTCTGGATATTAGCATCAAATAGCGACCGGAAGTAACAAGGTTGCAACCAGAATCTCCAAATTTATCGTTAGAATGTCTTCATCGTTCTGGACGTAATAGTAGATCTAGAAAAGTGGTGGTTGTCCACTCGGGGCCCGACCCATCCATTCCGACCAAAGGCGGCGGCTTACTGCCGGGCGGTGAGCGACAGACCTACCGGAACCACACTAGTGCTAGGGCTAACATACCCTAGGCGGGTGCCAAGCGCGAAAAAGCGCACCACAACGAGCGAGCCTCGCGATCTCAAGTTTGAGCGGCCGACGACAGAAAAGCGACAAAACTTCTCACCCGACATCGAAGGACCACCCGCTCGGCAACCACATCAAGATGGTGAGTGCTATATTCGAGTTTATTGCCATTGTTGGAGTCGGAGCAGAGGATTTTATCACGAGAATTCGAGAATTACGGTCTCCATGATGTTCAACCCCCGTTGTACCGGAAATCTTCGAACCTGTGTGTGCCTATGGCCCCCCGAATGAAGGCCTACCGTATATCGAATTTTCACGACCCTTGCTATTATCACGACCCGTCAAATGATTTACCTACACTTTTTCGCCACGAATCCTGCTCCGGAGAAAAAGAATGATTGGCGTGTTGAATTGAAGGATTTTGATATGTTGAGGGCTCATGCTGATGTTGGGTTTTTTTTTCCGCCGCCATCAGGTCCGTTACGCTGCTCAGGATATCCCGGCCGCTAAGAGCGCCCGCGCTCGCGGCTCTTACCTCCGTGTCAGCTTCAAGAACACCCGTGAGACCGCTCAGGCCATCAACGGCATGAAGCTGCAGCGTGCCCTTACCTTCCTCACCAACGTTACCGAGAAGGCTGAGGCCGTCCCTATGCGCCGGTACGCTGGCAGCACCGGCCGCTGCGCTCAGGGTGAGTGCCAAATCTATTTTCCCTACATGCGACGAATCCCGGAAGCGGACACATTGAAAGAGTTGGAAGGCGAATCGAGGGCTAGGTCGTGGACGAGAAGGACAATTGTGTACACCGCGGATGGCAATCGAGAATATTGGGAAATGCAAGAGTTCTGAATATGGAGAAAACTGACAGTCTTCGTTCTCTAGGCAAGCAGTGGGGTGTCAGCAAGGCTCGCTGGCCCGTCAAGTCCGCCGAGTTCCTCCTCGATCTCCTGAAGAACGCTGAGGCCAACGCCGACACCAAGGGTCTCGACACCGGCAACCTCGTTGTCAAGCACATCCAGGTCAACCAGGCTCCCAAGGGCCGCAGACGCACCTACCGTGCTCACGGTCGTGTATGTTGAACCCACGCATTCGTTCCCTTCTCCCACAGTCACCCGCGACTGACTTTTTCTCGATTAGATCAACCCTTACATGACCAACCCCTGTCACATCGAGCTTATCCTTACTGAGGGTGAGGAGGTCGTTCAGAAGGGTCCCGTTGCCGAGCGTGAGGTCCGCCTCAGCTCTCGCCAGCGTGGCGCTCAGATCCGCCGTGCTCTCATTGAGGCATAAGCGGTTCGTGGGTGTCGGGGGAAGTGAAGTGGTCAGTATCTGAATGGAATGCCGGAGTTTCGCTGTTGTACGGAAACCTATACCTGGTCACGGAAGGAATACAAAAGAAATTATTACTTTTTTGACAAATGGAAAAAATTCGAAACCAACGGGCGAGACCATCTATCCGTGGCACATCTGAGCCAGTTTGATCTCCACCTACCCCCCCATCGGTTCTATCCCTAGGAATTTTGCTTCGACAGCCTTTCCGTGGCCGGTGAAGGTATAGAACAGGAGTCGCAGATTCTCTGATACCCCAGGCCTGGGTGGGTGGCCTGGGTCGTCACGGTTAGTTCGGACATTCTCACAATTCAGAACACTTTGAGCGCTGCTTTTCATGAATGGGCTACGGAATTTATTGTTTCATGAAGTAAAAGTCG
This sequence comes from Aspergillus uvarum CBS 121591, assembly GCF_003184745.1. Classification (NCBI taxonomy): domain Eukaryota; kingdom Fungi; phylum Ascomycota; class Eurotiomycetes; order Eurotiales; family Aspergillaceae; genus Aspergillus; species Aspergillus uvarum. Next base: position 338,013 of record NW_020291312.1, read on the forward strand.
GATGTGCCTAGATTGACTTTTCAAGTAGTTGTAATGTAGATTATTGTTATCATGTTCAATTCGACTGAAGACGTCGAAAAAGACTTCCAACTGCGCATAGCATCTCCGATCTACAAGCGATGCCTAGATCCATCATCCTTGAACCCCAGGCCCTCGCGGGCAGCCGGAGACCGTTTTGATGCCTGCGTGACAGGCCAAGAGTGGCTGTGCTCCCCGACCAGTGATTGTCGTCCTCCTCAGCCCAATGCGATCACCCGACAACCGGTCGACTCGCATACCCCATGACGACAGGAAGCAGAGCATAGAACAATATCCAGGCTTGCATACGTAGTCGAGCCCGGTTGGTTGCGCCGGTGAAGCTCATGCGCAAGACCGTCTGTGGTTGCAAGCAGGCACCACTATTTGCTGATGGGGGTTTCCAAGGGATGTAGTTCTATCGGGTCCCCAGGTCTTGGTCAATCCGCGCAAGACCATGCTTGCGTGTCGCCGACAAAGCGTCGTCTTTGCCACTGCAGCAGCAGATTTGGCAGTTTGATCGGATCATCACCATACATATATCTCTTCAAGTGGGGAAAGTTTAGTCTTCTGACGGAGATTTTGGTGGAAAGTATCCGTAACTAATTACGAACTGCCGCCCGCCGCCGTTTCGGTCCGCTTAATTTGCTTGCTTTGCTTTCTTTTTCCAACTCGGTTACTGCGGCGCCTACTAGTCAACTACTAACTACGAAGCTACTACCTAAACTACAACTCGACACTATTTTTTTTGTCTCCCCCTTTCTTCTTTGTTTGCTTCTTGTAATTGTTCTTATCCATAATCCTCTTCTTCTTCATCTTCTTCTTCTTCTCACCTTAAACCATACCATTCATACCCGTTGCATTTGAGCTTGTACGGTGATCATGAAGCGCATCTTTAACTCTATCAGCAAGCGGACTAGTGCGTAGTTGTTCCCCAGTCGCGCGACCATGCCAACTTGGAACCTCGGTCACTGATGCCATGCCGTCTGACAGGTCCCACGCGCCCCAGTCTTGCAACAACTACAACTTATCCCGAAGACTCGCCTGAGGGGATCATTCTGCGAGAAGTGGTTGGTTCCATCCCCTGGTTCTCCCCTGGTTCTCCCCTTCAGAAGCACAGTAAGCTAATAAACTGTCTTGCTTGTTCTTCAGACCGCATTCTGCGAAGAAGGTGCGAACAGTGTTGTACGTCTTTCTTTCCCCGCGTCTCTCAATCGCGACATCGTAACGCTCGCATTTCTCCACCTGCAACGGAAGCACTCATACCATGTGTCCAGGGGAATGAGTACGTCCATCTGCCGGGCATCGTCGAAAACGCCGAATCGAGCCCCAACGCAGCTCGCGAAGCCGCTTTGTTGATTTGCAAGATCCTGTCGCAACCTTCGAAGCAACCCACTCATGTCCAGTACAATGCCATCATGCTGATCCGCATCCTCGCCGATAACCCGGGCCATACATTCTCGCGCAACATCGACTCCAAGTTTGTTGCTACGATCAAGGACCTCTACAAACAGGGCAGGGACCACCGCGTTCACAGCTTCCTGAGAGAGACCTTGGATGCGTTGGAGTTGCAGCGATCGTGGGATGAAGATCTCAAGCTTCTGTTGCAGATGTGGAGCGCCGAGAAGGCTAAGAACAATAGCAGCCGGCCGAACGGGCTACGTGTGAGTATATGTGCCAATCGCGGTTTGTGGCTTTAGGGATTGCTGACGGAAGCAACGGCGGTAGGCCAGCCGGAGTTCATCGCAAGTGCGGGCGCCTCTTCTGAGTCAGAGCCACTTTGATCCTCCAAGACAGCAGAACACGCTCCCACAGCCTGAAGAGCTTGCTGAGCGGATTTCCGAAGCAAAGACTTCAGCGAAATTGCTCACGCAGTTTGTCCAATCCACCCCTCTCGCAGAGTTGCTCGAGAATGATCTCATCACTGAATTTTCCGACCGATGTCGCACGGCGTCTCGCGTTATTCAGAACTATATCCATGCGACGAACCCAGCGCCCGATGAGGATACGTTGTTGACACTGATTCAAACCAATGACGAAGTCACTGTGGCTCTGTCAAATCATCAGCATGCCCTGCTTCGGGCGCGTAGATCGCAGGGCCCAAGCGGTAGCCAGTCTCCGGCAACATCATCCAACAACGAGACTGCAGCGTCTGGTGCTGTGCAACCACACGCAGCGCCTCCAGTGCCACCCAGAGAGCCGCAGCGTACCTTCTTGCCATCTTCTGCCTCGGAACCGGTGATGCCGGGTCCTTCGGGGTCGTCCAGCAACAACGGCGGTTGGAATGACCAGCGGTCGGGAGGTAGCGAGGACCAAGACCCGTTCGCAGATCGCCACACCACTACCACCGCCGGCCCTTCAACGTATGGTGAGCCGAGATTGGACGGGCCGAGCAGCGACTGGTGGAAGGAAGCACAACAGCGGCCCGGCCAGCATTCTTAACGCTCCCCTTCCCTTTCTTTCCTTATATGTTTTTTATGATGTAGCGATACCTCGACATGATACCTCTCTGCAGAACAGTGCTAGATTGAGCCTACTATTCTTCTCTTCTTTTCCATTATTCTACTACCGGTATTGGTGTGTTGTGGGTCGTATTACGCTGGTCCTGAACCTGACTGGAGCAGCCGCCTTGGACTGGAACCTGGATCGGATATTGCAATGCTCGTCCCGAATAGATGAACCAGCTGCATCCCAAACCTCGGTCTGGGCAGGGGTGGAAATGCTTGAATCTTGATGGACCTTCCCTGGCTAACGGCGGTCTTAGCTCGAACCGGAAGCGCCATCCGCCGTCATCGGGCTGAAAAAAAATCCCTGCCTAGATAACGGAGACTCGGAGAAGGGGAGGCAAAGCAAGGCCAGGAAATTTAGGAGTGCCCGCTAGAGAGACGAGCGTGTAGCATGAAAATCGATGTCTGGCTGGGCAAGGCGCGGAATTAATGTAGGTGAAACCCTAACTGTGCCAAGCATCCCGAGCTCACTGCTAATAAGACGCAGCTCCACCGCTGTTTCACGCCCATCTACGTGAAACCGCACGGCGCTTGGGACCATACCGATCTGGTACGTGCGACCGCTGCATGCCTCTCGGTCTATGGCCACTGATGTGCCTCGATCAGTGACCTGTCAATCTATCGTGCCATGTCCCGGTGGAGAGGCACCCTGTCATTATTTCTTCAAGGGTTTAGAGGGTTCTGTCTAGACGCAAGAACCGTTTCACGGCCGACCTCCGAATGAAGCTGCTCCAGCTGGTCCAGGCACCGTTTTCTTGGTATATAGGATGGCGGACCTCGCTGTTTCTGCTCGAGAACTTTTCATCTTTCTCACTACACGCAGGCTTGTCTGTTCACTTCGTCCTTCTCTTCGACATTCTTTTTTCTCCTTCCGGTCTGTGACCATCTCATTCTTTAAACCTTCCACTCTTTGAAACAACCGGTATACTGGTATACCCGAATCCTTCACTACATTCTTTCTATCTACCAAATCACCTTCGATCAAAATGAAGCAAACCGGCTCTATCCTCGCCCTCGCTGGACTTGTGTCCATGGCCAACGCCCACGGTTTCGTGACCAGTCCCCAGCCCCGTATGCCCGGATCTGCTATGGAGAAGGCTTGCGGCCAGCAGGTGTACAACAACCAGGAGGCCGACAACTACGGCAACATCCAGGGTGAATTACAGATCACCAGCGGCCAGAGCGACTACGACGCCGAGGCTTGCGACATCTGGCTCTGCAAGGGTTACAAGTACGCCGACAACACGGCCAACGTCCAGTCCTACAAGCCCGGTGAGGTTATCGATTTCACCGTCGACATCCGCGCTCCTCACACCGGTACTGCCAACGTCTCCGTTGTCGACACTGCCACCAACACCATGCTTAGCCAGCCCCTGATTTACTGGAGCGTGTACGCCTCCACCGCTACTGGTGTGACCGCCAACGAGACCAGCTTCAGCGTCACCATGCCCACTGACCTCGGTGACAAGTGTAACGAGGCCGGTGCTTGTGTTCTTCAGTGGTGGTGGGATGCCCGCTCCATTGACCAGACCTATGAGTCCTGCGTTGATTTCACCCTGAGCGGTTCTTCTTCTTCTTCTTCCTCTTCTTCCTCTTCTTCTTCCTCCTCTTCCTCCGCTGCTGCGGCTGTTGCCACCAGCGCTGCTTCCAGCTCTACTTCCAGCGCTGCTGAGACCACCACTGCTGCCAGCGCCGCCGTCACCTCCCCCGCGGCTGCCAACAACATTGCTCCCGTTTCCTCCTCCGGTCCCACCACCCTGGCCACCAGCGTGAAGCAGACTGCTACTGCCGCTGCTGTCTCCAGCTCCACCGCCACCAGCGTCTCCCTGCCTACCGACGGTACCGCCGAGGAGCAGCTCACCTGGGTTGCCAGCGTCTTCAAGGCCCTTCTCAACTACGCCAACTAAATTGAGATTTGGGGATGAGGTGGAGGTACGTTGCTCTGTACCGGCAAATGTTAGGATAGAGGTAGATCGCAACTAGATTACCTGCCTTTTATTAGATCTTCTTTGTTAAGATTAGTCACTTCAAAATTCTATTAAATTTCTCCAGACAGCCATGAAACAGTTCTGATAAGTAGCATATAGCTTTCATCCACAGCAAGTATTAATTGGTCTTGACGACCAAGTGGTTTAGGTCTATAGCCATCGCCTAGCAACCATCAAGTCTGCTTCCAAGTAATATGCCCAGGCCGCTCGAGTCTTTGACCTAAGCCCATGTCACTGGTCTTGCAAGCAAACAGTCTAAGACGCATAAAGCCTCTTACTTAGATTAGACAATCCTCTGGCCACTGGGAAAGGTTCTGACAAAGACTTACTGTCCCACCACGAGCATGGAGAACTTCGCAGTATGGAGATTCAGGTCCTGGCTGCCCGTGTACTCACGCATGCTCCGTGAAGGGGACCGCGTGTACGTGCCAGATGAACTCAACACCTCCTCCCCACCCTTCCCCGCCGCAGACATTCACTTGAGAGCTTCTACCACTGGGATCCTGCGTGGATCCGAGTGAATGTAGACCTCTGAAGAGTGAATAATGTGAAAAACTAACTCACACGTTCCCTTGCTTGGGTATTTATCTCACCTCTCTCACACCTGTTTATCTTCCCTCTCCCTCCCCCTCTTGTTCAACCTCTCTCTTTCTCTTCGTTCTTCAGCTCGTCGACTACGGCTGTTTGTTGAGGATCTCGTGTTGGTACTCAATACAGATACACTGCGTCTTTGACACGTCGAGCCAGGACTGGGGTCCAACTGTCAAAACCACCAACCAAAGCCTCGTTCAATCCTTCTTAGAAACCACGTCTCGAAAAGAAAAACAAGTAAGCTGACACCTCTGTGGCTTTATCTTCTCTCCCAGCTCAACACCATACTAATCCACAAAGCAGAATGACTACACCACAGCAGCCAGCCCAGCCTCCCCAGGGCAATCCACCCCCCCGCCACCCTTCCCTACGTCCTCGACCTCTGGCTTCTCGGCGCGATGCCAGCCAGCAGACCAGCCCTGATCATGCACCGTAAGTGAGCCATTGCATTTTGGGTAGTTGGATTCTCTGGCTGATACGGGACGAGCAACAGTGCTTCGAAGAGAGCCCGTCCTAACACCCCGGCTAGCGCGAGCGGCCGCGCGAATATGAGCGGTCAGCGTGTTGTTAACACTGGGACTGGTGCGAATGGCCAGGCGGGCGGCGGGAGACAGCAGGCTGGTGTCGGTCAGGGTGGTGTTAATCAGGGTGTTGCTCAGGGTGGTGTTCATCAGGGTGGTGTTAAACAGGAGAGTGTCAACCAGGCGACTGTCAACCCAGCGAGTGCCGCCCAGGCGAATGCTAGCCAGGCGAATGTCAGCTGGGCGAATGCTAACCATGCGAATGCCAACCACGCGAGTGCCGCCCAGCCAGGTATCAACCAGGCCGGCGGAGCTGGAGCCAACCCAGCGCATTTCATCCACCCCGATCTCTACCATATATTCCAGGCTTCCGCCGAGCAATACAACCGTTGCAACATCGCGATCTTCCGCGTTGGCCCGAGCCCTGTAAAGTTTCACGTGGACATCGACCACCTACTCGTGCGCAGCCCCAACTTTCATCGATTCTGCATGGTCGAGTGCGCCGAGCGCGGCGAGCAGCACAAGCCCCGCCTCATCCACCTTCCCGACGTCTGCCCGACCACCTTCTCGCACTTCCTCAAATGGATGGGCAACGGCGATCCGTTCGGCGGCCGCCCCTTGCCTGACCTCGCGCCCTTCTTCAGCCTCTGGCGCTTCTCGGAGCGGTTCCAGTGCTTCCTGCTGCAGTCCGACCTGCTGGCGTACCTGCACCGCTGGCTGGGCAAGCACCGCGGCCTCTTCGGGGTCTCCGTCATCCGGCTCGTCTACACCATGTTTGAACGGGACTCGCACATGCGCAAGATGGTCGTCGAGGTCAACGCGTGGCGCTCGGGGCTGGCCGACTTCCAGAACTCCAAGGCCGACGTCCCGCGCGAGTACGTCGAGGATCTGGCCGAGGCGCTGTTGTCCGTCCGCAGAACTGACCCGCTCACTGGATTGCCCGGGGACTTCGTTGCGCGCTACATGCCGACGGAGGAGGAGAAAGTGGATTCGGAGTCGGAGTAGGGGGTGATGTTACGGGCCCTGCGGGTTTCTCCAGTTGTTGCTGTTGCTGATGAGGTTGGTAGTGAGTTCGGTTTGCTTGCTTCAAGGTGGTAGTTTTCGGTGGTAAGATTGGGTGAGCAGCTTATGAGTTGAACCTCACTTCTTCAGATTGTTTTCTACATTGTTCTTTGTGTGATTCCGTGAGATTGCCTTGTTCTTCGGGATATGGATGAAAACTGGACTCCAATAATCTTAAAAATTTGTGTTGACTCGGGAGATTGACTTTTCTGTCCTCAGCCTGTGATAATACGGATCTAAATTGAACTGATATCAGCCTTTGTACTGCGTAGTCGAACGTAGAGCAGATACATCTCATGGTATCGAGTGCTATCACCATCGAGGCAAAGATAGGCGAATTGTTGTTGAGATTCACTTCTACACTTCCCAATCGGGAAGATGCAATGCCCCTGACAGCTGACTCAGGGTCTGCATCCACTAGCCCGAATGGGATAAGTGTCCATGTCTGATAAGAAGATCAAGCCGATTGATAACTTTCTCCTCCTTCCTTCTCCTCCTCCTCCTCCACAACCCCCCTGACCCCGTTTCCCAACCACACCCACTGAACAAAATGGAGGAAACGCATCGACACGGCGCGTCGGTGCCCCTCACTCATCTCCATCCTCACTCCCATATCTCTCACGATACCTCAATTGCCTACAATGCCGCCACGACCACCGCCCTGGAGCCATCCGCGCCGCACCGCCGCATCAGCATCGGCAGCGACGAGGAAAGCCAGCCGCCCCCGCGCTACACGCTGGAGAACGACCCATTCCAACTGGCCTCGAAACTGAAAACCCCCGAGGAGATCGAGCAGATCCAGCCGCAAGCCAACACGGCCCGCAAACGCGATTCCGTCCAGCAACGAACCTCCTGCCTCCCGTCAACCAACATCGGCGGCGGCGGCGGCGTGCAGCGGGTGCTGGCCTCGCGGCAACTGCAGGGGTTCTACCAGACGCAGAACGAGAATATCGAGCGGATGCTCAAGCCGGTGGAGGAGCACGTGCGGGCCGCGCGCGAGACGAACAGCAGCAATCAGCTGAAGTACCGGATCGCGGTGTACGGCAGCTTCGCGGCGAACGTGATCCTGTGCGTGCTGCAGCTGTACGGGGCGATCTCGTCGGCGTCGCTGTCGCTGTTCACGACGATGGCGGACGCCGTCTTCGACCCCATGTCCAACCTGACGCTGCTGCTGTCCAACAAGGCCGTCAACCGCGTCGACGCCCGCAAGTTCCCCGCCGGCAAGGCCCGCATCGAGACCGCCGGCAACATCTGCTTCTGCTTCCTCATGTCCGCCGTCTCCTTTATCCTGATTGCCTTCTCCGTGCGCGAGCTCGCCGAGGGCTCCGAGAGCGAGACCGGCTCGTTCCACTTGCCGTCTGTCGTCGCCGTCATCGTCGCCTTCTGCACCAAGTTCGCCCTCTTCCTGTACTGCTTCGCCCTCAAGGACCAGTACTCGCAGGTCCGCATCCTGTGGGAGGACCACCGCAACGACCTGTTCATCAACGGCTTCGGCATCCTAACCTCCGTCGGCGGCAGCAAGCTGCGCTGGTGGATCGATCCCGCCGGCGCGATTCTGCTGTCCGTGCTCGTTTCCGCGCTGTGGCTGCATACCGCCTACCACGAGTTCCAGCTCCTGATCGGCGTCACGGCCGATACCAAGATGCAGCAGCTGATCACTTATATTTGTGAGTTTTTTTGCCCTGTCTTCCTCCTTGCTCTGGTTCCGTGTCTATCGGGCACACCCGTTTTGGCTGGAATCATCCGCTAATCAATGTTCCGGGACACAAAGCAATGACCCACTCCCCCCTCATCACCGCCATCGACACCGTCCGCGCCTACACCTCCGGCCCCCGCCTGGTCGTCGAGGTCGACATCGTCATGGACCCCGACGACTCCCTGCGCGCCACCCACGACGTCGCCGAGGAGCTGCAGACCAAACTCGAGTCCCTGCCGGACGTGGAGCGCGCCTACGTCCATGTCGACTACGAGACCACGCACAAGCCGGAGCATTTCTTGAAAAAGGAGCTTTAGGTTGCGTACCTACTGTCACAGAGGTGATCGGACTGAAATATACGCAGATGATCACGCGCGTCTCTTTGATAGGGGCATTGGTTCGATGCTACACCAGGTGTCGCTGGTGTTATGTTGTATATGTGGTGTCTACTGCTACATCTCTTCTGAGAAGAATATAGCTTAATATAGAATACGATTTAAATACGAACTCGACTTATTCATTTAGCGAGGAGCATTTCAGAAAACCCTGAAAACCCCCAAGATTCCACCAAAAAAAAAAAAAAAAAAAAAAAAAGACAGATCCCTAAAACATGAAAGCCACTTTTAGGGCACACCCCAAAACTCCCTTCATACGCAGCTATCATTCATATCATGTCTCATCATCATTATCATAAAAGCCAAGCCACCGAATCAGGCCCTCCGTGCAGTCTCCCGCGTGGAGATGGGCAACAGACTCCCCGCGAAGTCCGTATCGAGACTCTTCCGTATCGACCGGTTCCCACTCAGGATCTTTTCGATCTCGTACCCCGTCGTGCGGATCCCATCTTGTTCATCTCTCACGAGGTTCCCTGGTACTGCTGCAGCTGCAGCAGCACCCCCACCCCCACCACCACGTAACCGGCTCCTCCTCCCGCGCTGCATCACCATCCACCGCCGCGACCGCCGGATCCCCTCCTGACACGCATCCCCGATGTCATCCAGCAAGAGCGCCAGGATGATCAGGGGGATGGAGATGGCGAAACCGATGCCGAAGGTATACTTGGCGACGTACGAGAGATGCAGCTGGCCGGTGCTGCCGCCGCCGCTGCCACCATCAGCTCCGCCGAATTCGGCCAGGTTGATCGTGAAGATGGAGGTGATGAACGACAGTGGCAGGAACACGATGGTCACGATGGTGAAGACCATCATGATCTTGCCCTGGCGGGTGGTGCCGGCGGCCTGGTCGCGGGCGAAGCGGGCCTCGAAGGCGTTGGCGTGTTTCTGCTTGAGGTCCAGGAGATCGGTGATGGAGGAGTAGATGCGCTCGGCCTGCTTGTCCATGCGGTCGATGTCCTTCAGGTGCATGTCGATGGTGCGCTGCTGCTCCTTGAACCGCTTCTTGATCTCGGACTGCGACCGGTGCTGGCCCGTGTAGATCTCGCAGATGGCCTCCTGGAAGTCCAGCAGCACGTGCTGCTGGTGCTGCAGCACGGTGCGGATCATGTTGAGCTCGTCGCGGATGTCCTTGGCCTCGGAGAGGAGATCCGTCTCCTGGCCGATGTCCAGGAGGTTGTCCACGAACAGCGGCTGTTCGTCCTCTTCGTGGTCGTCTCCGATCGCGGCGTCGCAGTACTCGTCGCGCGCAGCATCGGTGTTGTTGCCGCGGCGCTCTGCAGCGGTAACCGCGTCACGATCCTTGCTGGGCGGCGGCCGAGCGAACCGGCCGAGCTTGCGGTGGTTCCTGAGCCAGTCGGACGCCTGTGCGGAGTCCCGGTTGAACTGGTTGAAGAGGACCGTCTCGCGGTCCGTGGCTACACCGATCGACGCCTCGAACATGTCCAAGAACTGGTACTCTTCGTCGCCCATGCGATGACGGTCAAACACCCCCGAGCAGCGGGTGGTGATGATGATAGCCAGATCGTAGACGGACTTGACGGGTTCCCGGGTCTTGGAGTTGATGTCTTCAATGATCCCATCGAGGACGTTGAGCGGGTCGTTCTTGGGCTGCTCCCACCGTTCGGGGAAGCTGGTCACGATCAACCCGGTTCCCAGGATCCACATCCAGAGCTGATCGACCATGAAGATCTTGGGCTCTGACAGGAACCGCTCGCGACCCTGGCCTTTGGTCTGGTACCGGTAGACGACCTGGTCTTGATCTCGTGTCAGCGTGTCGATATTAGGGTAGAAGAACTGATCCAGCGTGCGTCGGATGTGAAGCGACGTGGTAGACGATGCTAAATGCGCGCTGATCAAGAGCTCATCCCGCGTAGGTGTCCGGGTGAGGCTAGGCCGCGCGAGACACCGCGTCTCAGCTCGCTGGATGGCGTCTTGCATCTTCTGGCGTCTCTCGGTCGTTTCAAAGTGTAGATACGGCATGAACATGCACACATTGCACGCATTGGAGCGTGTTGAGTCTTTGCACAGAGAGAGCACAGGTCGATTCTTGTCGTTCCGATCGATACCGTGGTTGTGTTTAGACTCATGCTTGTACTGTGCTCCCCCGGCCTTGCCACGCTTGGTCGCACCCTTCCCCTTCTTCGCCGGGTTGTCAGAGATCGAGTCGGTACGTTCAGTTTTGCTTCCGTGCTCTTTCAGTTTCCGACCTCTAGGCATGTTACCTTTCGGAGTGCCCGGTGCCTCGTGGGTCTGTCCATTGATGAGAATCTGAGGGGCAAGTTCGACCGTCTTTTCCTCAGAACTGTCATCTTCCTGGAATCGTGGTGCACGAGGGGTGCTCTGGCACAGAGGACGCATGAAATGCGAGTGTGTTCGTTGTCCTTGATGTTGGTAACGGAAGGATTTCTCCAGTCCCTTGAAGCTCTCCACATCGTGCGCCCCCTCCTCAATGAATGACTTGGTAAGAAGAGCCTCAACCCATGTCAAATTGTTCGCCGGAAGATGGATCCAACGAAAGTCAGTCGCCCGACTATCCGCCGGTAGGGTGCTAAATGCCTGTTTGCGTGGGTTCTCGGCATCGCGACCGTAGAGAAGATTGAAGACCGACGTCTTCTTGACCCGATTTTCGTTGTGGAAATTACCGAAATCGACCACGGTAGCCTCGAATGCTTCACATGCGCCTTTCGCCTCCGCAGAGAGAGCCTCAACAGTGTTGAACGGGGCAAGGAGAGATACTATGTCTCTCCGCTTGAACTGGGCTGCCCGCAGGAATGGTGTGCTGCCAAAGTTGTCCCGAATTCTCTGCTTTAGACCCTTCTGCTCCAGCAGGCACTCTACTACCTCGCGGTGACCAGCTTGTGCAGCCAGGTGCAGGGGAGTCACCCCGTTGAGCAGTTGGCTGTTGATGCTGGCTCCAGCACGTAGAAGAATACGCACAATCAACTCAGAGCCTCTGTCGCACGCATTATGCAGCGGGGTCCAACCACCGTCACTTCGCGCGTTGACGTCCGCGTCGTACGCCAGCAAGAGCTGGACAATGTCATCACGACCATGAGCGACCGCGATATGGAGCGCGGTCTTGTTCCGACACTCGACGGCATTTACGTCTGCGACCGGCCCATGCGGTCGGGTTAGAAGCAGCTGCGCGAAGCGTAATTTCCCCGTGGCACACGCCCAATGCAGAGGCGTGCGGCCGAGTTCGTCCTGGCCAGCCAGGCCGTCGAGTGTGCAGGTTGTACTGAGCAGGAGCTCAATGACATCCTCTCCCCAATCGCACTGCTTGTCCGCCGCCAGGTTATGCAGGACGTTCCTCTTCTTCTGATCCCGAGCATTGACATCAGCGCCGCGGGCAATCAACAGCTGCAGAACATGCCAATGGTTCTTCCAGGCGGCCGTCATCAGTACGGTCCGGCCCTTTTTGTCTGGGGTTTCCGTCGATGCGCCATGGTCGAGGAGGAGCTGCACGATGCGAACGTGATTCCGCTCCACGGCGCGCAATAGCGGTGAGGGCCGATTACTGGCAACGTCCGTCTTTGCACCGATCTGAAGGAGGTATTCGGTCGCGGCGATGGACCCGCGCTCGCAGCTGCGCATGAGCCCGATGCGCAGAAAGGTATCGTTGAGTTGTCCAGTTTCGCGAGCCAATTCAACGATGGCCTGCAGAGTGGCAAACTGGTCGCTCTCAACCGCTCTCAGCAAGCGGGGCTCCAAACGGTCATGGCTGTCACTCGCAATACTAGATCGTGACCTAGACATGGTTTTTGTCTGTGCTGGACGCTGATTCAGGAACGGAGACTTCGGTCCCAAGGGTTGACGGTGGCCCACCACATATTCCTGGGGTTTTTAGGTTTCGAGGAAAACTTGGGGCCGACAAGGAAAATAAGAGCTGAAGGGCAGAGCCGCGCCAGTCAGCCGGGACGAAATAGTGTCGAATGTTAGGTGCGCCACGCCAGACGGTCACTGGCTAGAAGCATAAGCCATACGAAATTAGCTGCATGTCGGGAGTCTGCTCGCAGTATTCTCCACTGCGGCTGGGGATTGGTCCACTACTGAGCAGAATTCAGGGTTCACGTCCAGCCTCCGGGCTAGTGCATGTAGACTAACTTAGTCACTTTGAGAAAGGCTCTCAGTCAGCAAGTAGTCGTTTGAGCAAATGAAGGGAGTTTGAGACAGGCTGATCAGAACTATAAGGAAGGAGGGCAGAGTCCAAGGCTATCATTCTTCTGGGTCGCCGCCACTGTTCATAGAGCATTCAGCGCGTGTAGTGTCGTTTTGATTCACATGTCTTTAATCATCGGCGCGGACAGCTAAAGTACCATGTCAATGCCGCTCGCTGGTCGGTAGATCCACGAGAGCCTGAATAAGTCTCACGATTCAAGCTTGCGACTCTTGCAGGCGAATCGTAGAGAGAGGCTGATCTCAAAGGCACGGAAAGTCTCGTGTCACGTGTACCGGACAAAGATGCGCACCCCATTCAAAGGATAGTTGCCTAGTGGTCGTCTCGGTCTCTTCCGGTCCTTGATCATCTGCACCACCAATTTAACAGAATACACCCAAGCCCGTTAGCAGGATGGACTCTGCTGTCATGTCTCCTGCTAGACTGCTAGGCAGTCAACTTCTGTGAAGTGCCGTGCATCCCCCCATCCGTGTCTGCGCCGGTCTAGCCAAAGTCACGTTGCTGGCCATTGTGGACCAATTGGACTTGTCCATGCGGCGGTAGTTCTCTTACAGAAACGTGGGTAAGGTATCTGGCAGAGTGATCCCTGGGTTTGAGTAGTGGATGGCAATGAGAATAGCACACGCTATTAGGATTATGGATGCTAGCTGTAGGTTGACCAAGTTGTCCTGCGTGATATGTGGTAGGATGTTCGGATGATGAGAAATATATTCTTTGCCGAAGGTTCTCCCTTCCCGCCGCGTATACGTACAGGACTGTGTATTAATTGGCGACCACTACTTCAACCTGATAGCAGAGTGTCAATGAAAGACATTATAGATAAACTGATTAGACTAGTCGATTCCCAATGCCAATAATGTAGTTACTAGCAGTATAGCTTAGGGCCGGTGAATCTGAATTACAGGGATCACTGACAAAGGGACTAGCTACACACAACCAGCCAATTACCCATGATATGCTCATCTTGTACCCCATAGAAGGGTGCATTACATTAAGACTAGTCCTTTTCAAGGACCTATTATCTATATCAATGATGCGTCTGAAAGGTGTAAATCACATCAAATCAGGCTGGCTGACACGGCCAGGCACGGAGCAACGACATTTGCAGGAGCCCAACCCCCCCTCCAAGAAAAACAGACAAGAGAAGTACAGTAGAGAGTGGAAGGTGAGTAGAGGAGATAAGTGGAAATGCCCAGGGAAATTCGGATTGCACACAGTAAAAGAAGAGAGGAAGACAAGGACGAGATTCCAAGAGGCAAGATTCATGATCCCAATGCCATTGACCAAACGCATGCTCTGCTCCAATCCACACAAAAAGAGATAAAGGAAATATTAAAACAATCTTCTGGCTCTTGACTGTCGCTACCCGACCCGAGAAAACTTCAGATAGATGCTCGTTTACGCCGTTCCAGCCTTTTGGTTCAAGATAACGTATCACGCCCAGTATGAGAGGTCAAATAAAATGGACAGAATGACAATAGGAAAGGGAACTGCATATGACAGGATACAAGAGAGCTGAAACGACCAGTGTTAGTAATGCAAGGAATTGAAAAAAAGGGTTGGAACACGAGAGGAGGAGAGAAATATCCCCAAGGGGGACCCTTTCAAGCTCCAGTCTTCTCTCCAACATTATACACATCTAAAAAGAAACCCTTAGATTCTTCTATCGCGTTCTTTTGCCCAAGGCTTATTTCTTCTTCTGCTGATTCGGTACCTGCTTCAGAATGTCGTCGAAGCTCATGTTGGGGTTGAATCGACTGACGGGTCGAGCCGGGGGATCCAGCGGGGCTACACCCGCAGGCAGTGGCAATGCTTCTAGACCCGGATAAATTGAGGTGCGGTGCTCTGCTCTCCGATTCAAGACTGGGGAGTTGAGCCGAGGAATTGCAGGTGGAGGAGGACCAAGACTGCCGGGGGTCATGAGGGGAGTTGGCTGCCCGCCCGAGAGCTGTTGTTGCTCAGACGATGAGCCTGCTGAGGATTGCTGGCCTTGGTACGGTGAAGACAGCGAGGACTCGTTGTCGTATGGGTCCTCGATCGTCGGAGGCGCTAGAATAGCATCCTTCTCCGCCCATTGTTCCGCCACCTTCCAGCAGTGACTGCGGCGGTAAATGCCTTCCACACCGTTGATAACCACATCGGAGGGCAGACTAACCACACCAGCGCCATTGGCCACGCCAAACCAACTGCGGGCCGTCTTACCGTCGTTCTGTATCCAGGGTGCACCACCGCGGGGCGCAATGCAGAGGAAGTACTCCACAGCATCCGTGTATCGGACGTCTTGCACATCAACCACCACCAGGGGCAGGGATTGAATGACACAGTACAAGAAAATCCATTGTCCGCAACGCATGTCAATCATGTCATTGATGTTCTTGCCATGCGCCGAACGGCGCTCAAACTGCATGAAGGATTCGATGAAAGGGGTGGGCTGCAGACTCTCGCGGGTGTAAGAGCCCATGAGAACGGCATTGATGTCCGCATCCTTCAATTTCTTCGCTCGCTTCTTGGCTTCCTTCTTTGCGTCCATTGGTTTCCGCTCGAGCGTCTGCAGCGAGGGGAACTGTGGAATATCGAATGGAATAGGAGGCTGAACTGGAGGAGTGCTTCGATCATACTCGCTCAGAACCTGTCTGAGAGCCCGAACCATTAATTCATCAGGGTCGGAGGTCTCTGTTGTTTCCGCTGCCATGTCCACCGTGCGGGTGGTGAGGGCGGCCCGGTCGACCATCATATCGTAAAGGTTGGCGAAATCATTGTAGAGATCCTTAACAACCTGGCGATTGAGTCCACTCTCCTCGAATTGATTCTTCTTCGAGCGAGCTTTGGGAGGCCAGGATCCGTACTTCTGGCGATAGTACTGCATCGTGAAGCGTCGGAAATCCATGAACGCCATTTTCCAGTTCTTGAACCGCACCACCTTACTCTCAACCGACGTAGCCGAATTGGCGATACCAGAGAAGACGGAAGGGAAGTCAAAATCGTCGAGCTTACTGTACAGTACCCGGAGACGGGTATCCAGATCGATGAAACCTCGCTCCAAGCGTTTCTGAGTGACGGGATTGATAAGGCCGTACTTGGGACTTCTCAGTTGCTTCAATTCGTCCAGCTTGCCAACCCCGTGCACGAACCCCTCGAGGTAGAGAGGGTAAAAACGCAACCGTTCACCCAGAACGATGGCCTCGATGGTTTTCTCGCGGCTCTTGCGCACATCTGCCAGTCGCAGTTCCTCACAGTAGTTGCCAAAGCTGGTCGTCGCAGTCTCGCCAAAATTGGAGCCATCGAAGTTGGTGAATTCAAATCGAGAGAGTAGCGTTGCAACGTCCATAAAGATGGAAAAGAGGGATGGAGATCGAGGCGTTGCAATCAGAGATTGTCCCAGCAGGAAAGCGAAAAGGTTACGGAACAAAAGGAAGTTTTCCAAATCCTCCCCGGTGAGTCGAGTGTTCGGGTTGGAAACGTCGCTGTTCAAGGGGATAGGAAGGTAGAGATGAAGCTCCTGGAACTCTTCGGGATTCTCATCGTCCATGTAGGCCAGTCGTTGGCTCCCAGAGCTGTCATTGTCATTATCGGCCAAGCGATCTTGAGGTGTCAAGGGCGGTGACGCGGGGCCAACCACGGGGCTATTCAGAGACAGATTGCCTGTTTGTTGCTCGAGAGATGTGGGACTGCGAAGCTCGTTTCCGCGAGCAAGGAAATGGAGGGAGGGAGATTCCGCAAAGACCGTCGAATGGACCTTGAACGAGGCCTGCCGGCCGGTATTCTGGGGGAACAGGTATACGTAGGTGTCGCCATTTTCGTTCCACAGCTCAGGGATCTAGCGTGTTTCCAATGTTGGGTTTTAGTAAACGCTAATGAGCGGGCTAGCCATGCACGAGCGAGTCCCGCGTCCGGGGACCATCGGTACACACATACCTGTTCTCCTCGAGACAGAGGTTCCAGATCATACAGAATTTTCTGCTCTAGGCCAGCAATCCAAGCACTGGGCATGGCTGAGGTGCTGGCGCGCGGATCAGCCGAGCTTGCACGAGCTCGCCCGGGCATCCAGCTACGCCGCTTAGAAGATGGGGTGCTCGGGCGCGAGTCCGGACCGGCGCCTGGCACAAACAATCCCGCCGAGCTGGACGGTCGACTCCCACTACGCCCGCGACCGCTACTCTGGGGTCTGTCGGAGGAGCCGGGGGTGCTGGTGGCCAGGTCCTGATTGACGGACAGTAGGGATGGAGGCGGCGGCAAGGGTTCGTCCAAATCAAAACCATCGTGGGGACCGGGGGGAAGAGGCGGGCGGGTCTCGCCGTAGTCGCTTTGAGGATTAGAGGCTACACGAGCTGATCGGGAGGCGCTGCGAGGACGTGCATCCTGCGGTAACTGGTCGGGGGACGCTTTCGGGATGCTCGGAGATGCAGGTGAGGAGGGTGCCGAACTATCCCTGGTCGAACCCAAGGAAAACAGCGACGATATGCGCTTGGCCGATTTTACCGGAGCGGACAGCATGTTCGGAGTCGCTGCGTAAAAAGAAGAGAAGCAATCGTCAGCCCCGGAGAACGAGAGAAAAGGCGTAGCGATGGTTGAACGGGTGAGTGGGGAAGGAAGAAGACATGAATAGCGAGAATGGACAATGAGAATGGAGAGGGAGCGGAGTGAGGAAGTGAGAGTAAGATTGGGGGGGGGGAGAACCAGAGGGTGCAAGTTGAGTGACAGGAAACTTCACCCCTCCACCGACGGAGGAGACCACGGGTTCGCGAAAGGCAGGCAGGAACCGACGTACCTTAACCAGTTTAACCAGTGAAGTAAGAAAGAATGTTACCAACCATGCGCAAACTCTCCCAGGCGGTCCAGGGACAAGTTTGGTCGAGGAATTCGGGAGGGTTTGGCGAGGAAAGGGCAGGCAATTCGTGCGAACTGCTTCGACGTGCCCTGAGGAATGGATCGACAGGAGGGATCCAGTAGAAGAGGAATGGATGCAACTTTCGATTTTTGGGGTGGGGAGGAAGTGGGAGGGAGAGGAGAGGCAGATTGTCAAGAAGAAGGTTTAGTACGTGGTACAAAGAGAAAAGAGAAAGAGGGAGGGGGTTATAGGTGTCAGTAAGTGAGAGTATATTAGGAGGATGAGAAGGAGAAGGAGGAGAGGATGGAGGCGGGGAGACGGAGGGTTGAGATAGATGATGATGAGGATGAATTATAGGGGATGCTGTATAGACGAACACATTCACAAACAGACACAAACAGACACAAACAGACACAGTCTCTCTTTCACTCCTCTTCTGTACGCTCTGGGAGACGAAAGAAAAGAAGAAGAGACGATGTGGAAGAATATGGAGAGAGCGAGAGCGAGAGGGAAAAAAAAATAATAATAAAAATGATTGAGGGTCAAAGAGCGACAAGTGACAGAAACCAGGACGGTATTGAGAATACCTGATTTGGTAGTGGGGGAAGCTGCGCGATGGTCGTATTGATGCTTATAGTGGAGGTATCACGCAAGTAATAATGCACTGTCCTGGAGTATTTTTAACCTTTCCGGTGGAGCCGACGGTCGGCGAGGAATTCAATTCGCATCAAAACCGACAACAAGACTTTGGCACCCATGGATTGCACCGTAAGAGACTATAGACCTTGTCGCAGGCGATCTAATCAAATCATGAAGCAACAAGAAACAGATGCAGTCTTACACCTGACTAGAGAAGACATGAGGATTGTCTGTCTGCCTGTCTGATGTCCGTCTGTCCGTCTATTCTTATTTATTCAGAGTTATCCGCAGCCACAGTGATATACTTGTGCTCCGTACTCTGCATTGATTAGATTTACTGTATTGGCCCAGGCGGTAAAATCCTCCATTGATCCCATCCTGGTTCGCCTGTTCGTGTTGGAGAAACGAAGTGAGAAAGAAAGAAGAAAAAAAAAAAAAAAGACAAAAAAACAAAAAAGAATGAATGAAAAAATGAAGAAAAAAAAATGAAAAGTGATTGTTGACCTTACTCCTGCAGCTGCCTCTTGATGCCTTCGTAAAAAGGTGCTGACGACGAGGGATCATAATTTTTATTTTCTAATTCCGAAGAGTAATGTTTTGTGAAGTCGGCCCCGGATATTCCCACCTCCTGCTTCTTCTTGACCTTCTTGAACTTCTAATGGATTCCTTTTAGTGGAGACACCCCCATTTAGTCTTCTCTTAGCATTTTGCCCTTTTGCCTTTTTGCCCTCTTGCCCTTTTCTCCTTCCCCCCCAAATTCATGATGACTATTCTCCTTTCCACTCCTTGTATTATTTATTGTACTTGATTTCGGTTAGCCGGACCATCGGGTATCGGAATCAGAGTAAGTGTAGTTGGCTAATTTACAACAGCACCTAAGAAATTTCTGTCGTTCCTGATAGATCATCCTGCATCTGATCTGATTGCGCCATGCCTGTCTGCGGCAAAAGTGGACTGCGAGGGCTGCGACGAGGCAGTGTCAATCTGGTTCAGGAGGCTGATGGCCTCCCGCTGACTCCTTGGCTAATCAGGAGAGCCTCAGGAGAGCGCCCTGGCCGTGCAAGTAAATTTAAGAACGAAGAGAGAAAAAAAAAAGGATATCTTACAGATGAGACTTGACTCTTGCGTTGGCTGGCGTGGTGGTAGATGCCTACGTATTGCGAAGTCGGATCGTTAATTCGGATAACTTACATAGTACCTTACTGTACATACAACAGTAGGCAGAAGAATTTCTGTAAGTTAACGCTCCGCCAGGTGGTTGGGCTCACCATGCGATCATGACATCCATGTTTCCAAGGCAGTATTTTCGATCTCCAGTCCCCTGAGGAATCGATGTTCAAGTTCTCTCCATCCCTGATCGCATGTCGGACATTCGGAACGATGCAATTTCTAACTCAATCACGACCTTCAGTGTCCTCCCGGTCGCAGTTAGACCAGCCACCTTGCCTTTGCTTTTGAGGTTCTTTTATATACTTGAAGCACTGGGTAGGTTGCCACAATACGAACCGTGGCCCCTCCTTGCCCCTTGAGTATAATAAGCACCATGTCCCATAGTGAAAAGGGGATGTCAAGACCTGGTAAACAAGGGGGTAGCAGGATAACTAGATACAAGCCCGTAAGGAAGACCGCACTGCATATTTGCGCCTGCTGTGGGCACGTCATGCCGAATTCCAACGGAGAGACCAACTCTATCTTCTCCGGCTGGTCAGTGACTTGAATGAGCCATAGAACGGGGTTCCTTTCCGGATGGTGGAGGAAGAGCTCGAAAGAGGGTCGTGGGTACGGAGTACAAACTAAGTTAATGGTTCACTATGCCATCCTTGCCAATGGATGAAGTGATCATCTGGTAATGCGTCCGCCATCCATTCCCATTGGGTGCTGCATAGTAGGCATAAACCCCGAGAAAGAGCGTGTGTTCTTCCAGGGCAGGCAGGGCAGGCAGGGCAAGGTGCAGTGCCCCCCCGCTGGCGGCGGCGGCGGCGGACTAAGAATAGATCGGGATCACGCATGGGATTAGATAAACTTGGAGACTAGACTACGTACGGAGAACCAGGCACAGTACTAGGTACCGAGTACCGAAGGTGTGTATGCGCTAGTAAGGATTCCTCTTCCTTTTTCGTCCGACTTGGTCAATTACCTATATCTTCTACATAGTATCATCTGCTCAGTTACCTAGGCATATTGCATGATCTGTTGGAGGCCTCAAGGCGACTAACTACACATGACTCAAACATGAGTACGTACTCTACGTACTCATGTAGTATGCTACGCGTGGCTGGTCTTTTGAATGTTGATCGTTTGCTGTGGGGACTTCCACCAAGAACCATGAACCAACAATAAAGAGATCTCGACTCGGGCGCGGGATTACCTAATCAGCTTGGGGTGCAGGATTCACAGAGTATTGTCTGTACCAATCTCCAATCTTGCGATTGTTCTATTGTCTCGCCACTGACCAGTGAATCCCTCTGGTGGTCATCGGGATTCCAGGTACCTCGTACTTCAGGTACTGTACAACGCAAATTTGCAGCCCCGCTATCGGCCCTGCAATGGCTTGAACTTACTATGTAAGTTACTCTGTCCTTCCGTCCATCTCCGTCCATCTCCGATGCCCCTCTAACAGAGCTGCCACTGCCAGGGCGAGGGGGCTGGTAAGCTTGGCAACCCGACCCCTCTCTGGAGGAGGGGCAAGTCTGCCTGTCAACCTGTCAACCTGACTACTTCGTAGACTCTCTCAGCATCATGAGCAGTGGATATTTCAGGACGGTGGTTGGGTTGCGGAGTTTCAACCTCCAACAATGACAACATCACAAGGAATGTCGACATACGCAAGATGGATTACTGGTCCCATGGGACGAGCCTACTACAGGGCCGCCGCCCATTGTTCCTCCACGCTTTATCAGGCCAAGTGCGGGCGGTGGAGACCAGACCTCCTGGTGACGACTGTGACGACCATGACGACCACCCTCCATGGACCCCTCCTCTCAAAACATCTTTCGTCTGTTTACAGCAAGTGTTAACGTCTGGGCCTTTGTGAAACACGATTTTTGACGACTTTCCATCGACATCCATGGTTGTCATCAATCTTTCTCGCGGGTGGCCCAACCCCGCCTTGCTGCCCACCGCCGCCTTGGCCTCGGCCTCCGCCACGGTCCTCGCCTCCCCGAGCATTTGGCAACCAGCCTTGCAATACGGCCCTGACGAAGGCTTTCAGCCGTTGCGTGAGCACGTTGCTCACTGGCTCACGGAATTCTACCAGCCACGAAGTCCCATCTCGCCGGATCGCATCTGTATTACCGGCGGGGCTAGCCAGAACCTTGCCTGTATTCTTCAGGTCTTTTCCGATCCGGTCTACACACGCAACGTCTGGGTGGTCGCCCCAACATATCACCTTGCAGGTCGCATCTTCGATGATGCTGGCTTCGCCGACCGCCTGAGGGCGGTGCCTCTGGATGCGGCGGGTCTGGATCTGGCTTATCTGCGAGAGGAGTTGATTGCTGCTGAATTCAAGGCCTCCCGTGAGCTGAACCTGATACCGGTACGCTAGGATCTTCTTTTCCTCTGCCCTTTCAATATTTCCTGTGCCTGCTCCGCGGAGTGGGCGGTAGTGATCATAGATTAAATAATACTAACTTTTCAAAGGAATACAAACCAAAGCGATCATGGAGGAAGATCTACAAACATGTCATCTATGCCACGCCTACCTTCTCGAATCCCTCCACTCTCACTCTGTCGCTGTCGGACCGCGAACAATTGGTCCGTCTGGCGCGTGAGTTCGACGCTGTGATTATCACCGACGATGTTTACGACTTCCTACAATGGCCCGCAGAACCAGCTGCACAGGAGGGACAGCCGGAACACGCACAATTGCCCCGGATTGTGGACATAGACGGATACTTGGATGGCGGACCATTGGATGAGTGGGGCAATGTAATCAGTAACGGGAGTTTTAGTAAGCTGATTGGAGCTGGCATGCGGACTGGATGGGCGGAGGGAACGGAGAAAACGGCCTATGGTTTATCACAGACGTAGGTGATCGGGGACTGTTCGAGTCTCGAAGCCTGCTTCGTACAAGCTGACATCGAGGTTGCCATAGGGGATCGAGCCGATCTGGGGGAGCACCCTCCCAGTTTTCCGCCTCCATAGTCGCCCAATTGTTTCCTACACGGGTCCTCCAAAATCATATCAAGAATGTGCTGCAGCCGGCATATGCAGCTCGATATAACCGAATGATGTTTGCTATCAGTGAACACCTGGTACCTCTGGGCGTCACGCCGTTGGCTCCGAGAGGGACCGCAGGGGGATACTTCATTTGGCTTCAACTGCCTACTCCCCTTCGAGCAACTGAACTGGCTTTGCTCGCACTTCGGGAGCACGACGTCGAAGTGGCGGCAGGGAATATGTTTCGCGTGCAAGGCGATCCCGTGACGGACAAGAACGATTTCGATAATGGGATGCGTCTTTGTATTGCGTGGGAGGATGAGGACCAGCTTGAAGAAGGTGTGCGACGACTCGGGTGCGCTATTCTCCAGGTCTTGCAGAAACAATGAGGACGATCTCGGCGCATCAGCTGCCCAAGTAGAAAGGTGACTCAGACTGAGCCATATCGAGCATTTTAAATCGCGCAGGCGCGGGCGTGACCAACACGAATGTCAAGGTCAGCTTTAAAAATCAGGTTGCCATAGAACGTAGTCAAAGGCGCCTGATAGTCGTTGATGGGGGCTGAATGGATGGTATTAAGCGTAAAGCCGACGCGGGGAAGGGGCAGCTGACATGCTGCGTTGATAAGGTAGTAGTTCGTGGCCGGGCCGAACTGCAACGCGGGGACAGAACATCAGTCAGCCAGGGGCATGAGGTCTGGAAGTAGTTCCGTGACGAAGACGGACAGTGGCAGAGACGGGCTGTACTTTTGGACAAAGGGAAGTACCGCCTTTCTTGAACGAAAAGGAATGAAAGGACGCGTCAAATAGTAAAAAGAGGCCCTGGCGAAGGGGTGAGGGAGGGGGGATGGGAACTTAGCCACAGTCCGGTTCTCGGAGACACCACATTCTTGCCGCAAGTGTGTGCTTTGTCTCGAGCTTGGTTGGTGGTGCCTTGCTCTAGGCTGCTTATTGTTTGTCGTCTTTCTTGTGGGCAATCGAATGGCTGACGATATGAACTTGATTCTTGAATTGACTACTCCGTACTAAGCACTGCTAGAGATGAGATCAATGAGATGGCTACCTAATGGCTTGTGCATCGTGAGAAGCAGAATGTCTCGGGTAAAGGCCAACTAGCGGGACTATTTATTGTCTAGTGGTCGATCGGCGACCCAGTGGGTGTGTGCCTGAAACAAAAGCTTGACGGCACTCGCGATATTGGATTTGGACCCATTTAGTTACACTCGTCGATGTGAAGGCGATGAAGATGGGGAAACAGTCCCCTCAGGGTTTTAGTAGGTTGTCAGGGTCGTTGAGAACTTATCACCTCTTGTTTCTAATACTATAGTAGGTTGCCCCGAGAGTGCGTTTCTCTGCAGCAGCCTGCAGCAGGGCCTGGAGGTTGTTGACCTTCTGAGCCTCGTTCTTTGTTCGTTGTAAACCAGGGGGGAAAAGAAGTGGGGCGATGGAAATCTGGTCTGGTCTGGTGTCCTGAGGCACCCACTTGCATCGGGACCAGACTCCCTTCCTGTACTCCGTAGTAGACCTTCAGAGCCATACCTATGTACTAGCTACCTAGTAGTCACTTTTACCTACCCATCGCGTCACGTCTATCATGTCCAAAGAGGTTGAACAGTCTCCTTACTATCGAAAACAGACAATCGGTCAGCTTGATCGATAAGTATTCCTAACCCTTGAAACAAACGCCAATACATTTAGTCTGGAACCTACAGCATTACTGCCCAGACCCCCCCCTCCGCCGGTTGACCCGTGGACGATGAGGAATGTCACTCGCTACGCAGCATCCTGGACAGCGGAAGGGTGTGTTTGCGCGGCGCTGCCCTGGCCTACTGGGGTTCTATCTCATGCCATTCTTAGGGCCCGGTTCTCGATAGGATTCCAGTCATGCAGCCTACGCGCGGGACGAGAGCGAAGCAGAGTCGTCGATCTGCCATAATCCACTGGATTCTGGCCACGGCGGCTATGTTGATCCCAGGACAGTCCTGTTATTTATCTCATTCAGTCCGCTGATCGGCTGACTCGCGCTCTTTGCTTTCTTCTCTCTCTCTCCCTCCCTCCCTGTGTCTTTTTTTCCCACCTCTAGACTGTGGGAATACCTTCCTTCTCCTTCTACCATACACTCTCTTGACCCTCATTGTTCACTTTTCCTAGGACACGTCCGGGGGAATCTGGAACGAGGCTCTATTGTAGTTGTTGTGTGCTCATTTTGCGATCACCACTCGCTCCTTTTGTCAGGTGTGAGTTGTTTATCTCTGTTCGGAAGGGAGCAGACTCCGTCACGGCTCTCGAATCGCTCGCTTGCGACCGTCATTTGCACGTCCAAGGTTCTGCACGGGTGCACCGACGAATATCAGACGGGAAAGGTTCTAAGTTCTAGGTAAGTGCTGACTGACGACTGGATCTAGTCAGATGCTTGGTTGGCCTGGAACTGGTCATCATCCCACTGCAATCTGCTGGAGTGGCTCTGGAGTGGCCCGGGTGGCTCCAATCAGACTGGGAAATTGTACTGACTGGCTCGTGTAGTCTTGCGGCGATTGTTTCAACCCCTGAGCCAGGCGTTTCACGCGTGCCTTCGTCAAGGTTTATTGGAGGCTAAGAATCAAGTGCTTGAGGGGGTGCCGCGGTGCCACAGGTACTTTTCTGCCACTGACTGTCCGGCTGAGCCAATCAAGCCAGGGCGGTAATCGGGCGCTACTGTGATTGTGGATTCAGTTTCCCAGTGTTGGTGCTGTTAGTGCCAATAGTGGAGAGTTGTGATCCTGCCTAAGGCCACGAAGGTTTACTCAGTGCCTGGAAGGACCCGCGCCGCGACGGAACCAGCACCAGTCCATCTCGGGGTCGAGCCAGTCTTTTAATCTACTGATTGTCCCTCCTCCAGCTCGTGATTCTTCACAAGCCGGCTTGCTTTCTCTTTCTTGCTCCCCTTCGCTCCCTATTCTCTTCGTTTGTGTTCCTTCCTCCTGCAGTGTGTGTGTCACACGGTGTGAGATCCTGTGTTCAGTGCCTGCAGGTTTTTGGCTACAACATAGTTTGTGTGTTGTCGCATTCATTCATTGATTTATCCTTTGATCTTTCCTTCATTCTACTTATACTTTGCTTGGCCTGCCATTCTTTAGTCATTCCCCTCTTGATTTTGCTTTTTACCACGGTCTTCAGTTTGGAAGCTGCGAAAAGACTCCTTCTGACTGGGTCTTGTGACGAATATCGCTTCGTCATCCGATCTCTGTTTTGATTTTTGGTTCAGCACCGGTTGCTGAACTGTCTCATTGCTTCCCTGCCTGCCAGTCAGCCGGGTATATTACTGTCCTTCTCCACACTTTCGTTGTCTCTGCAGGCTCAGTGACAGACATCTACAATCCCAATCATGGCTGTTTTGAACACATTTGTCATGCTCTTCGCGGCCCACATGCTGCTGTTACTCGGCCTTCCGGCCGGGCTAGTCTCTGCTGTCCCCATGAAGGGAGACTTGGAAGCCCGTGGGGAGCTGAAGGCTCGCGACTCGACCTACTGGGTGGCTGATATTACACGTCAAGGAACTGTGCCCTTTGGTAACAGCTCGAGCTACCAGATCTTCCGCAATGTGAAAGATTTTGGTGCCACTGGTAAGTTGAAGGTGCTTGATGATGAGGAGACTATATGCTAACAGGCAACTGTTAGGTGATGGTTCTACTGATGACACTGATGCGATCAACAAGGCGATCTCCTCCGGTAACCGGTGCGGCCAGGGCTGCGATTCCTCGACTACCACACCGGCTCTCGTGTACTTCCCTCCCGGCACATATGTTGTATCGACGCCCATTGTGCAGTACTACTACACCCAGCTGGTTGGCGATGCCAATCAGCTGCCTGTGCTGAAGGCGTCTGCCGGCTTCACTGGTATGGCTGTGATTGATGCGGACCCCTACACCAACACTGGCGCCAATTGGTATACAAACCAGAACAACTTCTTCCGTGCCATCCGCAACTTCGTCATTGACCTCACCGCCATGCCACAATCCTCCGGCGCCGGTATCCATTGGCAGGTTGGCCAAGCCACCAGTCTGCAGAACATCCGGTTTGAGATGATCAAGGGAGGAGGTGCCGCCAACAAGCAGCAGGGTATTTTCATGGACAATGGTTCCGGCGGCTTCATGTCTGATTTGACTTTTAACGGTGGTAACTATGGTGCCTTCCTGGGTAACCAGCAGTTCACGACCCGCAACCTGACTTTCAATGGCTGCAACACTGCCATCTACATGAACTGGAACTGGGCGTGGACCTTCAAGTCGGTGACCATCAACAACTGCGGTGTCGGTCTTAATATGTCCGCTTCTCCCTCAAACCAGACTGTTGGCTCCGTTTTGATGCTGGACAGCAATTTCACCGGCACTCCAATTGGTATCGTCACTGCTTTCAGCTCTGACAGTATCCCTACCGGTGGTGGCGCTCTCGTCCTCGACAATGTTGATTTCACTGGTTCCAGCGTGGCTGTGGCCAGTGTTTCAGGCAGCACGATTCTTGCGGGCGGCTCTGTGGTCGATAATTATGTTCAGGGTAACGCGTACACGCCCTCCAGCACCCTCAAGAAGCGCTCGCCTGCTGTCGAAGTCATTGTCGAAACCATCACCACAACCATCGAGGTTTGTCCTGCCGATTACACGACCGGATCCGTAGCCTCCGCCTTCCACACGGCTGCTACCGAAGCTACGCTCAATGGTGCCGAGGCCACTGCTGTCACTGACCGTCGCCCCCACACAGGTAGTACCTGGGGTAGTTCGGAGGGCACTGCGACAGGCCAGTCCTGGCCATCCGTCGTGGAGACATCTGCATCACAGCCGACTAGCTACCAGTCTGGCTCTGATGCCGAGGAGTCTTCTCCCGCGGACGGCTCATCTGAATCAATCGCCCAACAATCTTCGCCTGCCGGTGAGACTTCGGCATATGGCTCTCAATCAAGCTCTGGTGCGCAACAATCCTCTCCCGTTGGTGGATCTTCTGGCTCGAGTGCCCAGCAGTCCCCTGCTGGCGGCTATTCTAGCAGCTCCACCCACGTTCAAGGCTCGTCTGCTGCTGTTGCTTCGTCCGCGGCCGCCACCTCTGCTCATGCTTCCGGATCTTCCGGATCTGGTACCTGCGCCTACAAGACGGTCACCAAGACTCGCCTCGAGACCACAGTGGCATCTCCAGCCAAACCCAGCGCCCTTTTGAATAGTGACGGTTCCCTGTTCGAGAAGTCCAAGCCCTTGTATGAAGACTATGCTGCTTCCTCTTTCATCAGTGTCAAGTCCGCCGGTGCCAAGGGTGACGGCTCTACCGACGACACCGCTGCCATCCAAAAGGTCCTTGACTCGTGCACAGACGATCAAATTGTCTACTTTGATCACGGTGCCTACATCATCACTGATACCATCAAGGTCCCCAAGAATGTCAAAATCACTGGTGAAATCTGGCCGATGCTGATGGCGTATGGTGATAGGTTTTCCGACGCGGAGAACCCTATCCCCATGCTCCAGGTCGGCGAGGTTGGCGAGAGCGGCTCCGTTGAAATCAGCGACCTCATTGTCGAGACCAAGGGTCCTGCTCCTGGTGCCATCCTCATCCAGTGGAACCTCAATGCTGACTCACAGGGCTCGGCGGGTATGTGGGATGTTCACGCTCGCATCGGTGGATCTGCAGGCACTGAACTTCAGAGCGACACCTGCACCAAGACACCTGACCAGACCACCAGCCCCAACTCGAACTGTGTTGGCGCTTTCCTTCTCTTCCATGCCACCGAGCAGTCCAGCGTTTACCTCGAGAACACCTGGTTCTGGACCGCAGATCACGAACTCGACTTGGCAGACCACAACCAAATCAACATCTACAATGGCCGCGGTGTTCTCCTCGAGACTCAAGAGTCCGCCTGGTTGTATGGTACCGCCTCCGAGCACAACCAGCTTTACAACTACCAGGTCTCCAATGCCAAGAACGTCTTTATGGGCCTCATCCAGACTGAGACGCCCTACTACCAGGCGAATCCCAATGCCCTCACTCCCTTCACTCCTAACACCACCTGGAACGATCCTGATTTCTCCTACTGCACCACCGACTCATGCCGCAAAGCTTGGGGTCTTCGCGTTCTCAGCAGCTCGGAGACTTACGTCTACGGTGCGGGTCTCTACAGTTTCTTCGACAACTATTCGCAGACGTGTCTCGACACAGAATCCTGCCAGGAGAACATTGTCGAAGTGGACTGCTCCGATGTGCACATTTATGGTCTCAGCACCAAGGCCAGCACCAACATGGTGACTTCGGCCAGTGGAGACACGCTGGTGCCTCAAGAGGGCAACGAGAGCAACTTCTGCTCGACGATCGCGTTATTTGAGTTCTCGTCTTCCTAGACGCCGTGTTCTTTTTAAGTTTATTTAGTGGTTTAGTCGAGTGAGTTTTGTCTCTTCTCCGTCCTTTGTAACTTGCTCTGGTGGTAGCGGCAGTAGAAGCGTCTAAATTGGCTTAGAGGGGTGGTTATGTGTTAGATCTGAAGATAAAGAGTTGATGGGGTGACTGTCGATAGATACCATTTTGTTCACTTTAGTTAGACTGAATTAAAATAATACATGGTCGCCATTCCACCTTCTGCATGCTGCATGTTGTGCCTGACTGTACTCCGTACTGTAGATACCAACAGCCTAACCGAGGAGGAGGGCGGACCGACGGCCGAGGCTTTTCTTTTCCCCAGATTCTCCCCCGCAAGGTGTCGACTCCCGCCTTCTCCTTCCCTTGACAACCACCATATTTGTTCGTTCTCTTCACCTCGACCTTTAATTATCATAGCTATGTCTTATAAAGATATCTCTCACCGCAAGCAACTTCAACTGGAGGCGCAGATACCGCACCAGTGGCGTTTGGAAGCCTCGCAGATTCCACCCGGCCTGCTGTCTCCGGCCGACTCAATCACGAACACAAGCCAGTATGAAGCCATCAATGTTATGGACATTCCTCAAACATGCGGACTTCTCACCTCAGATGAGTTGCATATTACCGAGCAGTACGATGTACGCTCCTTGCTGGATGCCGTTCGTGAGAGGAAGTTGACTGCGAAGGAGGTAGTCCACGCCTTTTGCAAGGTAAAGCTCTAATCCCGTGCTACCGTCTCTCACCCTATTCTCATTCAAGGCACTTGCAGCGAGCCGCAATTGCACATCAACTCACACGTTGCCTCACGGAGCCTGTCTTCGAGCAAGCCCTCCAGCAAGCTCAAAAGCTCGACGAACATCTTCAACGCACCGGCCAGCCCATCGGTCCCCTACACGGCCTACCTGTTTCCATCAAAGATTCATTCCATCTCACCGGCGTAGACTCCACCACTGGCCTCGCTGCCCTGGCCTTCCACCCAGCAGCCCAAAGCTCTCCGCTCGTCAACCTCCTCACCTCCCTGGGCGCTATCATCATCGCTAAAACCAACGTCCCGCAGACCATGGGCGCCCTCGATTCATGCAATCACCTGCTTGGCCGGACGCTTAATCCGCTCAACCGTCGCTTGACCGTCGGCGGTAGCACGGGAGGTGAGGCGGCCCTGCTCGCAATGCGCGGGTCGATGGTCGGCTTTGGCACCGACATTGGCGGTAGCATCCGGATTCCCGCCATGTGTACCGGGCTGTACGGATTCAAGCCCAGTGCCGGGCGCGTGCCGATTGCAGGAAGTCAAGAGGCAGGAAGCCTGGCCGGCAAAGGGAAGGTCAGTCTCCAGCCGGTAGCTGGGCCTCTGGCCCGCTCGGTCGCAGATCTGGGGGTCGTGATGGCCGAGATCGTGCCTCGCACGGAGCTCTTTAGTGAAGAGGGAATCCCAGGCAGATGGTTTGATAGTAGCGTGCTTGGTTGTCCTGGACTGGTTGGAGGTTCTGTCGACACTCAGGTTCAATATCCCTCTGGCGAACGCAGAAGTTTCACCATCGGGATCCTCCGTCGCGATGGGCTGGTCGAGCCTTTTCCACCTGTCGCCAAGGTCATCAACGAGGTAGCACAGTTACTGCGCAAGACGCCTGGAGTCAGGGTCGTGGAGATCCCTGTGCCTCCTGCTCTGAGCAAATGCCAAGGTATTGCCGGTCGCCTGATGGGGGTGGACGGGGGCAACCCGATGATGGATCTGCTGGAGAGTACCGGGGAGCCCTTGATACCCTGGCTGAAGGGCCGGATGAAGCGGGGTCGAGAAATGACGCTCGCGCAGGTAGGCGAGTTGCAGGCACAACGGGCCCAGGTTGAGCGGGAAATGCTGCAAATGTGGACCTCGCGCGGGGCGACACCAGATACAAGTTATACTCGAGACATTGATGCGATCATTCATCCGGTCGCGCCGCACCCAGTGCCGGAATTGGATCGGTACAATGCGGTTGGGTATACTTCGTCCTGGGTGCTGCTTGATTACCCGGCGGGCACAGTTCCCGTGCGCTCGTTCAAGGAGGAGGATCTGGAGCTGGGGACGGAGATGACGGCACCGGTTCTGGGAAGCTGGGATAAGGCTAATCGGCTGCTATGTATGTTTCTTCTTCGATTATCTTTTCCTACTGGATACTAATGGTCAACAGGGAACCAGAAGACTGTGGATCGCCGAGTGTACTTGGGTTCGCCGCTGAGTGTGCAGGTCATCACGCCCAAGCAGCGTGACTACGAGCTCTTCCAGGCCATGGAGCTGATTGATCGAGTCGTGAGGGGAGATGCGCAAGTTCCTGCCATGCTTTGAACAACATCGATAGAGCCGTTCAACCTTTTTCTAGGCTATTAAATTAATACCTCGACACGTCCCTGCCAAAGAGGTGATTCAACATCCAGCGAAACGCAACTCGGACCTTATTTCTCCAGCTGATGCTCATGGTCAGATACGCTGAGTTCCACACCAACCAAGCGGTCCGACCCTTCAGCCCCTCTGGGAGGTACTTATGGTGCTCTCCCTTTTCATGCGGAATCTGCAACAGGGCGTTCGCATTTCCAATGTAGGCCAACGTACCCATGTTGCGGAACGAGAATGGGGCCGTAGGCTGCGAATCTCCCCGGTTGAGACGATTAGCCAGCCACTTGGCCTCCTGGAAGGTCGCCTGTGCCGTCGCTGGTGGCGCGCCTTTCTCTGGCATGGCGTTGTCCCCCAGGGCAAACACATCTTGCAGCACCACTGTGTCCCCACTCTCGTTCTCCAGCTGCACGCGCAATTGCTCATCTACCAACAGCGCTCCGACTTTCGGCGCCTTCTTGACATGCCACGCGGACCGTTGCACGACGTCCTCACTCGGTCGACCGCTTCCATCCTTGAACAAAGCCGACTCGTCTGGGAATGCTTGGATGTCGGCCAAGGCATCTCGAACGAAAGGATTCATTGCGTTCCCCGTCGCCCAGACACACATACCTACGCCGACCTCGCCCTCCTCCTTCGTAGTCAGAGTCAAGCACCGCTTAGGATCCATCTCGGTGGGCGCCTCCTCCCCCGGGGCGCCCCATCGCAACCCTTCCACATGATGTGAAGCTTTGATGTCCACCCCTTCCTTCCGCATCGTATCCATGGCATATTTTGACAGCGACTCATCGAACATCGACAGCACCGTCGGCGCCACATCGTACAGCGAGAGTCTCGGAATGCCCTTCAACGAGGGATACAGCGCCATGAGATCCGCGGAGATGAAATCCCGCAGTGCCGCGGCCAGCTCCGTCCCGGTGGGCCCCGCGCCGACGATGGCGAAATGCAGCAGCCAGCGCCGCATCTCCGGCGAGGTGGTGGGCAAGACGGCCAGCTCGAAGCATTCGCGCACGCGGCGCCGCACGCGGCGCGCATCGCCCACATCCTTGAAGAAGAAGGCGTTCTCGCGCACGCCGGGCGTGCCGAAGGTCCTGCTGACGGTGCCGACGGCGATGACCAGCTTGTCGTAGGGGACCGCGAACGTCTCCCCTTTCTCCCAGGTGCGCGTGGGGGATGCTTGAGGGGGCTGGGATTCGCCGTCATCGGTGCGCGGGGACTCGGTCACCCCGCTCTGGACAACGGTGGCCTCGCAGATGACGGTCTTGGAGGCGAAGTCGACGGCGCGGGCGGCGGCCTGGATGAAATCGACCTTGGCGTGGCGGTCGCGCACGGGCTCGACGATGTGCGAGAAGTCGAGGGAGCCGCCGGCGGTGTCGGTGAGGAGCGGGGTGAAGACGAAGTAGGAGCGCGGCGAGATGATGATCGGGGTGAAGTGGGCGGGGGAGAGCTTGCGTGAGAGGTTGTATCCCCCCCAGCCGGAGCCGAGGATGACGACTCGGGGCTTGTCGGGGTTGGGGATTGGAGTCGGTGGATTTGAGGTAAGTGTTGCTAGGAGTCTGGCTGTGGCCGTGGGTGTGTTTGCTGATGTGAGTCTAGGTGAAGTTGTGGTAGATCGGGCATGCTTGTCAACTCGTGGTCTGCAAGCCAGCAGCGACATCGACCTTCCTCTTTCCTTGCCACTGCCCAAGGTCGAGGATGATGTCCAACTCTGCAGTCTAGCAGGAGCCCTACCCCCAAAGGATGATGATAAAATCCGTCTCATATTGTATGTCCAGTCCGTACACAGCGATGATACAGGACCTGCGCTCAACTAAACTGAACCCGACCTATCACTAGAACCACAAAAATAAAAGCCACAACCCCCGTCTAGAAACCCCAGCTTATATAAAAGAAAGGTATCTCGGTGTGCATCGGAAACCCAAACCTTCTACTCGGATTGACACATGATGAGATCATCCCTTTTCCCTTTCTCCTTTCCCTAGGCAGCTTCCATCCATGGGTCCAGAACTCCCGAGCCCGTCCATCTCTTGGAACTTCCGAGTCCCGAGACAAGATCAAAGAAGAAGGGAAAAAAGAAAAAAAGATCCCTATTCCTTCCGCTTCCGCTGGCTTACAAGAATGAAAGGCGTGCCGGTGAGGATGGTGGAGGTTCTTTGACTCACCGAGCTCGGTTGGGATCGGGGATCGGGGGCGTTCGGGAACGGGATGGGTTTAGGTTTTGGGTCGGTGGGCGGTGGGTCTGGGTCTTTGGAGTGTAGTTTGGTGTATACAGTAGTTCGGTACTTGAGTGGGTTTCGGAGGTGGATGTGGATCACATGTGTTTTCGAGGGTGAGATTGTTGTCGTTGTGCTTGGGTTTGTGGTGACGGGTGCATGAATGAGGATGCAGGCAAGAAGGAAAGTACAGTACTGTACTAGACTATAGTTGCCTACCGGTCTGTAGAACTCTTCTCGTCGCTATCCCTCAAGGTACGTCTGTCTCCCAGGACTTCACCAACCCACCTACCAAGGCACCCAAAAGCCTTAGAACGAACCATTGGCCTTCTTCCTGAGAGGGGAAGAGGCAGGTAGGGAATGCGTAGACGGAAGATGGTCACGCAGGTAGTACTTCGCGAGATCTGAATGATAGGATGGCAGCTGATGGGATAAGGTTCAAATAGGATCCACCTGTAGGATCTATAGAATCCTTTTCATCTTGTACATTAAGGTACGGAGGACGACGGTTCGAACATTCCGTAGCCGCACTATCACAACTACTGCTATAATCCCTATGAGCGATGAGTTCCTCCTAGGCCGTACTGTATCCGAAAAACAAACCAAAGTATGCCTTCGTCTCACTCCGCCTCAGTATGAATCATCATCATACTTGCGGTCCTATATGATATCGTAGCAGAGCTCCAGGCCTTGTGGTAAGACCCATCACTCGAATACGCTTCTAGGACTGCAGCTGCCGACATGGTTTCAACGGCTCATCTGCTCATTTGGTCTCAACCTCATAATCAACTTTGGTGATTGGAAAGCTACTTTTAGGAGTTGCTAGCGAGCGCTCGACCCTGTCTCAGTTAACCTTTGTTGCTCGTGCGGCGAGAAGTCTCCGCCATGTTGAGGCTTGAGACAGGCGAGGCAGAAGGTGCTCAGGCCTCCGTTTTGGAAAGAAGTATGTTTGCAGTCCAGCTGGAGGATGCGTCTTGTTCTTTGTTGACCCCAATTGAGATCTTGGGCATGGGAGTGTTTTGGTAAGAATACAGACAACTGGGTAAACCCTATTAGACATACTGACGGCTGTTTTGACCTTCACCGATGCAGCAGGACGCTCAGCTCCATAGATGGCGTATACAGTGTTAGCTCACTTTGATCACCCTGGTCTTTGTGTCATGTCTTTCTTTGTCACCATAATGATCACGTTCGAGACTTTAGGATCTCGATGGCGTTCGTTCGATGGCTTGGGAATGGGAATGGTAAGATGGCTGAAGGAGATGACGAGACCAGCCATCATCGACTTGCTTGCACTGAATGAGTTTTAGCCTATGAGATGGTATCGTTCTTCAGCTACCTTCCGACGAAACGAGATTAGTTAGCGGGGCCGTAAGTCAGAAGCTGGCAGGCCAACAGGTAAAATGTGCTCAAAAGTGCGCATCGACTAACATGAGGGGACGAGGGAAGAGAGGAGCGAGGGAGGACCTTGGAGATCCTGCCTTGACTTTCCCCTCCATCTCCCTCTCCTCTTCTCGACTCTTCCTCATTGCCTACCGATTTCCATCTCCATTCCCAAAGAATCTCTACCCACCATCAAACAGCTGCGACCACAACACCAAGAACCACACGATGTCCCCCAAATACACCCTCCCACCTCTCCCCTACGCCTACGACGTAAGCCACACCACGTCTCCCGAATGACCCTCCCACATGCTGCACAGTTCTAACCTCACACCAGGCCCTCGAGCCCGTCATCTCCCACCAGATCATGCAGCTGCACCACCAAAAACACCACCAGACCTACATCACGAACCTGAACGCGGCCCTGGACGCCCAAACCACCGCGCTGGCCACCAACGACATCCCCGCCCTGCTCAGCATCCAGCAGAGACTCACCTTCCACGGCGGCGGCCACATCAACCACTCGCTCTTCTGGCGCAACCTGGCCCCGCCCGGCTCCCCGGCCACGGACCTCGCCCGCTCCGCTCCGACCCTGCAGCGCGCCCTCGAGCAGCGGTGGGGGTCGGTGGACCAGTTCACCGCTGCGTTCGGGACGGTCCTGCTGGGGCTGCAGGGCAGCGGATGGGGGTGGTTGGTGAGCGTGGGGGGGCCCGGAGGGAGGCTGGAGATCGTGAGCACCAAGGACCAGGATCCGGTGGTCGGGGGCAAGGTGCCGGTTCTTGGGGTGGATATGTGGGAGCATGCTTATTATCTTCAGGTATGGTTTCCCCGTTATTGATGACTGAGATGCATGCTGACGCAGGGTGGGACTGTAGTATCTGAACCATAAGGCGGGTTATGTGGAGCAGATTTGGCAGGTGATGAATTGGGTGGAGGCGGAGGAGAGGTATACGAAGGGGGTGGATGGGGCTGCTTTGTTGAAGTGGTAGTTTTCCCATAGTTGATGTCAATTCAGGGGATGATCGAAGATAGTCATCCTGTCTGGACCTTAACGAACCAAACCCCAACAACCCTTAACTCCCTACTCCCCACCATCTGGGCATATCTATACCGCTCAATCGAACCCAACCACCCCCCTCCCCATCTCAACCAAGGCATCCACCCCATCCACCGCCACCCGCACCTCCCGCCCAACAATCCCCGTCCCCGACACCCCCAACTCCAACCTCTCCGGCAACACCACCTCAATCTGCTGCCGCGCCTGCTCCCGCAGTGACAGTGAGGATACCCCTTCCAACCCAACCCGGAACCAATGCAACGGCGGCTCCCAACTCCCCCCGGCAGAGGCAGTCAAATCCCCGGATTTCCTATCCCCCACCCCCAAAAGGGTACGTATTAGCGTCGGTCCAAATACCGCAAACCCCCCCCCCCCTCAGCAGGAAACGGGACACCGGCCAGGCGGCAAACTCACTCAATCCGCAAATCCACCCCGCGAGCAGCGGAAAAGATATCCCAGAGTTTGGAATCGGGAAATCGGAAGATCGCCCTCGTCGGGCCGTCGGGCGTGCGGGGGTCGTGGCTGAAGGTGAGGGAATACGAGGAGGAGGAGGAGGAGGAGGAGGAGGAGGTGCCCGAGAGGGACGGGAAGATGATGGCGATGAGGTTGCCCGTGCTGGGGCGGGTGGGGCCGCACATGTCTCTGGATGCTTGGATGATGGTGAGGGTTTGAGAGTTCGAGGGTTCGAGGGGGGGTTGTTGGTTGGTTTGGAGTGTTAGTTTATGAGGATGGTTGAGGTGAGAATTGATGGGGTTGATCGGGATGGCTTCTTCATGATGAGAGGAAAGCATAGAACTTATGGGGAGGCGGTCTCCAAGGTGGAAATGGTCTGTGTGGCCACCAAGGTAGATACCTACAACGTAGACACTCAGCACTGGAGGTAAAGGTCTATACTCGAAGATGCTCAAATCTGCGCAAATCAACGCGGGGAGTGGGGGGGGCCAGTGGGGCCACAGTGGGGCGAAGTCTATCTTTATTGAGTTGGTTTCGTTGTTGTCGCGTTGAGGGACTGCATTCTGATTTGACCTTCATTCCTTTGACAATAGATGTCTATCTTGAGAATGTTTGAGAAGGATTTCCGTTTATAGAAGGGCTTGTTGGAGTCATGAGGCGGTGCTCCTCTGCATTTACATAAGGTCCTACTCACCGCGTGGTGGCTAGGTATCTAGTAATCAGTATGTCTGAAGCTATGGCCCAAAGAATAGTATTCCATTTACTCGAACAATATGTACGTATGTACTTCCGTGTCTGACTCTATACTCTGGACTTCTACACGGAAGATAGCACCATTTGCCAGGCCCTTACTGCCACGCTCCAAGCCTATGAACTGTACACCTTCACCGGGTGGGCCTCCGTGTTCAGCACAAACTGATTCCCACTCCCCTTCTGCACCTGCCATTCATCCTCCGGGGCGAACGCCAGGTACGTGTACTTCAACACCTCGGCAAACATGAAACTCTCCTGGTTATCATAGCGGTTGCCTCCGTTGGCGGCGTTGACGTTGGTCAGGCCTGCGAATCCCGAGTCGGTGCGGCAGTACTTGTTGATCGACTGGAAGGCGCTCCAGATCCACTCGCGGTACTACAAATTCGTTTGTCAGTAAGGAACCCTCTCTTCAGGGGCCTGTTTGCTTACAGTTTCCTGACCAGTCACGCGCCACGCGTAATAGAAGCTCTCGATGACTTCCGGTCGGAGGATATACGCGCCACTGGTGATGTAGAAGCCAGCGCTCGCAAACAAAGACTGTTGGCTGGTGGGGACTGAGTTCGGGTCCCAGCTGAAAGCCTCCGGGCCGATGCCCGTGAGGGTCGAATTGTAGGTGTCGTGGCAGCCGTTGACTAGCTCCAGACCAAAGTCGATCAAGTCGGAGCGGTCCAGCACCGTGCCGCCGAGCAGGAAGCTACCGCCATCGAAGCACGTCAGGTGCTGAGAGCTCAGACCCAGCTTGCCATTGTTGTACGAGGCCAAAAAGGTCAGGTCCGGGCGTGTGGACGGGTGCGACGCCAGGTGCTTCATGGATGACTCCGCCGCCGCCACCCAGCGGTCTTTGTACGTTTCGAATCGGTTGGGATCGTACACGTACATCTTGATCAGATACTCGTAGTACGAATCAGCTCCACCGTTCCAGCTCACCGCGCCGTCGGCAAATTGGCCGGTCGCGATGTTGATGTTGCTTCCCACCAATCCGGGGAAAGGCTCCGCAGATTGGGGCTGGGGGTTTAGCAGGTAAGACTCCGCCTTTTGACTCAGGTCCGCGTAGGTAGAGTCTCCAACCAAATCGGACAAACGTGTCCATTCCAGGACAAGGGTGCCGGTGACTGCGAGGCCATTGGTGGTGGCCCCATCGTTACCTTGAGAGGTGATGTTGAGATTGTTGTACGGAACGCCCGACGGGGTGTTAAAGGCGAATTTGAGAACATCACCCAGATTCTTGGACTGCGTGAGCAAGGTGTCGACCTTCGACGAATCGTCCACCAGGTCGGCGGCAGGGCCTTTCAACAGGTCATAGCCGGATAACATGCCGCCAAGGTAGCGAATGGTGGTCTCGAACAGGCTGACCGTGCTACTGGTGCTTGAGTAGTCAATCTTCGCTACATGGTCGAGAATCTGGTTCACAATGGTCGCATTGCGCATGATCACGGCGGTGGAGAGGGCATCCACCGCGGATGCTCCCCATCCGTTGCGGGAATCTCCATAGCCATTGGAAATGGGGTGTAGCTCGTCATGAGGGAAAGCATACTGATAGTAGCCATCCCAAGCGTGGGAAAAAGCCTCTTTGACGGCATCAGCGCGCGATTGGTCTTTGTCTTCGGTGCGCAGAACGGGCTGGACAAATCGG
This sequence comes from Aspergillus uvarum CBS 121591, assembly GCF_003184745.1. Classification (NCBI taxonomy): domain Eukaryota; kingdom Fungi; phylum Ascomycota; class Eurotiomycetes; order Eurotiales; family Aspergillaceae; genus Aspergillus; species Aspergillus uvarum. The sequence goes on from NW_020291312.1 coordinate 376,824, forward strand.
GCTTGCGGAAAGGCGGCACTAGGGCTGACGAGGGCCAACGCCGTCAGCGACAAAGAGAGTGAGGAGAAATGCATGACCCCGGTGAGAGAGTGACACAAGGGCAACACGGGAAATTATGGACAACGAATGGGTACTGCACTCGAGAGCAGAAACAAACCCAAAGAGTGACAGCCTGAAAAACAACAGGCGGAGGGGAGGGGCAACCAGTATAAATAACGATCGCACGCACTAGATCCCGCAATCCGGTGCTAGTTGTCGACGATGAGGATGGGGAAAAGAGGAGAGAGGGGGGGGGGGGGGGGGAGAATGATTTAGGAGTTTAAGAAGAAGGAGCCTGGACCTGAAGGAGCAGGAGGCATGCATAGGGAGAGAAAGGCTACATCATGGCCAGCAGTTGGTCCATTCCTCGCCGATCTGGGGACCGCGATTGGTGATTGCAGGGGCCTCCACCGTCCATGCTATGCATCGAGATGCAAGGGTGGATTCCGGTTTGGACCGATTCAGTCTGAATATGAGTACCCTTCTTTCTTTTGTTCATCCCAGAGTCCAGGCACCAGACCAGACACTCGAGAGTGTGACAAGTCGAAGGTCGAATCGGACCCCGTTGCCTCATACCGTTTCCGCTATACTTCTGGAGACATCACTGGGGCAGGTCAGCTCGCCAGGCTGTCAAGGGTCGGAGCAGATGATGCGGAGAGAAAGCAGATGATCGCATTTCCCCTCATCGTTGATGGCAATGATCGGCAGGAGCACTCGGCACAAGAGTGAAAGACCCTTAAGCTGACTTTCTTTAGCCTCTTTAGCCAGAATGTCACTATAGTCAGGGGGTTGCGTCCCAAACCACCCCAATGGAGTGAATGAGGGGGAAACTAACAAGGCTATAATTGATCCTCAAAAAGAAGTTGTCCGGTCAGGCACAGCAATGGCGAAGTATGGCTGCCCGCGTTTGCAATTCGGCTGTGCCGCCATGGTAAAAAAGTATCCAGTTTCACCCAGTAGGACAAATGGAAATGATTCCATCCCTGACGTAAGCTTTGGTTCACAGTGACTGTTCCTGACCCGTGCAGAAGGCGGTCAGCCAATTAAACCCTGCCCGCCGGTTTGTCTCAAACGAGCAGGCGGTCAAGGTCTCCGATTGCGGGGCAGGCGAGAAAATTGCAGGCGGAACCGATAGGAAAGTATTCTTCCAGAAGGCGGCGGCGGGCGAAATATGATTCATACTCACCACTCACCACTTCCTCCTCCTCTTGAATCTTCTTCCCTCCTCTCCCCACCTTCTTTTTTCTCGTCAGTTTTCCCTGTCCTGTTTCTCTCACTCACCCCCGTCCTGGGGCCTCATCTATCGGCTCTCTATCACCTCCTCTTTTTCTACAAACAATCATCGATTGATTACCTCACCATGTCGACTCCCCTCCTCGTCTCGTACGACCCCGCCGCCGCCTCCACCGGCGGTTTGTCGCTGAAGCAGATCGCCTACTTCGGTCGCGTTCTGATCAAGGTTTCCAGCCTCGCTCAGGCAGAGGATTTCCTCAAGCGCAACTTCCGCCTTCTGGATGTCTACGTCGATGCCACTGCCATTGCCTCCTCCGGTGACTTGGTCGATATCCTCAACGCCGGTGCCGCCAAGATCTTTGTCACCCTCAGCCAATTGAACGCCTTGTCCGAAGAACAGTCCGTCCCTTCATCTCGGATTGTTGCCATTGCCTCCGAGAGCCAAATCAATGCCTTCCAGTCGTGGGTTGGCGGATCTGCCGAGCGCCAAGAGGCTGGTCTATCTACCGATGCCTCTGCCATCAAGACTTTGGCTGAGCAATTGAACATCAACCTCGAAGCTCAGAACCTCTACCGCACATACTCTGGCGCTGTCACCGAGGAGACCTTGAAGGACACTATCGGTCAAGGAGGTGTCTGTGTTGTCCCCGCCGACGCTCTGACCTTCGACCACCAACAACCCAACGGCAAGATTGCCGCCGCCTCATTGGTCGCCGCTCGCGCTGTGACCGACCAAAGCAACGGTCTTTATGCAACCACCGTCACCGATGAAAGAGGAATTTGCTTGGGATTGGTGTGGAGTAGCACTGAAAGCATTGCAGAGGCTCTTCGCACCGGTACAGGCGTCTATCAGAGCCGCAAACGTGGCTTGTGGTACAAGGGCCAGTCCAGTGGAGATGTGCAAGAATTGATTCGCATTGGTTTCGATTGCGACAGCGACTGCTTGGTCTTTGTTGTCAACCAGATTGGTAGAGGTAAGTCTATCCACACTACCCGTGGCGTTCTCGCTTAACCAGAAATAGGTTTCTGCCACCTGGGTGCCCCCAGCTGTTTCGGACCTTACAGCGGCCTCGCTCGTCTGCAAAAGACGCTGCAAGCTCGCAAGGCCGATGCTCCCGCCGGCTCCTACACTGCACGCCTTTTCAACGAGCCTAAGCTCACTCAGGCAAAGATCATGGAGGAGGCTGATGAGTTGTGCCGTGCCAACACCAAGGAGGAGATTGCTTTCGAGGCCGCCGATCTGCTTTACTTTGCCCTGACTCGCTGTGTCGCTGCTGGTGTCAGCCTCGAGGACGTGGAGCGCAACCTTGATCTCAAGAGCCTGAAGGTCAAGCGCAGAAAGGGTGATGCCAAGGGCCCCTGGGCGGAGAAGGCTGGTTTGACCGCCGCCACTCCCGAGTCGAAGCCTGCTGCCCCTGAGCCTTCGCCCCAGAAGGTGGATGAGCCTCTTCAGATGACTCGTGTGGTCACCGCCTCCACCTCGGTTGACGTGGTGAAGGAGTATCTCAAGCGTCCCTCCCAGAAGTCCAACGATGCGATTGTCGCCCTCGTTCGCCCCATCATCCAGGATGTCCGCGAGAATGGCGATGCCGGTGTACTCAAGTACACCCACAAGTTTGAGAAGGCGACTTCTCTGACCTCTCCAGTCATCCGCGCCCCGTTCGCACCTGAGCTGATGAAACTGTCCCCTGAGACCCAGGAAGCCCTTGACATCAGTATTTCCAACATCAAGAAGTTCCACAGCGCTCAGGCGGGCAACCCCGAGGGCCTCAAGGTTGAGACCATGCCCGGTGTTGTGTGCTCTCGTTTCTCACGCCCTATCGAGCGGGTCGGTCTGTACATCCCCGGTGGAACGGCTGTTCTGCCATCCACGGCCATGATGCTGGGAGTTCCTGCTATGGTGGCTGGGTGTGAGAAGATTGTTTTCGCGTCTCCTCCTCGGGCCGATGGCAGCATCTCTCCCGAGATTGTCTACGTTGCTCACAAGGTGGGTGCTGAGAGCATCGTACTCGCTGGTGGTGCCCAGGCGGTTGCGGCCATGGCGTACGGTACTGAGAGCGTCAGCAAGGTCGACAAGATTCTGGGACCAGGCAACCAGTTTGTCACCGCGGCCAAGATGTTGGTCTCTAACGACACCTCTGCTGGTGTCAGCATTGACATGCCCGCCGGTCCCAGTGAGGTGTTGGTGATTGCAGACAAGGATGCCAACCCGGCGTTCGTGGCTTCCGATCTTTTGAGCCAGGCCGAGCACGGAGTGGACTCTCAGGTCATCCTCATTGCCATCGATCTGAATGAGGAGCAGCTCCAGGCTATTGAGAAGGAGGTTGACATCCAGGCCAAGGCTCTTCCTCGCGTCGACATTGTGAAGGGCTCCTTGGCCCATTCGGTCACTTTCGTCGTCCGTGACCTTGCTGAGGCCATGGCTCTGAGCAACGAATACGCTCCCGAGCACCTGATCCTGCAGATTCAGAACGCTGAGGCGGCTGTGGCGAGTGTGAAGAATGCTGGCAGTGTGTTTGTCGGACAGTGGACCCCTGAGAGTGTGGGCGACTACTCTGCTGGCACGAACCACTCTCTTCGTAAGTTTACCCTTTTTGGTTTCAGGGAGCAATGGCTAACGATTCGCAGCTACCTATGGATATGCCAAGCAGTACTCTGGCGTGAACCTCGGATCTTTCCTCAAGCACATCACCAGCTCCAACCTGACTGCGGAGGGTCTTCTGGGTCTGTCTCGTACGGTGGAGCAGCTGGCTGCGGTTGAGGGACTCGATGCGCACAAGCGGGCTGTGAGCATCCGTGTGGCGCACATGAAGAAGCAGCAGCAGTAGTTCGATGATGATGCATCATGTTTCGTTTTCTTTAGCAGCTAGTTACGATCTGACGCGTGTAATATTGCAAGCATAGCCAATCAGAAAAGTATGATTCCCATGTGACGATCAATGTACAATATGAAGAACATTTGGTATCTCGGACGCCTGGCGATCTATAAACCCACTTGAATAAGAGAACAAAAACGGGGCAACTTTTCCGTCCCAACCCATGCAGTGACAAGCAAGCGATAAAGAAACATCAATCATGTAGCCGCGATTGAAGAGACAAACAACAGGCGCAGGACCGATCACCGCTTGCGCTCGCGGATCTTCCACTTGACACCATTCTTATTCGTGCCTCCGACGACATTGTCCATGCGGCCCCGCTGCCAGTCCAGCTCGCGGGCTGCGGCCGTGATCTCCTTGTACTGCTTCTGCAGGGCCTTGATCTTGTTGTCTCTGGCCTCGGTGGCGCGCTTCTTCAACTTGCGGGCGCGCCTGGCCTCGACCAGGGCCTGACGCTCAGCCTCGATCTGCTTCTGCGACTTCTTCTGCTGCTGCTGTTGCTTCTTGCGCTGGCCGAACGAGTCATCATCCTCGTCGCTTTGGGAGTCCTCCTCCTCTTCCAACCGTAACAGCCTTTCCCGCTTCAAATCCTTCTGTTCACCCCGATCCTCCACAAAGACGACCTTCCTCGACTTGCCCCCAGCATTCAGATCATCTTCATCGTCATCATCCTCATCCCCAAAATCAAAATCGAAATCCATATCATCATCAAACCCATTAAACTCATCATCGGCCCCCTTCTTCCCCTTCGTCTTCGGCTCTTTCTTCTCCTCCTTCTCCCCAAGCGCGGCCTTGATCTCCACCTGCACCTTGACTTCCTCCTCCAACCGCCCCAACTGCCGACGAATCCGCTCCCCCTGCGTGCGGAGGTACCCCGCGTCCTGCGTCTTGAGCAATTTGATGGCATCGTGGCTCAGGCCGCGCGCCGCGGCCGAGTCGCGCACGCCCGTGCCGTGCCGCCCCTGCCGCGCGGTGTGGCTGGAAAGCATGCCGAAGTTGAATTCATCGGGGTTGCGGTCGCGGACCTTCTCCTGGAGGCGCTTGAGCTTGGCCTTTTTGGCATTGTAGTCTTTGGCGCGGAGGGAGTAGTCCTATTTTCGGGGGGAAAGAGTTAGTATTGCAGGCAGTAAAAACCTGAGAGGGGGCAAGAGGAGGAGAGGGTTTACCTTGTGCTTTTCAAGGATACCCCATTTTTCGCGGCCGTGGAGTTGGGCGCGCTCCTTGTGGTTGCGCCGTTGGACGGTGTTGCGCATGGTGGACATTTTGATCTGAGGATGGCACCGGAGGGGCCGGTTTTCTGCTCAGAGTTCTGATGGGAGAGAAGGAAGGAAGCCAGACGAGAGGGGTCCTGGATTTGATACGGAGGTCGTGGTGGAGAGAGTATGGCTAGGCTATTCAAAAAAAAGTCGGCGGGCAAGGCGGAGGGATGGCGGAGCGACTAAACTGCTTTGGGATCAGTCCACCCGGTTTGAACTTTGTCCGCATCCAAGCTCCGAGCTGCGGTGGTTGATTGTGAGACTGATTGTGAGACCGATTGTGAGACCGATTGTGAGAGCGTGGCTCATTGACTCGTTGATTGTATTCTTACTCGCATTGCATCAGGCTGCTTTTTGGTGGATCTGCATGAAGTGACTCACGACTGCGTGACCAATTCACCACCACCTCCTCCTCCTCCATCACCACCGACAGACGGACAGACAGACAGACACGGACAATCAGCCCAGTGATCGACCAACGCTACTAGAATACTGCATCCTGCAACCATTGCACTCGAACCACTCGATCAGATCCCACACCTCCTCAAACTCAGACTCATACTCACTCACGCACCCTCAATCCCGAACCCAAACCCAAACTCAAACCCAAGACCCTCCCCAAAATGACGACCCCAAAATACAACCTCCGCAACCCCCTGCCCCTCTCCGCCACCCAAGAATCCGAAGTCAAGCAAATATACTACAAACGCGTACGAGGCCACTGCGCCCCGGAGATCAAGGGTACGAACCTGCCCCCACCACTTGCAGCAGAGCGCCCCTCCCCCCAAAAACCCCCCAATTGCTCTCCTCCCCTCCCCCTCAACCCCAGAGCAACCCCCCAACCAAACCTCAACCCCGAATGCACACCGCTAACCCCATTTGCTACGTGTCCAGCCTTCGCCGAATGCGCCGTCAACCGCACGGTAACCGCGACCTGGGTGTGCCGGACGCAGCGGCTGGCGATGAACGCGTGCATGGTGGCGCACGCCAAACCAGAAGAAGAAGACCGGGCGCGGGAGGAGTGGTTCGCGACGCACGAGGAGCGGCGGCGCGCGGAGCAGGCCAAGCTGGACGCCGTCGAGGAGCGGCGCGCGCAGGTCATCTCGATGATGCGGGCGGATGATGAGCGGCGGCGGCGGCAGCAGGAGGAGGAGAAGGTGCGGCAGCAGCAGAAGTAGGCTGCGCCGGGGGACGGATGTTCTTCTTGGTCCGGGTGAGGTTGGCAGTGGGTTGGGTTTTTGGAGCGGGAGGTCAGTTCGCACCGTTGGTGCTGGGGGGGTTGGGTGCGGATGCATGAGGATATGCGATTGGGGCTCGCTTCATGGGCGTTATGTTGTGTCTTCTTTGCTTATGTTGTATGATATGGCGTTTTATGTTCATTGGCTTTTCTTTTTTGTCCGTCGTTGTATGCAGGGTACCTTTTAGAAAGCATGTGTACATGTATAGTATGGACCGACCAGAGAGTGGCTGAGAGCTCAAGGATATAAAAGTGGTGGCAGGAAGCCGAAGCTGAAGTCGTGATGATTATAGATATGGTATAGAACCTGACCTCTCTCCTCCTCGAAAGTCGATAACCCTATTTTCACGCCGAGCGCCAAAACACCATCCAACCCCCTAACTAAACATCCGTCATATCCTTATCCCCATCATCGGCCTCCCCCATGGCCGTGTCCTCCCCAAACACATCCTCCATCTTGCCATCCTCATCCTCATCCTCACCATCCTCCTCCTCCTTCTTCACCCCGGGCCCCCCATTCTCCCGCGCACCGCCGGACGTGCCATCGCCCCCGAAATCCCCCGGCTGCTCTACCTCCACCTCCTCCTCGCCTTCACTCTCCCACTCCTCGCGCAGATTCCAACCGTTGCCCGTCAAGCAGAACCGCTCCGGCGGCAGCCGCAGCCCGCCCATCAGCACACTGCCCTGGCTGCCGGCGACCACCTTGGAGTTGCCCTGCTGATCGAACCCGCGGCTGGCGCCCGGCAGCGCCACACGGTTGCGCTCCGCCGCGACATCCATGAGGAACTCCTTGGGCAGGCCGGACTGGAACTGGTAGTGCAGGCGGGAGGCGATGCTCAGCCGCAGTGCCGGCAGGCTGACGCTGTTGACCTCGGGCGGACCGCGCGCCGCCGCGCCCGTGTCCGTCGTCGCGCCCGCGTACCCCTCCGTCGCCAGGTGCACCGCGTCCTGCAGCACGCTCGACGTGTACCGGTACGCGAAGTCGAGGAGCTGCAGCGGCACGCGCTCCTGGTACGCCGTCACGCCCAGGCTGGCGAGCAGCATGTGGATGAGGCGCACATCGCGCGGGCGCCGCGACTTGCCGCTGTCTTTGAGGGAGGTCGAGGGGATCTGCGTCGGTTGGTTGGGGGGTGCCGGGGTCGTGGAGGCGGCGGGTGCTGTTGTGGGGGCTGTTGTGTTGGGGTTGGCGGTGCTGGTGCTAGTGCTGCTGGTGGGGTTGTTCGTCGACGTCGTCGTCGTGTTGTTCGTGGTGTTCATGTTGGAGGCCGCGTTCGGGGTCGATTGGTGGTGGTCGGCGGGAGGGGTGATAGGGTGGTTGGTTGTCGCTGCGCCGGGATTGGATGGGTGCGAGGGTGAGGCCATATCTGAGGGGGAAAGTGGAATGGAGGAGATGCACTGATGTCGTGCGGAGTGCTTTGCTGTGGAAGGCGCGCTGTTGTAGGTACGGAGGACTGTACGTAGTGTCGCCTACCGCCTTGCGACGGGTAAGGGAGCGATGAGGAAAGAGTGAAGCGGCTGTCAATTGACAACCTTAAGCATTATCGTTCCGCGATCGATCAACAGCCCACCAGAAATGGAACTCTGTCGTCTATCGTCAAGGCTGAGGTAGGTGGATGGATGTCAGTTCGCAGTCTGCAGGCAGCAAGTGGAGGGAACTTGGAAGCAATTAATTATTGAATCTGGAAAGTGACTGGAGCGGGATTCTTCCCGCCACGCTAGTCCCCGTCCGGACATCGGCTCACTCTTCCAGGTTATGAAGTATACCTAAGGTTGGTATCATCATCTCCGTGCCTCAAGGTACAGTACCAAGTAAAAACACTAACTAGAGATTGGAGGCCTTCTGAGTCCACATCTCCTGTGTCTTTATGTCCATAGAGCTACTACTCCACAAGTGTATTAACATATAACTGTGACTCTTGACTAGACTATGCATCCTTGCAACGCCTCAATGCTGCTCTATAAACAAACACCCCCATGCAAGCTCTATCTATGCCATCACAGCTCGAAGCATCGGCGACAATCGTCCTCAGACGGGGTATAGAGCGTGTCTTACGCTATTCATTGCCCACCGATTCAACAACAACGCCCAACAACACTTCAACGAGAGGGTGGCCGCGGGGGAGACCGTGGAGTGGCACTGACAGCTCTCACTTCCTCCTCGTTGGGAAGAATGTGGTGATCATCCACCAGTTCAGATCCGTCCACGGAGTCTTGCGATATATAACTGGCGCCAAGGTCCTCCTCTTCGTCAATCTCCTCCTCGTCCAGAGCCTCGCTGCCATCGTCGCTGATCTCGCCGTCGTACTCCTCATCTTCAAGTTCTTCGTCCTCATCCAGCTCCTCCTCGTCCTCCTCCTCCTCCTCGTCTTCCTCGGGTTCCTCGTCTTCGGCTTCACTGTCTGTGCATGAGAACGCCTCGAGGTCGGGCGGGGGTTCACGCCAATACGTGAAATCGGTGTACTCCTCGCCACCAGCCTGAACCAGCAAACTGACGGGCGGGAAGAAGTGGTCAAGCAGCTCTCCCATTGAAACATAACTGCTCTTGTATTTGTTCAAACTGAGAAGGTCCAACGACACCTCCGTATTCGAGTTGATGGTGAAAATCCGTGTCGAAGGGATATTCACCGAGCGGTAGCTTAGCGCGTCCGTCAGGCGATTGCCAAACCCGGCGTAGAATGGGTTCTCCTTGCCATTGAACAGGTTCAGGATGTCTCGCAAGCACGCCATCTTGAAGACTTCGGGCTTCCGAAGGTAGATCTCCCGTCGAAGTGCCGCCATGGTCCGGTCCGGACTCATAATGGTTGGACCCTTGGGGAGTCGGTAGCCATCCTGGCACACTCCATATAAATAGGCTCGCGTCGTGTCGGCCTGGCCGACGGATCGACTGGTAAGGTACATGATGTTGTAGCCATTATTAGCGATGTCTGTGTACAACTTGGCGACTCCAGCATGTGTCCAGTCTCGTCCAATCATGTTCAGCACATGACCCAAAGCATCAGACCTATGAGAGTTAGTGGGAGCAAAGCCGATGGCACGAGTCTTGTACTTACTTAGTAATGGTCCCGTCAATATCTGAGATCACAATTGGCGTGTTGCCGTTCCACAGATACATGTTGGCGGTGCAGGTTGCTCGGTTCACACTGAACGACATGTTGTTGGGACCAGGTTTCAGTTTCAGTGCCTTGAGCTGGTCGCTGGTCAATCGTAAAGTCTTTGCGTAATTACGTGTGGGTTCCAAGGCAAGCGAATCTTGACTAGGTGACTGTGGCGGTGTAGGAAAGCCGGGTTGCACGTCTGATTGCGTCCGAAAGTGACGGGCCGTCACTGCCTTGTCATGGATGGACGGGTCGCTATCGCTATGGTACCCCGGGTCGGAGATGGCATTTTCACTCATTGCCGACCCCGGTCGCATTGTGTTGAACGTAGCCCGGCGATCGGCAGCCTCTTTGGCCTCCTCGCTGCTGTAGATCCATAGATTACCGTGCTCATCCGCCCCGATGAGGGCTCCGATGTCGCAATTGCCCTCCAATTCTTCGGCGAGAATCTTCCGAGCAATTATTTCCGCCCGCAGCGCGTCTTCCTCGTTGCTTTTGTAGCCCGTCATATCCAGCATCAAATCTCCAGTCTCCGTTACGCGAGATGGGATGTTCGACCCGGACAGCTTCTTCGACAGCGATTCGGCTCGAGACATCACTTCCTCAAGCGACAACGGCGGAGGGCTGCGGGATCGTCCATCCGGAGTGGTTTCATCGCCTAAGGCATTCACCGCATACGGCTGATTCGTCACTCCAATACTGTTGGACCGGTTCTTCGTCAAAAGCACGCTATCGGTGGCCATCCGGTCGATCTTGGCGGGGCTCTCGCTGAAGGAGCCATGGCGGGACCGGCCCATAGTTGAATCATTATCCGGTGATCGCGACAGAGGTGTAATTGTACCTGTGAGGCCATCAGTCGTTGTCCAAGTACAAGACCCTCCTCAACGTACCCAGGTCGCTGGATGCCCGCATCCCCCGGGACAATATGGGGAGTTCAGCCGATGACTTCCCATCGGCTCGGTTTTCAGTGGGCGACGGAGATCGATCGAGGTCTAAATACTCCGGCTCTGACAAGGAAGAGGAGATGTTCTCTTCGCTGCGCATCTTGGGACTGCTGGTAGGCGAAACCAAGGGTGACGTCTGCAGCGAGGCGGGGATCTCGGCAGTCGTTTCGAACACAAAAAACGCCTCCCCGCCCTCACCCAGCTTCATCGCATAGTCCTGTTTGACGCCATTCACGGAGAATTCCACCTAGCAACATCTTAGCCATAATAGCTGGACAGTGGATGCGGGCCGGCGGTACCTTTTTCTCGTACGGGCGGAGGAGAGAGAACTTGCCGAATCGAACATGAAATGGAGAACAAGCCAAGGTTCCTGCGGCAATTTGCGATTAATAATTGATGAGACGCACCGAAGAGCATGTCAAACAAACCATCTTCTTGCTCGATCACAATGACATCAATTGCCCCGCTAAGGGTGGCTGGGTTGATGGAGTTCCAGGTCTTCGAGACGGAACCGCTGATGCTGCGGACGTATTGCATCCTGCAGGCTCAACAGGGGGTGGTCCCTGGAGGAGGTCGAGTAGATCCGAGAGAAAGCGATTGAGAAGCGAAATCTATTTCAAAGTCTCACCACGCAGGTGGGAGTAGGAGAGGGGTTGAAGGAGGTAATGGTCAGAGGCCGGGGGTGCAGGAATTGCCGCCTACTCCGACATACGTACGTCCCATGTGACAATGCCCGATAGACATGCCCCGAGGCGGGAGACAATACGTAGTAAAGTAGGTAGAAATGATAACGAGAGACGATAGTCACTCGCGCAACAGTCCACTAAAACAATCAGATAAATAATAACCAAGCGAGTGATACCTGTATGGCCAGGTAGACAAGCAAAGAATGTATGAGACTTGGAAAAAAGCCAATAGAACTGGAATAAGAAGGAAAAGAACTCGCAGAACCGTCAATTCCGCGCAGGCAATTGTTGGGAGAGGCTCAACCGCCCAACCGGTCGGCGTCATGTGCTTTCAGCCTTCCAACTATCAACATTCCTCGGCTTGGAACGGGCGCTAGTCCTGCTTTGGATGCCTAGATCAGTCGCACAGGATCTGCACGCTGACTCAGCTGATCTCAAGCCGCCAGCCTTAAGGGTACAGTCAGGTGACTTGGACTCCCCACTGGGTCGGCAGCCTCCGCGGAGCATCGGATTAATTCCCCAAAGACTCTCTCTCTCTCTTGATATCTTGCTTCAATCCTGCCCGGCATCGCAGGACCTCTATTCGACCTTTCGACCTTCTATCCTCTACGGCCCTCTCGCACTCTTAAGCGTGCACGAGGTCGCTGCTACCCCCTCACTTCCTGTCTCCTCCTCCATGGGTCGTGGACGCTGGGATGTATGAGCCATTGCATCTCTCCTTCGACGCCTATCCCAGCGTGGTTCCCCGAGTCAGGGTTCGAGGCGTTATGGCTCTCTTCCTAGCTGTCACAATTCTCTGGGCCCTGATCTGGTGAGTAGTCCCTCAGAGAACCTCGCAAATCACGTCTCGGGTGCACTAATCTTGTCTCAAGGCTGCTCTACCGTGCGTGGCAGGTCTGTCAGACGCCCAACGAAGTTCTTGTCGAAAAGCTGGGGCTCGACATTCCGCCACCCCCGGAAGTTACTCTAGAGGAAATTACAGCGCGTGAGATCCGGATAGCCTGGAAACAACCAGAGTTCCACAATTCGATCCACAAGCACATCATTCAACTAAATGGCGTCAAAGGTATTTCTCATTTAGAGATTATGATCCCTTCTTTCTCTGGTGCGGCTAACATTCTGTCAGTGGGCGAATCGAAACGAGCGGAGACTGCTGTCGAAATTCTAAATTTAGTCCCTGGAAGTATTTACCATATTTGTGTGCTCTCAGTCAGCGCCGCCAATTTTCAGACACCCAGCGCGATTATTCATGTGCGCACGAAATCTCTACCTCTCTCCCAGTCGCAGCAGAATGCGCCGGTCGGAAACCCTACCATCCGGGCCTCGATTCCCCGATCGACCGCAGGCCTGGCCGCTCCCGCGGCGCCTGTCATGGCGCGTGAGCATAGCGGAGGACAACTTCAGGCGAAGCGATCTACGGCCGGGCGGAAACCATCCCCTGCAGCTAGCACGACCGACATCGCTCACTCCAGTGCCGAGGATTTGCAGAAAATTACCGCCACTGACGACCATGATGAAACATTGGAGCAGCTTGCCGATCGATTGAAATCCCTGCAGCAGGAAAATGAAACCGTGGAAAAGCAGACCGCCGACGAAGAAGAAGAGCACATCGCTTTATTGAAAGAACTGGAGAAACAGCGTGATGAGCTGAAGAAGCGAGTGAAGGAGAAGGATGAAGCCAGCGGCGATTTGAAGAAACACGTCTACAAGTTGGAAAGCGTCAACCGCACTGTGCAAAGTGAAAAATCTAAACGTGAAAGACTCTTGCAGCAGAAAGAGTCCGAGCGAAAGAAACGCAAGGCCGACATCATTCGGTGGCAGGAGCAGGTTGAAAGCATGGCTCGTGAAGCTGCTGAGTCAAGACAGGAGAAGGCTCGAGTCGAAGAGGAAGCGAAACAGCGTGCAGACGAGATTCGGGAGAAGATCAATAAGGAGCAGTCAGAGATGAAGCTCATCGATGATGAGATCCAGGACAAGGGTGGTCGTGTCAAGAAACTTGAGGATGAAAGGAAGACTCACCAGGAGGCCGACAGTGAGGACGGAAAAGAGTTGGACAGAATTGATAATGAACGAGCACGGCAATGGGATGTCAAACTGAGCAACCTTCATGCTCGCTATGCCACTCTAGTCAGCCTTCATGCCCAGGTGAGTTTGCTCGAAGCCACCATTTTGCAACCTCGCACACTAACCGTCCCCTCAAGGCGCAGCAACAGTATCAAGAGGCTCAGGAACGCTTGAAATGGCTTACAACCCAGCGAAGCGGCAGCACAGGACCCTTTACTCTCCCAGCTCTCGATTTGGATCTCTCGAACACCGCAACCATCCGTCCCCGTCGGCATCGCAGTTCGCTTACCAGCAATGTTTCTTCGCCCATGAACTATACGTCCCTGGAGCCAACATTCTCCAGCAGCCTTGGCTACAATCCTCCCGTCACCAGCTCACCTACTTTTGGTCCCACCTCCGCATTTTTTAACATCACGAACGGAATGACTCTGCCGAGTTTGACCAGCCAATCTGACTCTCTGCATGGCTATCCAGCAGATCAGATTTCTCTCGGTGCCCCTCAAATGAGCCCTCGCGCAGACGCCTTACTACCCTCGGATCTTCTCGGCGATGAGGAGTCGCCTGAGCTTCCTCGTCCGGTTATCCGATCTCGTTTTCCCAACCTTGAGCAACCGGGCACCCAGCTCGAATTTCCCCCCGGCCCGCCGTCGCCCGATTCGCCCAACAACAGTCGTCCAGCAAGCCTCTTCGCCAGCCCTCATGAGAGCCAACCTCATTCTATTGAAGTCGAGCCTCAACCCACGAACGTAGGGGAAGCAGGTGAGGCGCCAAAGAGTGCCTCGCGGCGACTTTCTGGCCTCTTTGGCTTCCATCGTCCTCGCGGTAAAACTCTCGCCGATGAACCGCCCTTGCTAGGCAGCCTGAAACCAGGACAGAGTCAGTCATTCCCCCGTAATCTGGATGAGATGGATCCCATCGGTGCTAGACGTCGTCGGCTGAGCTATACAGGCAATTGGGCCAATCCGATGTCATTGTTCCCTCGAAGCAATACAGCCGGTGCCACAACTGACAGCTCGTCGGATCACCATCCATCTCGTCGCACTGCGTTCTCGAGTATCTTCTCTCCCAGTAGATTTGGCTTTGGCAGCGGTAGCAGCTTGCTCAAGTCCGGCGAGAATGCGGATCTCAGCACGGGATACAACCAATTCAGCCCCCGGCATGATCCCATCGATCCCGCTACAATTCTTGGGAAAGTGCGGCGAGAATCATTGTCTCCAAGGCCGTCTTCGACCTTCTCGTTCGACAATCACCTTCCCCATCCTTCGACAGATAACAGGCACTTTGGCTGGCCGTCAGCCGAGAAGCCCGGCCACCGTAGCCCCTTGGGATTTGATTGGGCGTCCCCCTCAACTTGGTCAAGGGTTCAATCCCGTCGGCCATCGATTCAGTACGGGTCTTCTGGTCACCTGCCTTTGAGCCTGACCGGTGAGCCCGATTTCCTCCAGGACTCGTCTTTTGAGCGGCAAGGACGCCCCTTGCAGGCTCCTATCGGCACCCGACCATCGTCTTCGCATCGGCCAGTTACTCCAAAGTTGAATCCGGCAGCGCCTTCGTTTAAGGCCATCTTCTCTTCCGGGAAGAAATCCGACAAGAGTAAGGAGAAAGACAAGGGCAAGGACCGGGAGTTAGAGGCACCGTTTGATTTTCCGATGGACGAAGGCTCTCCCTCGGAGTCGCGCGCTTCCCGGGATTCACGTTCTCTGTCTGCCCTTACCGGCGATTCGTACGAATCACTGGAGCGAATGCTTTCTGGGGGTTCATTGGACAATGCCAGCTCGAAGGAGTCATTTATCCGCAAGATCACCCGTAAAGGGAGCTCGAGTAAATTCACTTCGTGGAAGGATCGGTCTGGTCTCTTTTCCAAGCGGGGTGACACCGCGCAGGGAGATATCGATGAGGATACCCACGGTGAAGCGCTACTTGCCAAGAGCATTGACAGCACTGTCTCGAGCGCACCCTCTGCGGATAGATCTACCCGCAGCAGCTTGGGTTTTTTCAGTCGGATGTCGAGGAGGTCCGCTGCTAGCGAGACGAGCGAGCGTCCTAGCGAACAGGCCAGCGAGGCAGACGAAGATTCCGAGGCGGAGGATCATCATCATTCTTGATCATACTGCGTCGTGCAGCATTTATTCTCTCACTTATCCTATCCATAGATCAAGAGTGAGTCAGTCACTTGTCATTTACTTCTTTCGGCCTTTCCTAGCGCTGTAAGCTTCAGGGTTGGTGGTCATCACTTTTCAGTCTTTTCAGTCTTTCCTAGGCATATTTGGATTGCACATAATAATTTTCTTAAATGCATCATTGATTCATTCATTCATTCTTTCTTTCTTTCTTTCTTTGAAGGCACCATTCCTGATACAAAGATGGCGAAAAATAAACGAGCTCAGTATGTGTAAACCACTTCAACACTTTCTTCCAAGTGTCATTAGATATGTGTCCTGTACTGGATATAGAGTACTACCTCTGGTCAAGTTCTGTTCAAGGTTGCCGTTGCGCGGATAAAAAAGAGGAACCGCGGCCCTTCCCCCACCACTCAAATCTTCATCCCACCTTCAATCCCACCCTCGGCGGCTGCATCCTCATTATACATAGCCTCTCTCTATGATCATTGTATACATGCTTCCGTAGCCCTAACATACTCTCATATAGCGTCAAAATGGCAAACTCCAAGTACGATTCCCTCAAATTCTCACCCTGACATATCTTCTGCGCTAAAACCCTTCACAGATACGAGTATGTCAAGTCATTCGAACAACCCGATGTGTTGCTCCCCAACACATGGATTGTCGTTCGCATTGACGGTCGAGGGTTCCATAAGTCCGTTTATTCTTTCACTCATCTCTAAAGCTCATTACCTTCGTGGGGACGTGCAACGGCCACCCCGGATCCAGTCTCTGACCCCATTCCAGACTCTCCGATCGCTACGGCTTCGTCAAGCCCAACGACCGTCGGGCTCTCGATCTGATGAACGCCGCCGCCGTGGAGGTCATGAAGGAGCTTCCCGATCTATGTCTCGCGTACGGTGTCAGCGACGAGTACAGGTACCGTTGCAGTCTCCCCGCTACTAACGCATGGAGATCTTCCTAACCCTCTTCTTCCAGTTTTGCATTTCACCCCAGCTGCCAATTATTCGAGCGGCGGAGCGCGTAAGTTGCATCACCCCATTCGTCTTCTGAAAGCTCATCATCAATTGTTGGATGACTAGCAAACTGGTCACGACCATCGTGTCGACCTTCACAGCATACTATATCTATCTCTGGGGGACGTATTTCCCCGACACGCCGCTGCAGCCCGCGGCTCTTCCTTCGTTCGATGGGCGGGCGGTCATGTACCCGAGCTCGAGGATTTTGCGAGATTACATGAGCTGGAGACAGGTGGATTGTGAGTGCAGCCCCTCGGGTTTAGTCTGGCCGGGTATTGATGAGTGAGTCAGGTCATATCAATAACCTGTATAATACGACATTCTGGACCATGGTCCTGCAGGGTGGTATGAGCAATACGGATGCGGAGCAGGAGCTGAAGGTAAGTCCGGTCTCTTGTGGGATGGCTGGTGGAGAGGTTGATGCTTATGGGCATGGTAGGGCACTGTCTCATCGGACAAGAATGAGATTCTGTTCAAGCGGTTCGGGATCAACTACAACAATGAGGAGGAGATCTATAAAAAGGGCAGTGTGATTTATCGCCAGGTCTGTTTGGGTTTCCCGGTGTCATCTAGGAGTTTCTGATTAACTATCGGCGCAGTATCAACTCGAAGATGCACAGTCCAAGTCAGGGTCAGGCGATGCAGAGGATGAGGAGGATATCCCAAGCGCTCCGGCTTCGCGATCTCAGCAGGATAAGATCCGCAAATTGCGTCGGAAAGCGCAGGTGGTCGTCGACCATGTGGATCTCATCAAAGATGAATTCTGGCAGCGTCGGCCGTGGATCCTATCGGGCAGGCCGGGGAAATTGCCTACGGAGGCACAATAGGTTGAGTCATGTGTGATAGAGTCAAAAACAATGCGTTGATTTATGAATGGAATGTCAATGCCAAAATTTTACGAATCCAAGAACCAAGCAACAAGCCATGGGTATCTGTAAGAAGTCTAATGTGTGTACTGTATATATCCAACCTCCCGGAAGGGTTCTTCATTCCGCCGCTTGGGACTTTTTCACCTTTTTCGGTGCCTCATCTGTCGACGACTCCTCTCGCGTCTTCCTCTTCTTGCTCTCTTTTGGTGTCTTCTTCTCCTCCTTGGTCTTCTTGTCCTTGCGGTCCTTTTTCTTCTGGGCCTTCACTTTCACCCCCGTCTGCTCCTGCTCCTGCTCCTGCTCCGTCATCGGCGGCGTCGGATAATCCTCATACTGGGGCCGCGGCGCATCCTCCTCGCCCTCCGTCCGGCGCTTCAACAGCTTCGCAGCAGCCTTCTTCTCGCGCCTGAGCTTCCGATCCGCTCTGCGCGCCTCCCTCTCCTCCTTGCGCTTCATCTTCTCCTCGCGCTTCACGCGTCTCTCCTCCTTGCGCTTCCTCCGCTCTTCTTTCCGAGCCTTCCGCTCCTCCTTCGTCTCCTTCTTTTCCCTGTGGTTCTTCCCATTTTTATCACCATCATCAGCATCCCCATCCCTCTTCCTCTTCCTCTTCCCCTCCCCCTCTCCATCTCCCTTATGAATATCCCCAAGAGTACCCGCAACGACCTCCCCCCTGACAAAAAACCGATAAAGCTCGCTCGTCAGCGCGTTGGGCGCGCGCACGTCCGCGGCGGCCGTCGTCCGCGACGCCTCGCCGACGCCCTTCAGCGCGTCCTCGAACCCGCGCAGCCACCACTGGTTCGTGGGGTCCTTGGTGGTCTTGTTGCCGACGCCCGAGTTGCCCTTCCGGCGCGCTACGAGGATCGGCCGCGTCAGGCCCAGGCCTGAGGTGGCGCCCGGCCGGGCGTTGGGGTTCAGGGGATTGCCGGGGCCGGACCAGCCTAGTTTGAGGAGGATGGCTTGTGCGTCCATTTTTGGGGCGGGGTTGTGGGGTGTAAGATGTGGTGTGTGCTGTGTGCTGTGTGCTGTGTGCTGTGTGCTGTGGTGGTGGTGGTTAAGCGGGCATTTCTTGCGGATAGGTTGGGGGATTTCGTCTGTAATCGGATCGCGAGGTTGGTTTGGTTCCAGTTGTAGTCGGATCGTTCAGAGAGTGAAAACTCGCCCGTCTACCTAGTCGGTTTGCCAGAGAGTCTGAGATATAAGAGAGGAAGGAGATAGGGGAAGTTCAAGATGTAGAGACGGAGGGGAGGGAGAAGGTCGGTCAAGTTGA
This sequence comes from Aspergillus uvarum CBS 121591, assembly GCF_003184745.1. Lineage (NCBI taxonomy): Eukaryota > Fungi > Ascomycota > Eurotiomycetes > Eurotiales > Aspergillaceae > Aspergillus > Aspergillus uvarum. The sequence goes on from NW_020291312.1 coordinate 395,532, forward strand.
GAACCTTGAAAAATTATTTGAATTCCCGCGGATAAGAGACCGAATGATAAGCCTGGGTTCTGACGTGTGCACTACATGATTACCAACAAGGTGCAAGTTTTCAACAAGCGAGTCGCGTGGTCTAATGGTTATGATTTCTCGTTCACATCGCAAGAAGTGTTAGCTACTCTAGCGCCGAGAAGGCTCCCGGTTCGATCCCGGGCGCGACTATCTTTTTTTTCTTTTTTTTGGTGCTGCTTGGTTGGGGCTGTTTTCTGTGTGCTGGGAGAGAGATGAACTCGATTTATGTGTATGGTATGTTATGGTATGGGTATTGATTGTGCTGTTTTATGTTTTGTGAGGCTCATATGTAGTGATGACGGTGGTTTGGGTTCTTCTGTTGTATAATCGTCATGCCTTGGTGTGGTGGTTGGGCAAGGTGATAATATATCTACTTGCCGCGGTGCGGATGTACAGTCCGGTACCATTAGGTGGCCAATCGTGTTTTATCAGTGACCTAGCTTTAGTTATAGAATTGTCCAGGTCTCGTGATAGCATTGTATTTCCGTAGAAAATAGTAGTTACCTGTCACCCGAGGCATTTATGTGGACTGTTCTCAACACTTGCACATCGAAAACACAACCTGGCTTTGTTGTATAGGACTGTCGTTATATCAGTGGGCTTTCATGACAGTAGCCACAGCAATATAGGTTTGATGCTTCTAGCATTTCTGCAGAGACCTTCACCTCTAGCTGTACGGATATGAAAATACGAAAACCGGTTAAATAATGAAGCAGTGGGTTGGAGTGTGTGCATCCTCCGGCCTACTTGTACATGGCAGACCTGCATGGCAGCGACCCGATAGTGCGGTCCAAGTCATGCAAAGAAGGCGTCACCAGCCCTCGGCGTAAAAGCTACGCATCAAGCGACCCTAGTCCAGGCTGGATGCTCATTCTGCTGGTCGCGGAACAGGTCCTTCACCACCCTTCCACACACAGCCGACTATTGGAGCCATGCTCTATTCCATAATAGATAGGGTCGGCCATGCTCAGAGATTTAGTCTCAAGCATGGCACCTAATGGTCCGTCGGCTTCTAGAAAGCAAACCTCCACTGACTTACGGTAGGAACATGTAGGTAGCCGGATTCAGTAATCCCACCAGCCCCACACTCACATCACTATAGCGAGCCCTGCTATACCCATGTCTCCCACAGTCCATACATATAGAAGCCTCACCGGTGAGTACTGTACATTTATATGTCTCACCAAGTAAACTACCACCGTGCACGAGAGCTGCGAGCAAGTCATTGCCTCCTCCCCCGAGGGCTGGAAGCCTCCATTCTCCTGATTCAGACTCCTTCCCCGAGTCCGATATTATTCATCGAGCATGCGTTGGGTCTGCCGACTACAGCAGCTAGAGGTTAACTAGCTCCCGATCCGAGAATGGACATGCAGACGATGAATGCCCGCATGACATAGCTAGTCCCAGCCATCGATATATCACAGTGTGTGGTCATTAGAAGGCCCTGTTATAGGCCTATGACCTAGCATGTGCACAATACCGAAGCGTTCCCGCAAGCATTAGCAGGATTGGCCAGTGTTCTTCTCGACTCAAAACCTGGGATCAGACCTTCCGTTTTAAATGAGTACGTACTGTACCTTGCCTATCCCTGGCTCCGACTCCAGTGGGGTTTAGTGGAGCCTCCATTTCTGACAACCCACAAATCAGCCAGAAGGGACTCGGCCTAGTTGGTTGGTCCTGAGTTGATGCTTTCAAACCGACTAGTTTGATGCTAAGAGATGAATGTGTGTGCGTGTGTGCGTGTGTGCGTGTGTGCGTGTGTGCGTGTGGGCGTGAGGGGGTTTTGTGTGAACTGAAGTGGAGGAGGCAGATGCCAGGCAGTTCAGCACAGCCGCAGCAATATAAGACCCAAGAGACCCCAAGAATTTGCCGAGACTTTTTGTGCAATTTGCTCTCGAAACGAGGGGCTTAAGACAAGAGCAGTCATTATCATCAGTCTGAATATTCGCCTTTCAGACACAGTGAGCCACCTGCCGCTTGTCACCATCGATGATTCGGTGAAAGAGCATTAGTCAAGTCACGCGCTAAGTCATAAGGAGCGAGTAGTCGCTTGTCCTTCTACCAATGCGACCAAATCTATGAGAGAGAGAGAGAGTATGTGCGTGCGTGTGCGTGTAGTTATCTAGAATGTAGCACGAGCATCTCGTACATGCTCTACTGTGAGGTCAAGAGGTTCATGGGGACCAGAGTTGAGTTAGTGGTCGTCCCGGTTGCTCGTCGAGTCAAGCGGTGATTATCACCGAGTAAAAGCGAGCAATGGACCAGTCCAAGGAGAAAAGATCCACGTTGTTGGTGTTGAGTTTGGTGGGGGAAAGGGGAATGTGGAAAAGGAAAAAAAAAGGGCCTGGCCCCCAATCCCAATGTGGCTGGTGGTTCCCAGTCCGATCACTGTCTGTTCTGAGCGGGCAGTAACTGCAACTGGATCGGCAAGAAATCCAGGGGAAAACGATCTGTTGAACCCGGTGAAACTGACAACCCACCCAAGATGATGATCGAATCATGAAATCAACAAGAAGCGAAAGAGAGAAAGACAGAGGCGCCGCTCCCCACCACCTCGCATGAATCGTGGCAGGCTTGATAGGAGGGAGGAGGAAAACGTGGTTGTTTGGGATGCGGCTTGGTAAGGCGCCCAGACCTCGGGGGCGCTCGTTGGACCCTGGAATAGGATCGATAACAGTGAAGCAAACTGGAGGCGGTTTTGGGAAGGGTAAAACGGCGCTTATCCAAGGCCTGTGATATGGTACCAAACTCTGAACCATGAAGGCACATATGTATGCATGCCGCATGAGGGGCTGCAAGGCTGCTTGGATTTAGAAAAGGAGAGCCTCGGACGAGATTGTTCTACTCCGTACGTATGTACAAGTAAGGATATACCTAGATCACTTACTCCAGGCTGGAATCCGTAGTCGAAAAGGCAGGCAGTACCAAGCTCAGCTCCAGGCTCAGCTAAACAGAGAGCCCAGCCCAGGTCAATCCGACTCCGACTCCATGACTGCCCAAGGTTTGCGTTTGTCAAACCAACTGGCTTGCTTGGTTGACTGAAAACATCCAACAAATCACAAATACACGGGTGATTTCTCCGAAAATTACTTGTGTGACTCGAGTGGAGACTGATTCACTAATAGTTCTCTCTTATTGACCTGTTCGCAAGGAAAGTGCAAGAGAGGGAAACCTGAGCGTCCAAGAAGACGATATGAAATCGATTCGGGAGCTCCAATACTTCTATCCGAACCCATGGATGGACGTGTGCTTACGCGGCGCGTTGTCAGTGGTAACTTATCAAATTACCGGCACGACGATACCCTAAAACACAGCCGCGGCCGAGGAGAGAAACCATACGAGTAGTCTAACATATCGCTGAGCTCAGGGACTGACTACGATAGCCAGCCACTCTTCGCGCCAGGATCGCACTGCAGCAAGCAAGAATTGCCACACACCTCTTCTTTCAGCAAGACAAATGCATAATAGCAAGTCGATCTTATGGCTATCCTCTGCAGGAGTCCAGTGTCCCAGCGCCAGCAGATAGTTTCTTTGGATGACCATTCATCAACTCGAGGGATTGAGGGGTGGTTACGTTCTGGTGCAGAATGGCAAAATCTCATGTCAGAAGCTTGACGAGGGGGCACAAAGGGCCAGATGACCAAGACATGCGTGGCCGAACAAATTTTCTTGGATAATCTTAGTGGGGGCGGGGAAACAGGACGAACGGATTGAACAGTCCAGTCCGTCCAGCGCTTCGCAGCAGCATGCAGCAAACCACCCACTCACCATGGACCCGAGAGTCTGGGAAGCGGTGTAACGATCAACACGGGTCAGTCGAGCCTACAAGCCTTAATTACATCGAGGTCACAAGGCAACTCCCCTCCGTCAATCGGACGCTGACCGGGGGACCCGGCGCCAAGCGGGCGGATAACGATGGGCTCCAGGCTGTCGACCACGGAGGACAAGAGCAAGAACCTGCATATCTTGCATATGTAAACTGTACGCACTGCCTCCATGCATCAAGCTTAAGCAGCTGCGGCAATCCAGAGGATGAGAGTGGCTTCCCGGCCTGTGCTTCCTGTTTCACATACATACATGGGGTACTTTGAATTCGTGTCTTACTACTACCCCGGACTGCAGGTCAGGCACCTCGATGGGAGTTCATGAACCTGTGGTAGGCATACCCCATAATAAGCTTCCAGGGTTATCTGGTTATCACCCCCCCTTCATCATCCCGCCCTGAAAGACTGGATGTAACCTTAACTAACCCTGTCCGTGATCAAACGACACTAGACACGTCGGGGGAGACTAGAGATGACGAGATGCTGAAAGTAAAACTCTAAATCCACACAGGACTTTTGGCCATGGCCGTGGGTTCAGGATCCTTCCTTGAAGTTGCTTCCATCCTGATCGTCATCGTCGTTTCTTCGATATATCAGCACCACCGTGCTGGATCGGACTAACGAACATGAGTCAATTCTCCAACAGAGCCTCTCCCGAGCATGTTGTCAATTGCCACTTGAACCGTGAACCCGAGCATATCCTCGCTAAGAATGGGGAAGAGATCGACCCTGGTCTCCAGCTCGGAAACGGATGCACGCAATGCCGTATGAACTAGGCGATTCCCAATTCTGGCTGACAACCGTAAAAAAAAAAAAAACCGCCAATCCCAACCCTGTGGACTAATCAGTGAGTTAGTTGGTTAGTCAGTTGAGTCAGTTAGTGGATACGTAGTTGGCGTCTTCTAGGCTTGGGCGCTACGTTACCTACTATGTACTAGGTAGTAAACTACGGGCGAAAGCTGGAAGAGGGAGAAGCCCACGGCCGGAGCTGCGAGTTGAATCCTTCACCCAGCGATTTGGTAGACTAAATGCCGCGGTCTGTCTAACTGACGCCGCTGGCTGGGCCTGCCTGAGAATGCTGGCACCCCACCGCCAATCGGCCGGAGATATTGTTGCGCGTAGTGTCAGTGGCCCAGCGGTCCAGTTGCCCAAAGTGGTTCACAGGGAAACTTTCCTTCATTCAACTAAGTGTGGGAGACGGTCCGCATCCCGCCCGAAAGTCACTTTGCCTAAAGTTCTTTGGGGAAAGGGAAGGGAGGAGCCTGGAGGGAAAAGACCCATCCACGGTTCAATCGATGAATTCTATTCCTCGATCCATCTCTCTTGAGTCTTGAATCCATCTGCCCATGCTTCTTCCCTCGGCCCTGGTGGTGACCTTTTTCCCATCATTTAATCTTTTTGATTTCCTGGAGATTTTTTTTTTTTTTTTTTAGGTTGGTTTTTTGTTGTTGTTTTTCTGTGTCTCTTTTTTTCTTATTTATTTTTTCTTTTCCCAGTTTCTTCTTTCTCTCCTTGATGTTCTCTTTCCGGCCCTCTATATTTTTTTCTGGTTTCTTCCCCTTTCTTTGTTTCCCACCCCATCTCAAAACCCCCAGTGTTATACTTCCATGGCGGCCGATGGGAATGCTCCCGCTCAACCATGGTACACCTTCAATAATCCCGCGTTAGTCTACTGGTGATACCACCGATTCCTCGCCAACTTACCTTCTGCAATTGCAAGCGTTACGTTGGGAGGAACGGGGGCTGAAGTCTCCGCCAAGTATGCTCACATCGTAGCTAGATAGATCGAGCTTGGCCGTTACATATTACCACTCACATCACCTAGACCCAAACCGCCTGTCAACAACACCTGGCACGAAATGCTTTGTGAAATGTTTGTCCTTGGCTGTTGATGTAGGGCGTGAATGATATGATTCCCGTAGGTTGAAAAGTATGTATAGCTTATTGTCATGGATTTTCCTTTTACAGATGCTCTTAGATAAAAAAGAAAAAAAGAGAAAAAAAAACACTCCCCCCCCCCATCGAAGATATAATGAAATTGCCAAAGGGAGGGGAGGGCATGGATAAAAATGGTAAATAGCAGCAGGCGCTAAAAGATCCGCCTAAAAGCAGTGGGTTCAGCGTCTATGCTGGATAGGGAAACAGAATGACCAGCATGTGGTGTGGCAGGGCCTAAAGTATGTTAGTTTGGTGCGGTTAGTCGGTATGGCCAGTACACATGCGGGCATGGTACACTGTCAGGACCGTGTGCGTTCCATCAGCAATGATTGCTTTCGTGAATCTAGGAGAAATTAAAGATCGAGTCGGGCCCGACTACTCGGTAGTATTTCTACTCTTGTGATGAAAATGAAGATAGTGGTGATGTTGATGGTGATGGTGGTGATAATGATGGTGATCATAAGGTGTAGTCTAAGGTTGACTCTCTTAGGCTCATCCACAGCTGAGCCTCTAAATTGTAAGTAGATAAAGTAAAGTACGTAGTGTCTAAGATATCCATGATCTATCTATTCGTCTCGTTTAATGCCAGAAAAAAAAAAAAAAGAAGCTCTCCAGATCCCATAGATACTAGAGCAGCCCCTGTACCATGGTTGATAGAGGGGCTTTACTCTGGGGAATAGCCAATAAGCTCTGGAAGTTTCCCTTAGTCATGGCCGGCCCCGACACATCCTCAGCCCATCGTCCATCGTTGTTCTCGGTTCGGAGTCGATTTTGGTTAGGTAGTGACTGACTGAGGGCTAGTTAGATTTCTACGTACTATGTAAGCACTGTACTGTACATACATAATAGTACCTACCTTCATACCTTACATACCAACCAACATGCTACAACTACTCACCTAGTACAGTACTTAGTTATAGTACTCTTCTTCTTATTTGCTGTATGAATTGATACACATCTAAGCCTCTCTCTCCCGCAACGGCTCTCCAGCAGAATCAAACAAACGAAGGATTCATCGTATGTCGCTCTAACATCTAAATTCATTCTAGCAATTCTCAGGCCTTCCACTGCAACCGCGCGCACTCTTTCCCTCCCCCCCCCCGCCTTCGCGCCCGTGGGCCCAACGGGAATGACAAGACAGCGGCTGTAACAACCTTAAAGCCAGGGTTGTTGGTTGCTTCAATGCTTTGGCCTTTTCCCTTTCATCCTCATCTCCATCGTCAACCCTTTTCTCCTGTTCTGTTCGGTTCCTCTTGTGCTTTGGTTCCTTTTCCCTTTGCCATTTCCGCCCTCCTCTCTCTGCTCTTAACTACCCCTTGACCTCTGCTCTTCAGTCTCGTGAATATTTTTGAAATTCTCCTCCTTTCCCCTCCCTCCCCCAGCTCGTTGCAATTGATCCCGCTCGGGACAGTTTGGTCCTTTAGATCCCACAGATAGTGGCTTCGGACGGACAGAGATTAGTGACGGTTCTCGACTTTCATACCATACCACAGGGCCCCGTGACCGCCATTCTCATTCTCATTCTCAGTGTCATTGCTCTTCCATTGTCCATCGTCCTCCTCTTCTTCTTCAGGTTGTGGTGTTCCCCGACGAATCTCCCAGCCAAACTACGCGGGGGCTCCATCAGGGACATCATTTTCCTCTTTGGTCTCGTTCTGTTGGTCCAGATCAAATAGAATTGATTGCAAATCAATCGATCTCTGCATGTGCGTGCGTGCCTGCTGTGGGACTGGATGTTGGAGATTCTACTAGCCTTCTGTCGTTTTTCCCTACTCAAATTTTCCTTTGCTTTTCCTGCCTTGCACGATTTCCTCACCCTCTCCGATCTCTTGTTATTCATTTGGGTCAACGAACGGCCTACCGCCCGCCCTGCCCCTCTTTGGTGGATCTGTATACTCTGAGATCAATTTCTACCTGCTTTGGTCCTCCTCATTGCTACTCTATGTACACTCTGACCGTCGAACTATATTTTCTGCTTCCAGCTCACATACATCTGGTGGGTTAACGGCTGTTCTTGGCCGTTGCTGCCCCTAATCAAGACTCTCCGCGTGCAATTCACTCGTACGCCGTCTGCTGCACCAACTGAGAGAAGTCTCCTTCTGACGATCTTTCCTCTCCTGGCCTCTACAGCCTATTCGGTCTACCTGAATGTTCGGGAACGAACAGGCTGTACATCATTCAACCGCTATGGCATCGCCTACTCGCAATTATTATACTTCTCCAGCAACGGCCCCCGCTGAGATAGCTCGCTCCAGGCAAAACTCAGATGTGATGGAGATTTACGGCATCACAGACCGCGAAAACCTAGAGCATAGTGCCGTCGATAGTAATGCTGCCAACCGCAATGGGTCTCCGAGCATGAGTAGTACTTACAGCAAGTAACGCTCCCCATTCCATCCCCCAATCCTGTTGAAAATCTGCCGCAATTAAGTGACTAATCTCCGAGCACGGCCATTCCGTGGCTCTCTGTGGTCTAGGCTCTCACAGAATTACCCCCCGTATGAAGAAAATGGCCGGATGTATCATGGTTTCCGGAAAGGAGTCTACATGTTACCATGCGACGAGCAGGAGCAGGACCGCCTCGACATCTTCCACAAGCTGTTCACGGAAGCGCGAAAATCGGACGGTCTAATCTATGCCCCGCACCCTTCGAATGGACGGTTCTTAGACCTGGGCTGCGGCACGGGTATCTGGGCCATTGATGTGGCACATAAGTATCCCAAGGCCCATGTGGTCGGAGTTGACCTCGCGCAAATACAGCCTGACAATCACCCTGAAAACTGTCATTTCTTTGCGCCATTCGATTTCGAGGGTCCCTGGGCCATGGGGGAGGATTCTTGGGATCTAATTCACCTGCAAATGGGCTGTGGCAGCGTTGTGGGCTGGCCAAACCTCTACCAAAAGATCTTTGCGCACCTTGCACCGGGCGCTTGGTTCGAGCAGGTGGAAATCGATTTTGAGCCACGCTGCAATAACCGTCCTTTGGAGGAACTGGCTATGTGGCACTGGTATCAATACTTGAAGCAAGCAACACAGGATACAATGCGACCAATAGCACACAATTCTCACGAGACGATCAAGCAGCTCGAGGAAGCTGGCTTTACGCAAATCAACCATCAAATCGTGGGCCTACCGCTCAACCCGTGGATCCCTGATAAGCACGAGAGCAAGGTCGCCCGGTGGTACAATCTGGCAATCTCAGAGAGTATTGAGTCTCTCGGTCTGGCACCATTCAGCCGGGTCTTCCAGTGGCCCGTGGACAAAATCAGGCGCATCTCTGAGGAGGTGAAATCCGAAGCCTTTAACCCAGACATACATGCTTGGAACCTCTTACATATCTATCAAGCGCGAAAGCCCTTTCCCAATTGACACTACTGGGTTGATGGTCAATGCAGGACTGATTCAAAAACATACGCTGATTTTGAAGTTTGCGTGCGGTTCTCGACATGGACGGCGGTGTATGACACCGTTCACGGCATCCATGTTCGCTTCTTATTTGCTAGGTGTTGTGGTAGAGTCATGCATTGACCCGTCTTTCCCTGCATCTTCCAGCTTGTGTGGACATGCATCTCTGCATTGCAGTTGAGTTGGTTGACTTGACAGCACCCGACTGTCTCGCACATCGCAATGAAGTTCGCGAGAGGCTCATCAAGTTTTCAGTTGCGCTCCGTGTTGGCTCCTGCTCAATTGACAACGGAGCGGAATGCATCCCTAGGATCAATGCAAAATGCAAGGGAGATCTATCCTACCTGCATTTCCGGCTTGCATAGGCGGTGCAACTCATCGGATCCTTTGGCAGCATACATGCTGAAAGTCTTTCCGTGGCATCTTCCCGTGGAGGCCGCTGCCTGGGGACTTGAACTGGGAAAGGCCCAGCAGAGTGCCGCATCCGTTCTGAATGTTAGTCAGATCCGAGTTCTATTGGACATGCCCGTGGCCGATTTGAGGGTCCGAGCGTCTGTAGAATATTCACGGAATAGTTTACCGACATTCACTGGTCCAAGCATTGAGGGCAATACTCCATTTTTTGATTACGGGAACCCCTTGACAAAGCTAGAGGCCGCGACCATGCAGAGCATTCTTTGCACTATCCCCTTGACAAATGGGGAAGAAAAGCATACAAGGGAACTATAAACCATGTCTCTGTGAGGAGCTTATCAGGTCTTCTTTCTTCCAACCCAGAAACTCCCATCAATCAACTCCGTAAGTATACCGAGTGCCAGATCCTTGCTTTTTTCGCCAAACGCCCAGCAACCTCCAAAGAATAACCTAGCTGACATGCTATGATATAGTAAAGCACAAACAGAAATGACTCACAGATCCATGGCAAATCGTGCGACACAAGGGATCAGGAGCACAAGATGGACTGATCAGCGCCGCCGGCCTTTTTGGCCCCGTGTAGTACCATTCTTACCGCTTGCAGTGCTTTCCTTTTCTCCCTCACTATTCGTGTTCATCCAGTCTCGACCTGCACCTGGACTGCGTCGCCTCATAGTGCCTGGACCGACAGCTACGATCTCTTCTTCGCTTTCGCTATCGGAGATGTCGAGCAGGACCGGCATCCGAAATGATGTGATTTCCTCCTCATCAGTGCCAGTTTTGATGGGCTCAATGGTGAGCACATCGGGAACTTCGTCTTCCTGATCCAGACGACGTTGGTGGATTTCTTCTGCTGGGTGAATGTCGAACTCGTCTTCGCGTTCGACGTACTCCACATTCTCCTCAACCTCACCGAAATCAGGCGCCAGCGCTGACCATTTCTGGGGAGTCACTATTGACCAAGTATAGATGCAGCCGGATTCCAGACCACAAGCTACGACCATCGGGCGACCAGGATGCCACTCTACCACCCCCAGCTCCTCCCGGGGACCCTCCAGGATTTTGACCAAAGACCCGTGACTCCGTTCCCATACGTAGATGTCGGGGTTCATGAATGTGGATGCCGTCACGAATTCTCCGGTCGAAGAAAAAGTGACGTGATTCCAGCTCAATCGATTAACTACATCCTGGAACTTGTGTTCCACCTGGAGTTTGATGTTGCTGGGCTCCAGATCAATGCCGAGCTGCGAGAGGTCCGGCATGAGAATCGTGCGTATCACGCGATCGGAGCTGTTCACCAACAGGTCCCGGCCATTGCTGGCTAGACGAAGTAGAATCACTACTCCATTGCACAGACGAGTAGAATGGATAGTGGTGCACGTCTGGGTCTCTATGATGTTGATCCAGCCCTTCGACGTGCCTGCTATGATATGATTCCCTAGGGCGGTGAAAATGGTCACACAGGTCGAGTGCTTTGCATCTTGTGCAGCTTGTTTAGCAGCAGCCGCGGCGTCAAGCTCCTCGCCTTTGGCGGGAGGCGGACGGAAAGGTGCAGAAGGGAGAATGCGCTTGACAGGTTTAGAGGAGGAGACGTCGACAAGAACGGGCTGATCTTCGAACAGAGAGGCGACAAAGAGTAAACTAGACGAAGAGGGATATTAGTCGACAATGCGATATGGATTGACAGGGGAGTCTCGTACTGGTTATAAGGATGTAGTTCGGCGATATATACAGGCGCCTCGAAGCGAACGGTGCGAACTCGGGAACCATCTTTCAGATCCCACAAGATACATTTCCAGTCCTGAGAGGAGCTTAGAAGATATCTACCGTCTCTCGACCAGCTAGATTCCCCAATCAGATTAGTTCCTTTTGTCCAAACCATGCAGACGAGAAAGGTTCCGTACCTCAGTGATTGGATCTGTCTGGTATGACCGCGTAGCTTGCGTGCTACCCCATTGGTTTCCACGTCAAAAATGACCACTGTACCATCCACCTAAGGCTGAAGATTACTATAACGGTTTGAAAGAAACACGCGATTTGCGGTATGCTTGTGATGAGTAGACCAACCCGACCGGACGCCAAATAATCTCCCTTGCGGTTAAATCGTAGACACGTAGCATGGCCGCTTCCTGTCAAAGTCAGCGCTAGAATCGAGCAGTGATGCCAAGGGCGAAACATACTAAGCTTTTCCGATAATGTGTCGGGATAGTCCTGGGCGAGGACGAAGGGATCAATGAGGGACAAATTCATAGCGTAGTGTTGAATGACCGAGCCGCGGCTCAGAGACCAATGATGGTATTTAGAGCGTCATGCAAGGGAAATATGAAAAGCGATCCCAGCCTGCAGAGAAAGGCCGGGAGAGGATTGCGAAAGGGACCATGCAGGATTACCAGTAGCAAGTTGCTATTGTTATTCACCAAGCAGGCGGGGGGGAGAGAGGGGAGAGGAAACCGAGCGACCGAGATCTTCTATATTCGTATTTCAAAGGTGGAAGATGCAGCAGAAAGATGGAAAGCGGGTGGCGGGCGGTGAGAAAGGGTCCTTTGAAGTGAGGGCGGCTGACTCCACTTTACTTTCACTGTAAGCAAGCTGATTGGCTACCACCTTATTTCCTGGGCTTAGTGTGAATGAGTTATAAAGCCGGGTGAGTTAGCGCGACGAGGTGCGGCTCAGAAAACTCGTTGCCCCATTGCCGACTAACCTGACGTCCATTCATCTCCCTTCCATCACCTCGACACGCCTTCCCTCCATCATATCCCCCCCCACGACCATCGCGTTTTGCATCGCGATATCACCTATACGGCACTGAGATATCGCCAAGCACGATCGCGTCCCTCTCCTCCTCGCCCTTTTTCGAGCTTTCGCAAAGTCGGTGGATCTAGGTCGCAGGCGCCCTCGTGGCAAGGGCTGCCAGAGGCCTCAGCCGGCCAGCTCGCTTTCTTCTCCTCCCCTCCCCCCTCAACGTCTCTTCCATCATCGCCGTATCTCTGTCAATAAAGGTTGCCAGCACAGCTTCCTTACATTTACGACTTCGTCACCTCACGTCTTCGCGCGACCACCACGTCTCGAACCCCCCCGTTGATCGACTGACGCAACGCACCGCTTTTGAAAAGAACACCTCACCGCGACCACCGTCATCATGGCGAACGTTTACTTCCCATATTCCAAGGCGCCTTTGCGCACCATTAAGGAAATTCAGTTTGGTCTTTTCTCCCCGGAGGAGATCAAACGCATGAGCGTGGTTCATGTTGAATACCCGGAGACGATGGTTTGTTCTTCCCGGTGTTCCTTCAAAGCACGAAGCGGCCGCGGGTGGCGCTAACGCGGGAAACACTTCCCAATAGGATGAACAACGGCAACGTCCGCGCACAAAGGGCTTGAACGACCCCCGCCTCGGAACGATCGACCGACAATGGAATTGCGAGACTTGCGAGGAAGGTCAAAAAGAATGCCCCGGGCACTTCGGACACATCGAGCTGGCGACTCCCGTTTATCATATTGGTATGTTGACCGGCAAACAACCATAAACGAAATCCAATCAGATGAAATGCTGCGAATAATACTAACTTGTCTCGCTTTTTGCGTCTTTCAGGTTTCTTGACTAAAATCAAGAAGCTCCTTGAGACGGTCTGCCACAACTGTGGCAAGATCAAGGCCAATACGGTTAGTCATCCCTTTAGGGATGGCAAATCTACTACGGCAGTTTTGCTAACTTAACCCACCAGTCCGATTCTAAATTTCTAGATGCCCTGCGCATGAGGGACCCCAAGAAACGATTCGATACCATCTGGCGCCTTTCCAAAGATGTGCTGATCTGCGAAGCCGACCCTCCTCCGGATGACGAGGATCCGTTCTCGAAAGAGAATTCCAAGCCGTCGCGGATGCATGGTGGATGTGGTAACGCGCAGCCTACCATCCGCAAGGAGGGTATCACGCTCGTCGGCACTTGGAAGCCCAACAAGATGATGGATGAGATGGATATGCAACAACCCGAGAAGAAGACCATCACTCCTCTAATGGCTCTGAATGTCTTCCGCAGCATCACTCACGAAGATACCCGCATTATGGGCTTGAGCAATGATTATGCTCGTCCTGAGTGGATGATTATTACAGTCCTTCCAGTCCCCCCTCCGCCGGTCCGTCCTAGTGTGGTTGTCGGTGGTAGCACCAGTGGCCAACGTGGTGAGGATGATTTGACTTACAAGCTTGCTGAAATCGTTCGAGCAAATCAGAACGTTCAACGCTGTGAGCAAGAAGGTGCTCCCGAACACGTTGTGCGCGAGTTCGAGTCTCTCTTGCAGTATCACGTCGCCACCTACATGGACAACGATATCGCGGGTCAGCCGAAGGCCATGCAGAAATCCAACCGTCCAGTCAAGGCTATCCGCAGTCGTCTAAAGGGTAAAGAAGGTCGTCTCAGACAGAATTTGATGGGCAAGCGTGTCGACTTCTCTGCTCGTACCGTCATTACCGGTGATCCGAACCTGTCACTCGAGGAGGTCGGTGTGCCGAAGAGTATTGCCAAGACATTAACTTACCCGGAGGTCGTGACCCCATACAATATCGAGAAACTGCAGCAGCTTGTACAGAACGGCCCGAATGAGCACCCTGGAGCTAGGTATATCGTTAGAGACAATGGAGAACGCATTGATCTTCGCCATGCTCGGAGAGCGGGAGGCCAGCAGTTGTTGTATGGATGGAAGGTGGAACGCCACCTGATGGATGGTGATGTGATTCTCTTCAACCGTCAACCATCTCTGCACAAGGAATCCATGATGGGTCACCGCGTTCGTGTCATGCCGTATTCGACTTTCCGCATGAATTTGTCTGTGACGTCCCCTTACAACGCCGATTTCGATGGTGATGAAATGAACTTGCATGTCCCTCAGTCTGAGGAATCGCGCGCTGAGCTCAGCCAGCTCGCACTGGTGCCGATGAACATTGTCTCCCCCCAGCGAAACGGCCCACTTATGGGTATCGTGCAGGATACTCTTTGCGGTATCTATAAGATTTGCCGACGTGATGTCTTCCTGACGAAGGATCAAGTCATGAATCTGATGATGTGGGTACCCGACTGGGACGGTGTTATTCCTCCCCCAGCTATCTTGAAACCCAGGCCGAGGTGGACTGGAAAGCAGATGATCAGTATGGCTCTGCCTCCTGGTTTGAACCTCCTCCGTGTGGACAAGGATAGCTCGCCATTGGCGGAGAAGTTCTCTCCTTTGGCTGATGGTGGTCTCCTCATCCACGGAGGACAGTTGATGTATGGTATGTTTTCTAAGAAGACTGTCGGTGCCAGCGGTGGCGGTGTCATCCACACCATTTTCAACGAGAACGGGCCTTGGGCTGCCGTGGGTTTCTTCAACGGTGCTCAAAGAATCGTCAACTACTGGTTGCTACACAACGGTTTCAGTATCGGTATTGGTGACACCATTCCTGACGAGCTAACAATCCAGCGGATTGAGAACTGTGTGAAGAACCGTAAGAAGGAGGTCGAGGAAATCACTGCCAGCGCCACCGACAATACACTCGAGCCCCTCCCCGGTATGAACGTCCGTGAGACTTTCGAGAGCAAGGTCTCGCGTGCTCTGAACAATGCTCGTGATGAAGCTGGTAGCGAGACGGAGAAGAGTTTGAAGGACCTGAACAACGCCATTCAAATGGCTCGTTCCGGTTCCAAGGGTTCAACCATTAACATCTCTCAGATGACTGCTGTCGTGGGACAACAGTCCGTCGAGGGTAAGCGTATTCCTTTCGGTTTCAAGTATCGGACTTTGCCACATTTCACGAAGGACGACTATTCTCCCGAGTCTCGTGGTTTCGTCGAGAATTCTTACTTGCGTGGGTTGACTCCGACCGAGTTCTTCTTCCATGCTATGGCTGGTCGTGAGGGTTTGATCGATACCGCCGTCAAAACTGCCGAAACTGGTTACATTCAGCGTAAGCTGGTCAAGGCGCTTGAAGAGGTTATGGTCAAGTACGATGGTACCGTCCGTAACTCTCTGGGTGACATTATCCAGTTCATCTACGGAGAGGATGGGTTGGATGGTGCCCACATCGAGAACCAACGTGTCGATGTCATCAGGTGCTCGGACGACAAGTTCCGTGATCGTTTCCGCGTGGATCTCATGGACCCTGAGCGGAGCCTTGGACCGGAGGTTCTGGAACAAGCCAATGAGATTGCGGGTGATGTTGAGGTCCAGAGACATCTGGATGAAGAATGGGAACAGCTTCTCAAGGACCGTGCATTCCTGCGTACCGTGGTCAAGGAAGACGATGAGATGATGCAACTTCCGATCAACGTGCTACGTATTCTAGAGACGGCTAGATCCACCTTCAAGATCCGTGATGGGGCCATCAGTGACCTGCACCCCGCGGAAGTCATTCCCCAGGTTCGCGCTCTCCTGGATCGCCTGCTGGTTGTGCGTGGTGACGATGTTATCTCGCGTGAGGCTCAAGAGAGTGCGACGATGCTCTTCAAGGCTCAGCTCCGCAGCCGTCTTGCATTCAGACGACTGGTTACTGAGTACTCCCTGAACAAACTTGCGTTCCAGCATGTCATTGGAGCCATCGAGATGAGATTCGCGAAGGCTGGTGCTAACCCCGGCGAGATGGTTGGTGTGCTTGCGGCTCAGTCTATCGGTGAGCCTGCTACGCAGATGACTTTGAACACTTTCCACTTTGCTGGTGTTTCGTCCAAGAACGTCACCCTCGGTGTCCCACGTTTGAAGGAAATTCTGAACGTTGCTACCAACATCAAGACGCCTTCCATGACGGTCTACCAGGAGGCTGGAAACACCTTCAACAAGGAGAGTGCGAAGCAACTTCGTAGCGCTGTCGAGCATACCAGCTTGCGATCCGTCACGGAGGCTACCGAGATCTACTACGATCCGGACATTCAAACCACTGTCATCGAAAACGATAGGGATATGGTGGAGTCCTACTTCATCATTCCCGAGGATGTCACGGATGACTCGTCCCGCCAGTCTAAGTGGTTGCTGCGTATCATCCTCAGTCGCCCTAAGCTTCTCGATAAGGGGCTTACTGTTCAGGACGTCGCTTCCAAGATCAAGGCCGCCTATCCCAAGGATATCGCTGTTCTGTTCAGTGATAACAACGCAGACGAGCAGGTTATTCGTATCCGCCAGATCCAGGATTACAAGGAAGACGAGGAAGATGAAGACATCGAATACGATGTCACGCTCAAGAAACTTGAGCAGCATCTTCTGGACACCCTAACCCTACGTGGTGTTCCTGGAGTGGAGCGAGCGTTCATTAATGAGAAGAGCAAGGTTCGCGTCCTGGAAGACGGTTCGCTCTTTGCTAGCAAGTCCGATCCGCTCTGCAAGGAATGGGTTCTCGAAACCAGCGGTTCGTCACTTGGTGAGGTCCTGGCAATCCCTGGTGTCGACGCCTCTCGCACATATTCCAATCAGTTCATTGAGGTCTTCGAAGTGTTTGGTATCGAGGCCGCTCGTACTGCTGTGCTTCGCGAATTGACCCAGGTGCTGGCGTTCGACGGTTCTTATGTCAACCACCGTCACTTGGCGCTGTTGGTTGATGTGATGACTGTCCGTGGCTATTTGACTCCGGTCACCCGTCACGGTATCAACCGCGCTGACAATGGTGCTCTGATGCGTTGTTCGTTCGAAGAGACTGTGGAAATTCTGTTGGAGGCTGCCGCTTTCGGTGAGCTTGATGACTGCCGTGGTGTGTCGGAGAACTTGATTCTGGGACAGATGGCACCTGCTGGTACTGGAGAGTTCGACATCTACCTCGACCAGAACCTTTTGAACACCGTGGTGTCGGACAATGCCCGCCACGGCGTGATGGGAGCCGTTGGTGCCAAGGATGCGATCTTCTCGGATGGCGCTGCTACGCAGTATGACACTGGTTCGCCCATGCAGGCCAGTGCCTACATTGGCTCGCCCGATCCGGAATCGAACTTCTCCCCAATTCGTCAGGCAGGCGCCGAGACCCCGGGTGGTTTCACTGAATACCAGCCCAGCGGCGGCTTTGGAGGTGGTTTCAGCCCGGCGGCCACGAGCCCAGCTGGTTATTCCCCCAGCAGTCCGTTCAGCGCGAACCCGACTTCACCTGGATATTCTCCTACGTCGAGCTACTCGCCTACCTCTCCAGGTATGGCTATGACCAGCCCTCGCTTCATGACATCTCCTGGATTCTCCCCCGCCAGTCCTTCATTCGCCCCAACTTCGCCAGCCTACTCTCCTACGTCGCCGGCGTATGGGCAAGCCTCTCCTACGTCGCCTTCTTATTCGCCCACCTCGCCTGGGTTCTCACCGACGTCCCCGAACTACAGTCCTACATCCCCCAGCTTCAGTCCAGCGTCGCCGGCGTTCAGTCCTACCTCTCCAAGCTACAGCCCGACCAGTCCTGCCGTTGGTGGTGCCCGACACCTGTCACCTACCTCACCCACCTCTCCCAAGTACACGCCGACATCGCCTGGATGGTCTCCTACGAGTCCTCAGACGTACTCTCCAACGTCTCCCAACTTTGCCGGCTCGCCGACGTCTCCTGGTGGGCCTACATCCCCAGGCTACAGCCCGACGTCGCCGGCTTTCAGCCCTACGTAAGTGTCTCTCCCCTCAGACAGGGTACAACAAGATACTAATCTGCATGCAGGTCTCCACGCCAGTAAAGTCCGAGCTTTCGTGATGTGTCTCCTTACGACTTTCGCTGTATCATTGTATTATCACCTCATCCTGACAAGTTGGAAAGGGAGAAAAGAAACGAAAAAAAACATCTTGCATTGTATGTTGCGGAATTGGTTGGTTATATCATGCCGAAATTTGGGCGTTTGCAGCCTGCTTCTCTTTCCCATTCCCATTCTAAATGTATGTTCTTTTTCTTTTCTTCTTGCACCAGCCTGCAGGTTTATTACCCTTATTCAATACTAGTTTTCCTCCAAGCCAGTCTGCTGAAATTGCGAATGGGTTTCTTGGGCCTGGTTTCATGCTTCTTTTTGTCGTTTCCCTTTTTTTTTTTTTGTGTGCATTTGAAATACCAAGCGTTTAGACCAGACTATGCTCATGCATCATGACCTGATCATGAGGAATGAGTGGGTTTACCGAGAAATGTCCCTTTCGCGTGAAATTGCATGGAGGATATTTCTTTCGTTCCTTTCAATTGTTGCGTGTATTTGCTGCTCTTGCTGCGATCGATGGCCGGGGTTCTGCCCTGTACACAGACATACGAATGCGGACGGGCCCATTGATTTGCAAGAGCTTATGACCTAATAAAAAAGACCCAAAAAATGTGAAAATATCCCATCGACCCGACGCTAAGCTGGAGTAGAATATAGTGGCGGTAGATGAGTGAATATGTTGTAGATGTGGTGGGAGGAATAGTAGTAATAAGTGACTTAATACTGTCGGGGAAACGCCAGGTGGCCGCTTTCCTTTCCGCCTTGCCGTGCGCCGGAGATAGCGTGAGGAGAAACCCATCCAACATCATCATCATCACTGATTGCCGGTTATCCACCAGGAAGTGAGCTCAGAGTCGCCATGCGCCTCTCATTGCTCACCTCTACTAGAATCTCCCTGACAACATGAAGAACCGCTGGTTATGGCACATTCTGCCACTGGCGCTACGTGAGTGCCTCTGCTGCTCTCTATTCTTCGCGGGCGGAGCTGGACCCGAGCTCGACAATGACGGACGCGATAGCCATGGCCCCTGACTGACTTCTGTTGCCTTCCATATTTAGTGCTGCTGCTGCAGGCCTTCCTAGTCGAATGTAATGATCAAGTTGAAGATCTATCCTCCACGATAGATGCTGTACATGAATCCCAGACGCCATTCGTCCAGTCCTCAAGCCGGGCTGAGGATGCCGAAGTCCCACTGGGCCAAGGTGAGATTGATCTGTCATCTCATCCTCATCTCCATCCATTCTCTACCGCGATCAACACCCGTGTCTAACCACGTTTCTTTGGTCTAACCAGAACGCGTCGAACATGCCCTTCGAATCCTGCGAGACGCCAAACTCTCCGTCGTCGCTCCGGACACGAAACCCTCCGGCCTGGTGGGGTACGCCTGGTACTATGCCCAGGAAGCTTTCCGGATCCTTTTCATGAACGCACCGAGCGCCTCGTCGGACGGCCACCACCGCCCTTCCAAGCCAAAGATCCATCCGGATGTCGCCAAAGCCGTGCACGAGCTCACGGTCGCCGCGGAGGAGGCGCACAACGCGGACGCGATGTTCCTGCTCGCGGAGATGAACTTCTACGGCAACTTCACGCACTCGCGCGATTTCCCACGCGCCTTCCACTGGTACCAGGCACTGGCGTCCGCCACGGGCAACAGCACCGCCCAGTATATGCTGGGGTTCATGTACGGTACGGGCGTGGGCGGCGCCGTCGAGCGCGACCAGGCCAAGTCCCTCCTGTACCATACCTTTGCGGCGGAGGCCGGCAACACCCGCTCGGAGATGACGCTGGCGTATCGCCACCATCAGGGCGTCGGGGCCCCGCGCGACTGCGACCAGGCGACCTACTACTACAAGCAGGTGGCCGACAAGGCGATCGCGTATCTCCGGTCCGGCCCGCCGGGCGGCCAGAGCATGATCCGCGAGTCGTACCGGTGGGCGGACGAGGAAGGTGGCGTCTACGGTGAGGGCGCAAGTGTGTCGACGGCGGGGCTGCGGGATTCAGCGCATTCGGGGGCTGACGCGAATTTGGAGGATGTTCTGGAGTATCTGGATCTGATGTCACGCAAGGGCGAGCTGAAGGCTACGTTCAGCCTGGGCAAGATGTACTACGAGGGCGGGCGGGGCCTGCCGCGCAATTTCCGCCGGGCGATGCGGTATTTCAAGCAGGTCACGCGGCGGTATTGGAATCAGGATGGCTCCGTGAACCCCAATCACCCCCAGGGAATCGAGAAGTTGGCGGCGAAGGCGGCGGGCCATGTTGGGCTGATGTATCTGCGTGGGGAAGGCGTGGAGCAGAATTTCGCGACGGCGTCCAGCTGGTTCCGCCGTGGACTGGCCAACGGCGACGCGCTGTGTCAGCACGAACTCGGCCTGATGTACCTGCATGGGTACGGCGTGACGCCGGACGCCTTCCGGGCGGCCTCGTACTTCCGGTCGGCGGCGGACCAGGACTTTCCGGCGGCCGAGACGAGACTGGGCGCTCTGTTCTTGGACCAAGGGGATGTGCCGACTGCCACCAAGTACTTTGAGCTGGCGGCCCGGTGGGGGTCGATGGAGGCGTTCTATTATCTCGCCGAATTGTCCAACAACGGGGTCGGCCGGAAGCGGCACTGCGCGATGGCGGCCTCGTATTACAAGATGGTGGCGGAGCGAGCGGAGGCCATCCATTCTTCGTTCGAGGAGGCCAACACGGCGTATGAGAGCGGGGACAAGGAGCGGGCGCTCATCCCCGCGATGATGGCGGCGGAACAGGGCTACGAGCACGCGCAGTCGAATGTGGCGTTCCTCCTGGATGAGCAGCGCTCGCTGGTCTCGTTGGATTCGATCCTCCCGGGCGCAGCCAAGAAGAGTCGACCAGCCTTACTCCGCAACGCCGCGCTGGCGCTAATCTACTGGACGCGGTCGGCCAAGCAAGCGAACATCGACTCCCTGATCAAGATGGGCGACTACTATCTTAGTGGCACGGGCATCGCGGCGGACGCCGAGAAGGCCTCGACCTGCTACCACACCGCCGCGGAAGCCCACTACAGTGCTCAAGCGTACTGGAATCTGGGGTGGATGCACGAGAACGGGGTGGCGGTCGACCAGGACTTCCACATGGCGAAGCGGTACTACGATCTGGCGTTGGAGACCAGCCCGGAGGCTTATTTGCCGGTGAAGCTGAGTCTGTTGAAGTTGCGGATGCGGGGATACTGGAATTGGCTGACGAATGGGGATATCAATCCCATTCAAGAAGAAGAGGGTACGTTTTGAACTCACACCACTTGCCCCCGATAGGAAAAAAAAACCGCTCGATGTAGTTGACACGAAACCACAAACGCAGCAGCCAAACCCCACCGCACCTTCAAGGAGTGGATCGCCGCGTTCATTGAAAATGACGAAGAAGAGGAGGCCAATTACCGCGCGCAGCTGTACAAGCGGGGTGAGGACGAGGAGGACGATCTGATGTCGGCGGGGCGCGGGCTGGACGAGCGCCATAACCACGATGATGGTTACTATGATGATTTGGAGTTGGATATAGATGAGAGCGTGCTGGAGGGGTTGATCATCGTGGGGTTGGCAGCGACTCTGTTGATCCTGGTGTACATGCGACAGCAGCGGAATCGCCAGAGACAGGACGGCGGGAATCAGGCTGTGGCTGGTGGAGGCAACCGCAATGGGAATGGGGTTGGAAATGGCAACGGGGTGGGCAATGGGAACGGATTCGGCGATCGAGGGTTCTTCCCTCGACCTGGGGATCCAGAGTTCGCGCAATGGGCGGCGGGGGGAGTGGGCCATTAGATTAGTTGGTTGGCGATGAAGAAACTGTAGTAGTAGTTTAGATGTGCAAAGGGTGCCTGAGCATGTGACTCCGGCTTATCGATAAGAGCAGCAGCTTTATCGCTCTGTCTGCTCTCGTCCTTGATCTCCAACTGAACTAACTTCATGATTGAGACTGAGCATGTTGAGACATTGCAATTCTTCTGCTACGCTTCTCAGTTGACTCAATACTAGATCCTCCAACAGACTACACCTAGTCCAGTTCAATATAAAGAGGAAGATGAGCAGCACGCACAAACGTCGTCGCCTCAACCCCTCACCGTCCGCCACCTTAACCAAGCCATTCAAGTCCCCGCTCCGCAGACCTGCTCCTGCCACAGAAAATCCACATGAGGCGGTGACTGGTAGTCCGACACTGAACACTGTAACTTCGGCGAAGGGCATGTTTCCCCCGTGGGGTGGTTGTCTAATGCACGCGAGCTAACGGCATCGCTCGGCTATAGATGCAGGTACAGCTGCAGGAACAGATTCAGGTACGGACAGCCCACACCGGCTACAGCATCAAGCCGTCCATATACTCACAGAATTGTTCTAATAACTCCGTTCCCAGCAACTGGCGCCGTCACAGCTACCACTACAATTACCGCAACCTCAACCTCAACTCCACGCCCCCAAAACCAGGCACGTACAGTCCCCCACCTGCTCTCGCGAACCCCGGCGCCGTCCGTGACCGAAAACTAACTCATCTACCTCCCCCAGCAGCAAAAACAACAACAACAACAGTCCAGCCCCAACCCAGACAGCACAACCCCCACCCCCATCAAACCTTCATCTCAATCACGCCCACGTCCACGCTCACGCCCACTTACCCTCACCGCACCCCGCACACCCCGCACACCCCAAAAACCCACCCCCCTCTCCGCCTCCTCCTCCCCCCCAACAACCGAGCTCTCCGCCCTAACCACCCAAAAAGCCACGCTCCTCGCGCACCTTCACGCCCTGACCGCTGAGCACGACACCCTCCAACAAGCCCGCCGCATCGAGACACAACACAAGACCGTCGAGCTGGAGCGGCTGATCCACAAGTGGAAGGGGATCAGCCAGCGCGCTGCGGAGGAGGTGTTCCTTGGGGCGAGGGAGCGGGTGAGCCGGATGGGGGGGTTACAGGTTCTGAAGGCCGGGGCGGGGTCTTGGGGGTGGGATTGTGAGGATCAGGATCCTTCTGCTGGGTTGCAGGGGCGCGGGCGGAGCTGGGAGGGGGATTTTGGGGATGGGAAGGGGGGTCAGGGGCAGGGTCATGATGACGGTGACGGGGAGGAGCAGGTTCGTTTACGCTTTTCTTTGATCCTGTTTTTCCCTTGCTGGTGGGCTGGGGAGAGTTGGTTGGTTGGTTGTGCTGGTGCTGACGCTGACGATGGCAGGAGCTTACGATGGAGGTTATGTTGAAGATGATGAAGATTGATTTCGGGGTTATTGGGTATGATGTTGAGAGAGAGGGGTGGGGTACTTAGGTTCGGGTGGTGTACTCGAGGTGTGGTGGATTGGTTTGAAGTATGCTCAAGATGTGGGTTCTGTTCGGGTTATGTTATCATGGGATGACCTGGTGTAAGTGGTAGGTTTGTTGATTGGGCTGTAAGGCTCCTCTATGCGGGTTTCTGATCTCAAGCAGGTTCATAGTCGATGCATTTTTATCATGATTCTGTGATTGAAATGCATGAGGGCACTTCTTAGCTATCAGAAAGCGATATTGCATATGCCAATCACTGGTACATATATCTTATCCTGCTATTGAGATGAGCAGCTACTCCTCGATATACTGCTCGAAGATCTTCCCAATCTGTTTGGCACTCTCCTTCGGGAGGCGCTTCTGCCCATTCTCATAATCCACATAAGTTACGCCGAATCGAGTCTCGTACCCCTCGGCCCACTCGAAGTTACTGCGCAGCAAAGTCAGCAAGCCAACCCCAATCCACCAGACCAGACAGAGAACTTACTCCATCAAACTCCACGCCATGTACGCGCGCACATCCACCCCATCCAGCGTATACGCATCCGCCATGGCGGCGATATAGTCCCGGAAATACTGCACGCGGAACTCATCCCGCAGCAGCTGGTCCACGGGCAGATCGTTCTCCCCCTTGAGACTCGTGCCATTCTCCGTGACATAGATCTTCGGCTGCCCGTAGCGGTCGCTCAGCCACTTGAGCAGTTTCCGGAACCCAAGGGCGCACGGCCGCAGCCACGCCGACTGGGTCTCGGGGCCGATCCACTCGCCCGCCTTGTTCTGCAGCAGGATCTCCAGGTTGCCGGCGGTGTCGGTGGGATCGGGCTCGCCGGTCTTGGCCTTGATGTAGTTGGCGCAGTAGTGGTTCATGCCGTAGAAGTCGTTGCTGCCGTGCACGAGGGCGCGGTCCTCGGCGGTCCACGCGGGCAGCCGGTCGCCCAGCTGCTGCACCATGCTGTCCGGGTACTTGCCGTGGTAGATGGGGTCGGCGAACCAGGAGATGGCGAATTCGATCTTGCGGGTGCACGCCTCCACGTCCGCCGGGTTGGCCGGGTCCCAGGGTTCGGCCCAGTCACCTGTCGCGGTGGCATCAGCATCAGCATCAGCCTCCCTTCACTTCCCTTTCCTTCCCCTCCCCTCACCCTCACCAGAAAACGGGAAGGAACCAACCATTCAGCGTAATCCCAATCTCCCCGCCATCCCTGCCCTTAAACTCCTCCCGATACACCTTCACGGCCGCCCCATGCGCCACGAGCAGATTATGCCCGACGATCCAGGGCTCGCGCGCCCCATCCCCGACGCTGCTCTTGGCGCGGTCGCTCGTGCGGCCCGGCGCGAACTGCCCGACGTTGTACCCGAGCACCGCGCTGCACCACGGCTCGTTGAAGGTGATCCAGTGCTTGACACGGGCGCCGAACGCCTCGAACAGCACCCGCGCGTAGCGCGTGAAGTCCGCCACGAACTCCTCTTTGTTCAGCAGCCCGCCGTACCGCTTGTCCAGCTCGTCCGGCAGGTCCCAGTGGTACAGGGTCACCAGCGGGACGATGCCGGCGGCGTGGAGCGCGTCGATGAAGGCGCTGTAGTGGTCGATGCCCTTTTGGTTGATGGGGTCGTTGCGGCCGCCGAGGGGGATGATTCGGGACCTGTTATTAAGGAAGGGTTAATTGGGGTGCTGATTAAACTGTGGAGGGGGGGGGGGGTACGATCTTGACAAGGGAGGTTTGGAGAGTGGATGGTCGTGGGGATGTTGCCGGGCCAGCGATGGGGAGTGTTGTGAAAGCCTGGGGGAGAGAGGGAGGGCTGGCTCACCATGAAATCGAAAATCGGTACGCCTTGGCCCCGCATTGCTTCAGCAGGGCAATATCCTCGTCCACCCGGTGGTACGAGTCGCACGCCACGCCGCCGTTCGACCCGTCGGCGATTTTGCCGGGGATCTTGCAGAAGGTGTCCCAGATCGACGGGCCGCGGCCGTCCTCGGCGACGGCGCCCTCGATTTGGTAGCTGGGGCAGGCGATTCGTTAGTTTGATTCTATTGCATGGGGATGGGTGAAGAACAAGACGGACCTGGCGGTGGCGAAGCCCCAGAGAAAGTCTTTGGGAAGGGTGGAGGCGCCTGCTGAACCCATGGTGGTTTGGTTTGGTTTGGTGGTGTACAGTACAAGGAAGTATAAAGAGGGGAGGGGGAAGAGTTTGGAGAGTAAAAGCTCCCCGCGCAGTTCATAAGGCGTATTTATAGATGGATCACCCCATGATGAGAGGGGTCACGGTGACCGGAGGCACGGGCAGGATCCAGCATTGATCCAACCAGAGCATTGTGTCTGTCTGATGCCGAGACAAACGACAGAAGCGAGGGTTGGAAGAATGGAACAAACAGTGCCTTCGAGTCTTTCCCACGCGGGGTCGAAGTCCGGCTAAACGGACCGATCCCCGAACTCTATCGGGCTAAGCGCCCCATTTGTATTGTACACAGGATGTACCTTATGGTACCTGATGGTATCAACCCATTCAGAATAAGCCTGCATAACTCTTTTGAATACTAAATCACAAAATGACCATCAGTCTGGAAAACTCCTAGTAAATGCTCCTCCCATCCCAATCTGATCACATGCGCCGTGCCAAGAAGCTGAAAAAAAAAGTAACAGAATAATAGGTCACAAGAAGTAAATCGAGATAAAGGAAAAACAACCCCCAGATCCTATCCTAACGCCTTGTTGAACGGCGACCACACTGAGTATCAGATAATCTCCATTGTGTCCATGTCTTCACCTTCAAACTCATCCGCATTCTCAGCAGCAACCCCGCCACCCAGCAGCTGGGATGGTTTCAGGTCTTTGTGTAGCCCCTCGCCCAGCGACCCAACCAGCTCCAATTCCGGCCCCGCAATAATGCGCCCTTCCATATCAACCACTTCGCAGAGATCGATGATGCTCTGACGACTGAGAGACTTGAACCCGTCAGTACGGACAACACGACCCCAGTGGCTGAGACAGAACTGAGCCGCACGCCGCATCAGCCATGACTCGTTCGTTCGACCCGCCCGCTCCCAAATGATCGCGGCGTTTTCCACATCGAGCTCTCGGCTCAAGCGGTTGACACATAGCAGACGCAGCTTGGGCATGTCGTACAGGTTAGCCATCACCAGCATTCCGGCGACGTCAATGATGTCGGAACAATACTCCGGGTGCCCCGCAATGCTATCAGTATACAGGTAGTAGATGAAGGCACGAACAACCGAGTAGGGCTCAGGGATGTGCATCCGCTTTGAGTGGTACTCGGCCATTTGGGCGGAGTAGAGTCTCTTGAAGTGCGGCCACCGCAGCTGCAAAATGATCCGGTGCACGTGAATGGGTGGAGAGGTGGCCGCGTTGGGCGAGAGAAACGCAGGCTCAGTCTGTGGATCAGAGTTGTCTTCCGAAGCATCATCCATTTCGAGGTGATCGGTGGGGTTAGCAGTAATGACAAAGTCAGCTCCACTACCGGACTCGGGTGGTTGATCGAACACGGCGGCGAGATCATGACCTATGCCAGATAGGGGCATGGATCCGGTCTGGTCATCCATGTGCATTCTGTTTGGGTTAGGCGAGAAGGCAGACATTTCGTTGCCCAGCAAACCGTATCTTTCTAGGTCAATGCAAAGCACTTCACTCATGTGATTCTCATCGCTAGCCCCTGGGTTAGATCCGGCGTCGAGACTACAGCCAAGCAGCCAAGCTTTGGTACCACTGGCATTGACGGTGCAGTAGTGCCATCTATACCCAGGCTTGAAGATCTCTTGGCCATCGGCGAGTCGCTGCCAGCGCAGCGAGTCAAGTTCCAACGAGGATAGGTTGCATTCATACGTGCGGACGGTCTCGGAGGGCGTGATCAGGTCAAGGAGAACTCCTGATGCGTACGACTGAAAATGGGTTCCAGAGAAAAGGGCGGGAACATGAGGGCCAGATTGGAAACGCAGACACGAAACGGCTCCTGGAGCATTCGGCTTTCGTCGAGTTGAGGTCCTAGACTGGGTTCGGATCTGCACGCTGCCGGAGTTCGCCGCATAGTTGCTGGACCGGCCGGCAAGCTGTTGCGGGGGGCTACTAAACATAGTGTCTGGACTATAAGTCATCCTGTTGGCGGTCGTTGGGGATTCCACGGTACCTTGCGAAGTCGCCATTCCAAGAGATTGCATGTCTTTGAGATCCAGCCACCAGATATCCGTTGTCCGTTCCATGTTGGGGTCCAGACCTCCAAAGATCCAGAGACGACCGCCCCAGACCCAGGCAATATGGTCAAAGCGGGCGGTGAATGCCCAAGTGCGAGACCAGGTCCAAGTTTTGAGATCCAAGTAGCAGAGCTCATCGAGAATGACGTTGTTCTCGCCTGTCACGCCCCCAATGATGAATAGCTTCTCGTCGTAAATCACCGCTGCATGGCGAGCCCTTCCTCGCGGGATTGGTCCACGGATTTCCGGCTGGGTCCAGTTCGAGGTGGGGATATCGAGAATGACAACATCGGAAAGGTACTCGCGGTGCTCGTTTTCTCCACCGAAAACAATCAGCTTGTCGCCTTGGTACAGACTAGCCGTATGACCTGTAGGTAATGGAAAAAAACATAAGTATGTACAGCCGTTTGGTGAAACATCTAACGGAGTGCGGGGGAGCTAACCCATGCGAACACCGGGAATATCCCCATAGTTATCCACCAATTCCCAGCGAAGTGTGCTCAGATTCAAGCGGAGAACATGGTTATAGACTATCCCAGCCAGACGTGGTGATTAGCATAGAGACACAAA
This sequence comes from Aspergillus uvarum CBS 121591, assembly GCF_003184745.1. Taxonomy (NCBI): domain Eukaryota; kingdom Fungi; phylum Ascomycota; class Eurotiomycetes; order Eurotiales; family Aspergillaceae; genus Aspergillus; species Aspergillus uvarum. The sequence continues at coordinate 423,875 of NW_020291312.1, forward strand.
TTATCTGACGGGAAATGGAAATGACAACCTTCATCGGTGTACTGGTCGAAGCCACCGAAAGCGTAGATCTGGTCATTATTGCAGTACGTCACCGACGCATTGACCAGGCACGCCGGCACATGGCCCTGTGCCTTGCGGATGCTCGGGCGGTAGTCCTCACTCCCGCGACGATCACCACTGCCACTCGGACTCGGTGGCATAAGGAAAGTATTCTGTGATCTTTGAGAAGTACTTGTCGGTGGAAGAGAAGCCATTTGGCTGGCAATTTGGGACCAAGGCAGTGGGTCGCCGGAGGACGAAGAAGCGTTACTATTCCGAGCGATAGTGGAGGACGGTTGCCGCGCCATCGGGGCACCGATAAGGATAGGAGACCTCGGTCTGATAAGGACGGTGGAGAGACAGCACTACCGATCAGCAGCGATGGAATCTTTACTGCTAGGTGAATACCAACTCAACTCGGTTTGAATCAGAATCTCATGGTCGATCAGTCGGAGAGACAAGCACCGTTGAAACACTTTCCCAAAGATGAAGACGGAAAGTTCCGAAGAAAGTCTGGAGACGGAAAAAGTTGACGCTGACCGCCAAGACCCGGTCGATGCCTGATTGGGATCAGCCGCATGTCAGGTGCTCGCCACCCCGCATTGGGACTAGCGCAGTCGTACCTCCAGTAACCGGTGGTTGCCATGGGAAAGCAGAACTATACGCTTTATTTATTCCTCTCCCCTGGATCCTCTTCAATTCTCAAATCTCCCTCCCTCCTCTTCTCCCTCCATCTTCCTGTTTCTCTTGTCTATCTGCTATTTGCTATATATTCTGCTGCATTCTATACTGCATTAGCTTCACTTTTCGACCTCCTCAGCCTGTCAGTCCAAGCCAGTAGTCGACTGCAATTGGCGTCACTACCGGAGCTTGAAGACCTGGTCTCCGTTGCATTGTTCGCACAATAACTATATATCAACATGGCTACTCCTACAGTTTCTACTCCCGTGAAGACTCACCATGGGATCTTCTCCACAAAGACTGCCGGTGGCCGCATGCCTCTGACGCCGTCTCCGCGCAGACGGGACAGTGTGGCTTCGAACCACTCCTCCCCTTTCACTCCCCAATGCGGAACTGGTGAGGCTGGCAAAGAGTTTGGCAAGTCTGTCTACGGCGGCAATCTCTCCTCATACTTTGCCAAGTCAGTCTCCAAGCCGACACGCAAGTACCGCGAATCTCCCAAATCCAACCTCTCCACCTCTCGCAGCTACCGGGAGTCTCCCAAGTCCAACATCGCCCGTACACGTCCTCGCAAGTCCCCTAAACACCTTGAGCTAGGCGTTTCTGAGTGGGCTTTGACGGGTACTGGACCCTCTTCATCACAGACTCCGTCCAAGGAGCGACTACGCAAAGAAGTTACCCGCAAGGAAGTTACCCGCAAGGAAGTTCCTCGGGAGAAGGTTGCCCGCAAAGAAGAGATCCGGACGACCCGGACGACGAGGTCGGGAAAGACCACTGTTCGTATTGCGCATAATGCTGGCGACAGATTCATTCCTAACCGCACGGCCAGCGAAGGACTTGTGACTGCTGGAACAGCCAAGCCCGAGGAGAGCCAGCGCCCCAAGAGCACAAGCAGCGAGGGATCATCCGTTCTGGCGAACGCAGCAAGCGCCTTCGATATCGGTGGCCGCGGAAGCGAGGAAGATCTTACCGCAGCTCTCGAGAGCCTTGGAATCGATGACAGCGAGTCTACCACATCCTACACCAAGCCCGCACCTGATGCTGTTGCGTACGAATCCTCACTTGCAGATGCTTGCGGAGTGAACCTGAACACCCGAATTCTGGCTTTCAAGCCCCCGCCTCCTGAATCCTCTAAGCCTATTGATCTGCGTGCTCAGTACAACCGTCCTCTTAAATCTGCGAAGTCCCAATCCGCCCAGTTCCGCAGAAGAGTTCAAACGGCCCCTGAGCGTGTCCTTGATGCTCCTGGCCTGCTGGATGATTACTACCTTAACCTTTTGGACTGGAGCTCTGGCAATCAGGTTGCCATTGGCCTTGAGCGTAATGTTTACGTTTGGTCCGCCGAATCCGGAACGGTCAGTTGCTTGCTGGAGGCACCGTCTGACACTTACGTGAGCAGTGTCAAGTGGAGCGGAGATGGAGCTTACGTTGGCGTGGGCCTGGGTACCGGCGAGGTTCAGATCTGGGATGTCGAAGAAGGAACCAAGCTTCGCAGCATGTTCGGCCACGACTCTCGCGTCGGCGTTATGGGATGGTCCAAGCACACTCTTTCCACCGGCGCCCGCAGTGGTCTTGTCTTCAATCACGATGTTCGCATCGCCCAGCACAAGGTTGCCGAGCTGGTCTCGCACACCTCCGAAGTCTGTGGCTTGGAGTGGAGACCCGACGGTGCCCAGCTTGCGACGGGAGGTAACGACAACTTGGTCAACATCTGGGATGCTCGTTCCCTCAGTGCCCCCAAGTTCACCAAGACCAACCACCGCGCCGCCGTTAAGGCTCTCAGCTGGTGCCCCTGGCAGTTGAACTTACTCGCCACTGGTGGTGGTTCGTACGACCGCCATATCCACTTCTGGAACACCACCACTGGTGCGCGCACCAACAGTATCGATACTGGTTCCCAGGTCACCAGCTTGCGGTGGAGCAACCACTACCGCGAGATTGTCAGCTCGAGCGGCTTCCCCGACAACTCCCTCAGCATCTGGAGCTACCCGACTCTGGTCCGGAATGTAGAAATCCCTGCCCACGAGACTCGCGTGCTGCACAGTTGCTTGAGTCCCGACGGTCAACTTCTGGCCACCGCGGCCGCCGATGAGAGCTTGAAATTCTGGAAGATCTTCGAGCGCAAGCCCGGAACGAGCGCCGCGGCTTCCCGCGAGGGTGGTGTTGGCAGCAAGGCGCAGATGACCAAGTCCATGACCATCCGGTAGATCCGGTTTGCTCAGTTGTGATGACACTTGCTTTCTCGCTTTTTTTTCGGACTTCCTATATGTTCAACATTATGCGTTCTATATCGTAGACCGGCGTTTGTCTCGATACCACTTGCTTTTCTTGATGGAGTTTTGTCTTTTTGTGTGTACAGCGGATCTTCAATGGTGTGATGGAGTTTGAGTGGTGACTGGAAGGACAAGGCGCTGTGATTTAGGATGTTTGTCTTGTCTTGTCTTCGGTGCTTCAGGTTCTTGTATAGATATTGGTGATCAATAACAACCCTTTTTAATCATGATCCTACTGCTTTGTGGTTTAGATCCTGTTCAATCAAGGTTTCCATCATCAGAGTGAAACTTAGGGAGAAGTGCTATTCTAGTCAACCCGTCTAGTCGCTGCTTCAATAATCTGGCTGGATCGTGCATCTTTTTGTCTGCTGCGCGCGTTATCGATCTGCAGTAGTAAGAGGTACAGTTTCCTGAGGTATAATGTTCCTGTGATTTAGCCTTCACCTCCAGACTAGTTGATTTGTGAAGAAGGCTGAAGTAGGTCTACTACCTTTAGGTATGCGTGGAGTGCTGATTACCTAGCTGAGACTTTTCCCTTGATCCACTGGATCGTTTGGCTGCTACCCGCGTGACTTGAGCTTAAGGTTCCCTGGAGTGCAGGAGGACAGGAGGACAGGAGGGAGGTTGCTTTTAGTGAACAGGTCACTTCACAGAGTGCTTGAAAAGATGGAGGTACTATCTGATGCTGAAATTACTGCTGCCGGTGTCATATAGCAGGAGCCGCGTAGATAACTTCCCTAAATGGGAAACTGTTCCAATGTAGGTGCGCTTACTAGGTAAGCTTCCTGAGTACCTCAGGTACCTAGTACTCCAAGCCTGGTCCGTATCTATCACTATCTACGTGACTACGTAGTTACCCCCGTGAGTCAGCGTACGTAACTTACCTAGCATGTGACGCTTTCCCCGGCGGGATATAAAAAGGCATCCATCCAACTTCTCCCTTCCGCCACCTTTCTTTCCTGATCCTCAGCCCTGTTCTTTTCCTTTTTGGACTGTGATGATGATATACTGCGACACACAGAGACTGTACCAATCGAGCTGCAAAACTCGGAAAGGAACGTCCTGCCGGTAGTCTGAGTCCTGAGCCCCGAGTCTACGGAGATGGGAGTAGTGGTATAGAGAGTACGAGAAGGCCCAAGGGGAGAATATATATGCTATTACTTGCTCTGGACGGATACTTTTTTCCTCGAACACAGGTAGTACTACTCCAAGGCGGAAGGTGTTCAACATCAATCATTTCCAGTATTGAATACGTCATCAGGATGTACGGTCAGTACAGTATCTGAGTTTCTATAGATGTTGTCTTACCCCCGGTCGATAGCGAGGAGGGTCTAGTCTCATAATCATATTTCCTCTAAGATCAATCAATGCCCTGGGGTCCTGAGTCCGCCTAGAAACTGTTACTTGCTCGCAGAGGGTATATAACTGGGGGAATAATAATCCGTAATATATTCTTATCTTGATATAATTCATTTTTGGTATAGGGTGTAGGTGTGGCAAAGATGCGGCGGGCTTAGGACTCTTAGGTAGAGTACCTTCTTGAAACCAAGTCTTGACGAAAGGCACAAACGAAGCCAGAGAAGCAGGCATCAATGCTTTTGAAATCAAGCTGCTGATGTAGAGCATCGATGCTTTGACTCTGATGATTGATTGAAGCATGCGAGATTGATGGCGGTCTCCGCAGCGGGAATGAGAGATTGACGGCGAGGTAACCGACTTCCTTGATCTCGCATGACCTATGAGACCTAGTCGGTGATCCTCACGTCCACGGATCCAGTGACATCTTTGATGTCACTCAAAATGTCATCAATATGTATAAAAAACACAACATTCTGACGTTCGAACGCGCCAAGCAGCATTCCGACGACCTCACCGTCTTCTCGGAAGATCCATGAGCCGGAATCGCCCAGCTCAGCAAAGGGCTTGTGGCCAGTCCCAGCAAGTGCGTGCTCGTAAGTCTCCATACTTACCCAGCTATTATTGCGGTCTTTGGTACGGGCAATTTTCACAGATCTAGCGCCGTTATAAAGACCCTGAGTCCACTGGGTTGAGCGACCTGACTTGTAGAGTTTCATGTCCGACTCGAGGAGGTTTCTGCCTTGGAAGTGACTGGCATTTCGGAGCTTGGCTCGCTCGGTGTACGGAAATGGCCGGAAAATGGCGAGCACAGGTCAGCAGGATTCTCGATAAACCGGTGGAGTCAATATAGGTTGTGTAGGATCGATACCTTGTTGAGGCCATGCCTGGTTCTCAAAGCGGATATCAACGCCCAGTCCATCGTTCCCAAGCCTTTTCTGCCCCCGTCGATGGTGCGTTCCTTGGTGCGATGCAGGCCGCTCCCTGCAACCACTTCTCCAAGATAGTTGCGTTTGCTGGAAAGAAATGTTTCGAACTTGGTGAGTCGGTGCTGGAATATCTCGATGCTTTTGAGGTTGTTCTCGTAGCGCTGTTTCTCTCTCGGCGTTACGAACGCATCTTCCCCTGCTCTCATAGCCCTGATGCGCGATTCTAAGTTCCGGAACCTATCACCCTTGATCTCATTCAAGACAGACTTTTCGGCATTAACCGCTTCCACAAGGTCACCGTTGCTGGGATGGTCTACTCTTAAGATTGTAGGCAGGTCCTGGTCGTTGAGGTTGGCTGGGCTCTGCTCCCAGCGAACGAAGCCTTGTTTTTTTTGATAATGTATTATTGTCAGTATGTCTTTGACACAGAAGAAGAGATATGACTAACCCTGCTTGGCCCCATCCATATGTTTAAGTGTTCCCCTATGCTGAAGTGGTGGGTGAACAGAGTGGAAGCATGTGAGATACAATGTTCTCCACTCTGAACCCGGATGCTGTTGCAGCTGTATGGCCCCTCCAAGTGTGGAAGACCCGGCAGAACTGTTGTGAATCCCTATACTGACACCTGGTAAAGCCGCGGCGTCACAAATCTCTATTGGCACCTGTGAAACGCCGCAGCACAGTTTCAGCTCATCCTTGAGAAACAAGATAGACACATCTCGCGCCTCGTACCGGGCACAGATGGCTTCGATTCGGTTTCTCTCAGTGTGGTATTCTCTGACCGAGTCGTACCGGATGGCGACAAGGATAGTTATCGGGTTGTCCGCCGGATTCGGTGAGCGCCCGTACCTCCAAAGGCCCAGTGATGTCCAGTCCCAAATGGAGCATTCGTGCAGGATTTGTTCTCTCATGGCAGGCCATTCAGCGAATAGGCGATGTGTCGCCTGCACGGGAGAGCAGCGGGGGAGCTTCTCCATGCTGGGATCAACTAGCTCTACGGAGACCCCGGCATGTAGGCTCGCCACATGCTGGTGGATTTGGCGAGCTACGCGTCTCCAATCCCGACTGTCGTGCGACTCTCGCTCAACATCAACGACAACGGTAGGGACGGCATAGGGTTCGGGGTTGATTTTGGACTGACGTCCGACGAGGGCAACGGTCTGGTAACCGATGCGCTCACTTCGGAGAATCTTTCTGACATCCTCCTCCAGCCTTTCGGTGTCTTCGAGAAGAGCCAACCGAGCTGCAGGGCTCCCTGCCCCGGCGGCTGTAGTGAGCGAAGCGGAGGTGGCCGGTAAGGAGCATAGATACGGGCCGCCAGCACGGTACAGGGACGTGAAGAATCCTGGCGAATCGGTTTCCGAGTTGGTATCAAACAGGGACTCTGCACCGTAGGAAGAACTATAGCTGAGGCAATGCTCGCTTGTGCGAGAGAAAATCTCCGAGGTGGAAGATGTTGACGTCATGTAAAGGTGTGAGGCGGAAAAAGGGATCAAACTGAAGCTCAACTCAAAGATTAAATATGTCTGACAATGATTCTGAGTGACCATCAAGCACAAGGTGATGGAGTACTCAAAAGTGATTGTCACCAGAGACAAAGGGCATAACGGGCCAGCGTGAGTCATTCGCTATATCATTCCTATATCATCATCATTCCTATATCATCATACACTACACCCTCAAAGTGGTGAATCGCAATGGATCAATCATCTACTCCCCCAGTGAAAGGCTTGGGTATGATAACACAACCCACCAGTAAAGGATTAATGCAGGCTGTGATCTTGGTTTTGGTTTTCTTGGGATTTCCCCCCCCCCTTTTTTCAAGCACATTAGAAATTATCTCCCACCTCCCATGCTGAACCTGCCTTTTCTTTTTGCTGTAAGACATTCCAAGATTGTTATTGGTCTGAGAAGCTCACCGCCCTCTACCGCTTGGTGTACTGTACTAGGTATGCACTGAAGCAAAATGCATAGCTAAAGAAGAAAAATGAGAGCGGTAAGTATGTAAAAACCAGTAGAAAGAAGATTCTTGAAATGGTGATCTTGAAGCTATTCCTAGCGCGCCATAAGACATGAGGTTCGTCAAATGGATTCGAGGTACTAGGTAGTCAACACCGGATCCCCAATAGGTTGGAAACGTATAACTAATTCCTAGATCCTCGCACCTGCCCCCGCAATACTCAACTCCGAAGGCTACGAGTACTGCGTCATATAAGATATAGCCCTACTCGCCTCAGAACGCTGTATCGATACATAGGTCCCAGTCGTTCAATAGAAGATCCCATTGTATATCATCGATTTCCGGGGCCACGGCAAACAGATCAGACCATAACTGACCCCAGCTTTCCTCCTCAGCTGTATTAGTAGCCGCGGCATCCTGCGTCATGAACTCATTCCCCATAATCGTATTATCATTAAAGTGTAGAGGTTGTGCATCTGCTTCAGCAGCGCTTACCCTCCTAGTCGCCTCTCCTTGTGAGAATTGACTAGAAGATGTATTGAATGCGCCTCCTTGGGACGTCGGCAAAACATGAGACATCGCACCCGGATTGGCTCTCAGGGGCTGTTGTTGCTCCTTTTGCGTGCTCTGGAGAATCGACATTAAGGTCTGAGTATTCCTCTGGATCGCTTCAGTCAGGCTCGTTGACAGGCGCTGCGATTGCTCTAGCATCTTGCACGCTTCCAAAACATCCTGCTTCCTACGGTCCGCACCGGGACTCCCCGGGTTCATTGACACGTCCGAGGCTAGAACCATTGCGGCGAAGAATACATGTTGCATGACCATCCAATAATTGGAGGGCTTCATGCCGACAGTAGAGCTGGCTTCGTCCATTGTGCGGCGAAGATCAAGGATCCGCTGAGCGAAGTGGAGACACGCCTGGCGGGAATACGCAAACCGAGGGTTTACAGAGGCTTCACGATGATACGGGCGGTGGAGGCGGCAGATGCGCGTGTAGATGCCTAAATGGCCCACAATGCGCTGCCAGGCGAGGTATGGTCGCTCCATGATGATCTCACGGCTCTGCTGGACATGTTCCGGGTCCAGCCGGAGAAACTTCGGCATGGAATCGAGGACGTTGTGCAGTTTGCGGTCTAGATCAAGGACTATATCGTATTCAGGCATCTCGTTTTCGCCTAAGAACATAGAGGAGAAGGCGTCAACGATCTGCCGGCAGATCTCGGCAAACTGAACACGCAAGATGAAGACGGACATGGATGTTGGGGTGGTAAGGGGCAACCCGCAGTCTGGCCCACTAGTCGCCAGGGACTCGTCGTCAACATTACTTGGTAGGTTAACTCTCATGTGTTTTGGGTGTAGTAAGTATGAGCCCTCTTGTGGCCCTTGAGAAAGTGATACTATCCTGCACGACCGTTAGTGCCAACAGTTTTAAGCATGCGCTATAATAGAATTCACCAGTCGGATGACACGATATGCCACCATATTCGTCTCTGGACCTCGATTTCAACAATTTCGTACCCTGTGCGCTTCCTCTCTTCCTGACTTTTCGGAGAGTCCAGGCGATGAATCTGCATCGACCGTGCCATGAAGATTGCGCGCATAAGAAGAGCCTGCATCTTATCGGAGAACCCGTCTGCGTGTGTCAGAACGTGACATAGGGTCGTTATGGCGAGAAGAGCTACAGTTGACGGGGCTATGGGTCGCGAAGGATAATCTAGCATGGTCATAGCAAGGCGTGTGAAAGTGGCGAAGGCAGTTCTAGCCTCTTTCTCTGTCGCTTTGAGACTTTCTAGGAGCTCAGACGTCACAACAAGAGTGCTACCGGCATATATGCTTAAGAGCAGAGTGACCACACTAAAGTTCGGTTCCGTGCCCTCAGATATGTCCCGGTAGGTCTCCTCCATCAGAACCCGCACAGATGGTATATGGAGAACACCAAAAGTCGGTTGAATAGCTCGTACGAATTGGTCGAAAAGTAGCCGTGCTTGTTCCACTGGGGGAAGACATTCAACGATTCGCCTCGGGTCTTGCATACAGTCGTCGAATTCGACAATCTGTTCTCGTAATGCTGAAGAAGATAGCTTGGCGAAAGAGGTGCCTCCTCCACCTTTTCCATGCTGGATCCAACAATGTTTCAGCTAACTGTGTGAAAGATCTGATGACCTGTACATACGTTATTAGTCCTAAAGCCAGAGGCTCTGGAACCTAGGTCGATTGGAGCTGGTCTCTGTTTATGTGTCAGAGTAAGTACGGAACACAAGGATGCGCCCTGATCACTTACACTCGTGTCATGTGTGGTCGAACCTTTGCCAAATACTGCCTCTTCTAGCTTACGTATTCGATCCACTAGACCAAAGGATTCCTCATGGTTGAAGTGGAGGCTTGGTGCGGTATCGCCTTCTGTTTGGGATACAGACAGCGGCGACATCACAGGGCCAGCAGGTGAATCGCTAGCTGTACCATGTCTTGCTGAGTAAGTGGGGAGACCTTGCGGATCTAGCCCGGAGTTAAACTGGCAGTAGACTTTCCGTAGCTTGCAGTTGTTACAAGGGTGTTTGCGATCACATCGCCATTTCTTTTGACGGCAATTCTGGCATGATAGCCGGGGCTGTGGAGTCAATCGCTGCACCATAGTATGGGGCACAGCATCATGTTTTCGTTTATTGGTAGACATCCTGTGATTGGTCCGGTTGCCGTGATATACGTATCAAGTATAGCGTGTCCCTGCCAGGGAATCGGAGACTGGACTGGAACTGGAAGCATTGCGATAAGGATCAAGACTCAGTAGATGGAGAGTGGAGAGGGACGAGAGAGCTGTCCCAATACGGCTGGCGGCTCCGCAACCCGCGGGCGGTTCCTCTACCTTGCCGAATACGGGAAAGCCCCCCGCGGAGCAGTTTGTGCGAGTATGAAGAATGAAACTGCCTGCTCTTTGGCCAGGCCTACCTTACCTTAAGTTCTCTATGGTCCAATAGTTATCTGGATGCTAGCTAGGCATTTCCTCGGCATGATTCATCGATTAGAGTGAGCAGAATGAGAAGAGCCCTGTAGGAAGGTATTACCAGAATGAGTGGCTTTGATATACAATGAAAAACGGTATGCTAGAAGTTCTCAATTATTCCTGGTGTCTTTTAGTGAAAAACAGTTACTTGAGAGTTAAGATATGAATCTAATAAGACGCAGTGGCGATAATTGCTAAGAAAGGCTAAGAAATGGTAGGGACTCCCCCGGAGAACCCTTGACGGGACTAACTTAGCGGAGGGGGTGACTAAGCAGGCGGGAAGAGAGGCGGATTTCGCCCGGGGAGAGCGACTTTCACCTCAACCACATCCCTCTGGCACATTGACCATTCTTGTCACCGCCTGGCCCTTGACTCAAGCTCCTCCTCCATCTTTGCTTTTCTACCGCTCTACTGGTTCTGACAAGGCAAACGGTACTCTCACAAGATAGAACCACCCCGGCGAGGACGTGTTACTGTAGCGGGCGTTGGAGTTTCGACTGTCGCATGAGCCCTTGGCAAACAACCAACGACGCCTGCGACTGCGACGCTTCACCTCAGATAAGCCGGCTCTCTCACCCACGCCTTACTGTCGGGATATTCTAGAGTCCCACTCTCTCGTGTTCCACCGTCCTTTAGCAACTCTTCATTCTCTTCCTACTCTTCTCCGTTTTACCTAAAACCAGACAAAGATCCTCTGCGAGGTCCTGCCCCGGCGACCATGTCAAACCAGCAGGTGGTGAGTATTTGTCCGATCTACCCCTACCTGGCTTGTGAGCTTTGTCGAGTATGGTGGCTATGCTTGCATGCCCTTGAATAGTCTCACAGCCTCACCACTTTCACAATGATATCTTCCTTTCCTTTTAAGATCGTTGGCTGATACCTGCCAACAGGGCACGGTGTTCGATCGTGTCATCCAGGAGGTTTGCGATGGCTCTCAGGTGGACTTTGAAGAAAGTGGAGTGGATCAACAGACGCTTCTAGATCTGCGCAAAGTGAGTGATAAATCCAGTTTATGAATTCTCCTTCGATGAAAAGCACAGAAAATGGGGATGGCATGCTCAGTGGAAGAAGGGGAAGGGGGTGTGTGATGAGGTTCCCAAGCGGGGCCCGAGAGGAGGTGCGGGAAAGGGCAGTGGATGCGCGGCTGGGGGGAACTGCTGGCTTTTGAGTCTCTTTTTATACCGCGCCGCTTTTACCCGCCCGTCGCCCTAGTTTGCCAAGCCCACCTTCTACTTCCTCGACTCCCTCCTCATTCCTGCCCTCTGACCCTCTTTACCCCGAATTTCCCCTCACCATACTTCTTTGATTCTCACGGCGCTGTCCTTGCTGGGAGTGCATCTCACTCAATACTACCGTCATCAACTCTGCATCATATTTATTTTCGCAATCCACTGACTTTCCCTATCGCAGAGCTGGCAGAAGAAACTATCTTCGTTGGGCGTCGCTCATTTCCCTTGGGATCCCCCACCACCGCAACAAGCCCCTCCTAGCCAAAACCAGCAACAAATACTCCCTCCCACTGCCACCGTCCCCTCCAACGCTCCTCGTCCTGCTCCGTCTCCTCATCCACCGCAGCAACATGTTCCTCCTCCGCAACCATCCATTCCTCAGCCCATGCCCACCACGGCTCCCCCCATGCACGCTCCGGCCCCAGTAGGTGCCCCGCCTCGCCCCATGGGCCACCTTCCACCCATTAAGACGGAGCCTGGGCTCAACAATCAGCCGGGGATGATGCCCGTGAACAACAACGGCAACATGATGATGCCACCCAGTGGCTCAACCCCCCAGTCTGCTCAACAACGGGCCGCCGACATGCTCCGTCAGCGCTATGGAGATGCAGCCGCCACTTCGGTCAGTCAGCTGCAAGCTCAGTCGCAGGCAGCGATGGGCATGCCAGGCCAGCCACGCCCACCAAACATGCAGCATTTGCCGAATGGTCAGGCGCCTCAGATCAAACAGGAGCCTGGCTACCCTCCTGCCCCCCGTCCTTCCTTGGGGAACGCTCAAACCGATGGTGCTGGAGATGCACTCCTGGAATGGAAGGCAGAGGTCGCTCGACGGCGTGAAGCCGCGCAACGCCAAAACGGAGAGGGCGATCGTCTCTTGCGAGAGCACCTGAAACAGCGCATGCTCCAGTTTGAGGGTGGAGGCCTTATGCTACCTTTGGAAGAGCGACAAACTCCTTCGGCACGTGGCCTTTCGCTCAACCCAGCAGATGGAACAGGAGCGCAACCTTCGGCTGTTCCCAAAGCCCAGTTCGATGGTCCAGGTGGTGATGATGAAAGAGACGAAGATGACGAAGATGCCATCAATTCGGATCTCGATGACCCGGATGATCTCATTGCTGACGAGCACGACGGCGACGAGTCCATGGGTCAAGTCATGCTTTGCACCTACGACAAGGTACAAAGGGTGAAGAACAAGTGGAAGTGTACGCTAAAGGACGGTATCCTGACCACTGGAGGCAAAGAGTGAGTAATCGGTCTCATTTCGAGGGTTGATCTCGGCTAACTAGTTCTAGATATGTCTTCCACAAAGGCCAGGGCGAATTCGAATGGTAGGCCCAATTTACGAATCAGATCGCCAAGCTCAAGAACATGTCCTGCTCATGCGTCTCCTGTTTCTTTTTTTCCTAATTCCCCGGTGCTTTGCCTATTTCTCCAGCCATCTTTGATGTAGAAAACCAGTTATGACACCAATTTATGATGAAGAATCAGCCCATTCCACACGTTCGGGAAGTTGGTCAGTCCAAAGTGATCTTCCCCATGACGTACGTAACTATCTTACTACATACTATCCTACTGCTGAGAAAGATGGATGGATCCCCTCAATCTCAGGTGTCAAGTTTTCCAATTCTTTCTTTCCTTCGTTCCACTTTGGATGTATCGTGGCGCTTGTTCATGTGGACGGCAGTCTCTCTTCTGCTCTTTTCGTTTCACTGTTTTCCCCTTGCTTGCAGTGCTTTCATGCTTGTTCCTCATCGAGATCATGTACTAGATTACCTCAACACGAATGAATATGATGTTCCCATCTCGTCGTATGTGTATCTACTTCAGTAATTTGCTGAGCATCGGTGCCCCAACGTAGTAACCCCACCAAAAATCTAAGTATTCAAGGGCAGGCCACGAATGCGTGCATTCCCCCCCCCCAAAAAGTGACCACGGCTAGCGTCTATCCAACTCTTTGTGTATAGGTGTATAGGTCCCTCGGATGTACAGTACAGCCCTCAGCCTCGTAAGCTACATGTAGTTTACAAGGTGACAGACAAACTCAAGTATTCTTCTCCTCATGCCCCTCCCCCCATCTTGTCTTTTGGGTGGCAATGATGGTATTAATGGCAACTAGGTAGTTGGTGAAGGCTAAGACTGCTGACCGCTGACTGCTGACTCGCGACTCAAGTGGCTCGGAAACCCTAACAATATGCTGGTCTTGCGAAAGCAGCAGGAGACTGCACAGCCCTTAGTAAGGAGGCAGTTGTAGCAAGCATTTCATGAATGTGGCTATCGAATAGTTCTGAGTGGTTCGGGGGAGGGCCGGAGGGTAGGGGATAGCGTCCACGAATTCGCCTGGGTTCGTTTCGCCCTTGCCTTTCCTTCTGGGATTTCTCCATGATGTAACGATGAAATGAATCTTTACAGTTTGGATAAGAAAGAAATAAAGGACGTATAAGAAAAAAGAATAGACCTCTTGATACAGACTCGGTCAACGAACTCCTGCTACAGCTACTTTAACTTCATCCCTCCTACTCGGCTGTTACTTCTCTTCTCCAGAACGAGAAGTCCAGTCTTTGGTATCATCTTTCCACTTGATTGAGGATAGAAGACGGAAAATGTTTATATAAGATTGGAATTTTGTCTTGCCGGTTCTTTCTCATTTAAAGTATAACCCAGAAGAATGGACCGCATGACGATATAAGCAACAAGGGGAATGTAGCGTGGATCTGAATGAAAAAGGAAGAAAGCAAAAAAGAAAAGAGGAGATAAACAAAAAGCAACGACAGTTCTGCATGTTTTTCTTTTGGACCCCAAACACACACAAAAAAACACACCCATTGGAAATAAGCAACACAAACTCCAAACAGCAAGACATTGAAGACCGAGAAGGAAAACATTTCATACAAACCGGCCGACAAGAGTCATTGGGATAAGAGGGGGGGGAGACATAATTCTTTCCAGGAATGTCTTTCAAAAGGAAGGGAAATTTTTGGAAACTGATCTAAGACTAGACCAAAGCACGGTCGTCTCCCAAACCGCGACTGGCTTATTGACAGACGTGAGACGTTTCATACCATTAACTCCAAGCCACCATACCGGTCATTAAATCGTACTTTCCGCGCGCGACGACGGCCAAAAAACAAAATTCGTCGAGTCGAAATTAATGGGGGAATAATGAGATTGTAAAAGAGAACACGTCGCTATCTTCGTATTGCTTTTTTGCTTTTTGGTTGTTGAGCGGGACTGAAGGCAGCGCAGCTATGGTCTTAGAGCAAACCCTCCTCACCGATGCCAGGTAGGCCAGCCCCAGCAACGTTGATGTTTTGCCCCTGCATAACACCCCCGCCAAACGCCAAATTACGACCTGCAGCAAGCTGGAAGTCAGGGTTGCATGGCGGGGAATGTGATTTGTGATACTTCAAGCCATTAAGGTTCTTGTAGCGCTTGCCACAAACCTCACAGCGATAGGGCTTCTCTTTCTCCATGCCAAGAGTACCGGGGTAAGGGGTCGAGGTCTCGGGATTGACGATTGAGAAGGTGCCGTCCGCGTTATCATGTAGCTGCTGATTGTTGTGGCCGTGCTGAGGAAAGTCAAGTTAGCCTGAGCCTAAGAAGAATGAGGACAGATAAGATAAGACATACTGCTTTGTGGTATTTCAGGCCGTTCTGGTTCTTGTATGCCTTCTCACAGCCAATAACAGGACACCGGAAAGGCTTGGGCTCCTCATTAGGCAGAAGAGCGGTGGTATCAGGCACACCTGCCAGCAGTTGCTGCTCACGTATCCGCCGAGCAATCTCGCTATTCGGACCGTACTGAGCACCGCTGAGCTTAAAGTGAGCATTAGGAGTGTTGAGACCACCCGTAGGGCTAAATAACCGCTTAGCCGGCTCGTCAATGCACAGATCGACCATGTCACTGTTACCAGTGAACCGACCAAATTGCGGTTGACCTTGCATCATAGCGTTCTGCATATTCAAATCGCCAAAACCACCAACCATACTCTCGTCGAGTTCAGCCGGCGTGCCGGGGGCGGAAGAATCGGGGGTTGTTCGGAACTGCGAGTTCTGAAGCGGGTTTGCCATCAGAGTAGGTGTATTGACAGACGAAACGGTAGGGTTGTTCTGCAGCGAAAGGGGCCGTCCGGAAGCGACAGGCGTTCCAGGCTGTGAGCCCTTGAAGCCCTGGTGACCGGGAAGCATAGATAGGTTCAGATGCGGTACTCTTTGGGTGCCGTTTCCGAATCCTCCTTGACCTCCATCGCGCACCTGAGGGGAGAACAGTTGTGAGGCGGCATCACTTCCGTCGCCGATTGTATCGTCCAACTCCATATCATCGATTGTGTCCAGATCGGAATGCTGCGGAATTTGTGGCGTTTGGTTCAACTTTCGCTGCATGTCCATGGTTCGATCCGGTTGTAACCCGCGAACTTGGTTGGGAATCTGTTGGTTCTGCTGTTGCGCCATAACGGCCGCAGCCATAGCTGCTCTACCATCACCTTGACTGGGGCGATGGCCTTGGTGGGGTGATTTGGTGGCGTGGGCTTCTTCATAATGCTGTAAGAGATCGTGGAGTGTCGGGAGTGTCACCCCGCAGCAGGAGAAATCGCGCATAAAGTTCGCTTCCAATTTCGGCAAGTATGAAGAAGAATGGAACGAGGGCGACTGAAAAGTGAACGGTGACGTGCCGGTCATAATAATACTAGGCCATCGAGCGTCAGCATCACGGTCATCAGAAGTTGCATGTTGAGCCCGAATTTTACCCGGTGTTCGGGCGCAAGCAAGAAGATACATGATATCAGCCCGATTTGGGGGGGGTTACAAAAAAAAGTGGCACGCACTCATCACGAATCCAGCTTCCAACAGACACTCCACCCCAGCTCATTCCACCGACTAAGCTTCCTGCTAATGACTCCCGCCGGGGGTTATCACGGTTAGATCCAGACATTGAGATCGGTTTCGTTCCGTTGCCCCATTGTGCGGTAGCTGCTCCGATCGAGTCCTTGCGAGGAGGAGGGGCCTTGAAGACGCTGAGTCCGACGCCATTCGCATGAGAGAAGCTAGGTGTTCGCTCTGCATTGTTCGCTCGTTGCAAAGCCGAGGTGAGGTTCGAAGCCTGCTGTCCCGGAGGGGAGACAGAGCTCTGGCGGGTGGCGATGTCGATGGGAGCGGCACCGGTCATGGTGGTGGTGGTGGATGTGGTCGGAGGAGGTGAGGAAGGGAAAAGAGGAAAGTCGAGGTCTTGGTGGAAAGGAGGGTGCAATTTTCGAGCGTCAAAATACGGTGAATGAACGTCGCTGAAGTCGAAGTCGAGGGAGTCTTCAGCCCACGGCAGATCCGAGACCTTTTCCTTATCCGGCCTGCGCAGCGATGGGCCAAACCCGAGGGGAGTGGTGACCGGGGTGGATTCCCGAGTAGAGGCGCGATCGTGATCCCCAACAACGGAGGGAGAGTAATGAAGAGAAGGAAGAGGACTATGCGTCGCTTCGGACGAACCGAGCATGAAGAAGAATCAGAAGATGATGGAAGGAGGATGATGGTTTAGACTAGGAACTAGAGAGACGGTTTTGGGCGGGTTCACAGAAAGAGACCAAGACAAGAAGAGCAGCGGTTTCCACTCTTTCCCCCTCGGATGTTGTCCCGCTTTGGCTGCGGAAACAGTGACGGATTCGGGAAAGGTGGCGGGACGTAACAATCACTCGGCAGTAAGTAATTATGGCAGTGGAGTGGAGTATAGATTGTCCGCCGTTCAGGGCAAAGCAAGCACGATAGTAGAAGTAAAAAGAATGAAGCTGGGGAGGGAGAAAGGGAGATAGACACCAAGTGGATAGTAAGAAACACAATATGCACACCAGAAACCGAAGGGAAGAGAGGGGGGAGGAAGAGAGAGAGAGAGAGAGAGAGAGAGAGAGAGAGAGAGAGAGAGAGAGAGAGAGAGAGAGAGAGAGAGAGAGAGAGAGAGAGAGAGAGAGAGAAAGAGACAGCGAGAGACAGTAGGTAAAAAGAAAGATGAGACAGTAAGGTGAATCAACTGCAGGCCAAGGAGTTTGGCAACTGGCGGCCAAAGGGGTGGGAAGTTGTTTCCAGTGGTAAGATACATACATTACATGTGAAATACCGCATACCGTAACCGTGACTCGACCTCTCGGGATGATTCACACACTCATACACTCATAGATGACTAACTTCATTTGCCTCCGATCCGCCCAACAGCCATCAGTCATCAGTCAGCCCTTCCCATAATCTACTTGCAGTTGCTGAACCCATTTCTTTCCCCGCCGGTCCGCCCATGAAACACTCTCTCACTTGAAACTGGAAGACTGACAGGGCAGGAGCATTAGTCAGGGAACCCGCCCGCTGGGTGCCACCGCCGCGTTCATTAGTACGTAGCCTCTTGGTTGCCCATTTTCGAAATAGTGATCGACCCATCAGACAAAGTTCCATCATTGAAATAACCCCGGGCATAACATTTACGGAGGATATTGAAGGGGAAAAGATTTCTGGGTTGATTTAATAGCTTCAAGATCCATCTGAGCAAACCACCAACAGCGTTCGTACATTTCATAGTTTAGGAGTTTAGGGAAGTTTAGGAACCTGCCTAATGCTACTAGACTACCTAACCTATAAGTGGGACCATTAGCAGGCAATAAAATGGACACCGCTTGCAGTTTAGTGGCCGCGCTAGCGCTTCTTCGAAAAGTCGATGATGCTGATGACGGCGCTGGACTGGTGGAAAGCTGCTGCTGCTGCCGCGACTGCTGCAGGAGATCCAGAGGGGCGTCACCCTTGTAACGCAATCGTATTGAGGGCTATCCCCACACTGAATCCCGGTGGTATTACTACACCTATACGGAGTACACAGACAGGCAGTCCATCGCCCTGTGCTCCGTAGCCGCCGAGGAGCATTGATGATTGATTGATGGCTGCTGCTGCTGCTGTTATTGTTGGTCGCCAACTGCGTTGTCCTTGCAACGCTGGCCGACACACAGACACAACAATATACTGAACTAGACATATACACACGCACAAACCCACCGCACGCTTCCATCCCAACTACTCAATGATTACGTACTCCTCAAGGTGAAGGTGGTCAGGCATTCCCACCTAGCTAATGATTCCTCCGACAGACGGTAGATCCGGATAGAAGGACAGACCATCCATGGGTCGTTCTCACACGTCTTCTTCCTTCCTTCGCTGTTCCGCCTGGGCTTTGCTTCCACTGGAGAAATACTCGTTCTTCTATCACTGCATTCCCCCAGACTAATTGGATAGCGTTCCTCCCCTTCACGCTAGAACAATTACTCCATCGAGAGATTGTCTCAGAATGAATCTGGCGGTGTCAGAAGTCCCCGAAAAGGAGTCATTCCCCTCCTCAGCTCCTCCTCCTCCCCCTCTCGTCAATCTGATGGTTTCGACTTCTCCCGACTCGGTTGGTTGGTCACCGACCAAATACTTCCCCACAAGGCCCTGAAATTCAGCGTTTGATCGTTTTGCGAGTAGACTTGTCTCGGAGGCACTCCAGGGTTCATGTAGTGTCAGACCCGACCTAGCTCCCATATCCTCGGTGTTAGCTATACACGTACAGCGTATAAGCGGTCTGTCGGGATGTGTCCAGAACAGTATGCACTACGTCGGGCATTGATTGCACTCACACCCACCTTTACCCGCTAGATCTACTGTGTACAGTTACTTACATTATAGCGGTATTGCAGCCGAGATGACGATAAGCATCAAGCACGGCCGCATTATCGCCCCCCCTCTCTGATCATCAGCATTGGCCAAGCCGTACTCGATGACATCAATGTAGCCTCACTTTCTGTCTACTACGGAGTACTAGCTACAACCACGGAGAATTAACAGAATCGGCGGTCTGCACACCCGTCCGCATTCTCACTCTCATTCTCGTTATTCTAAGCGTCCGATTCTCCAACCGAGTGGAGCGGTGGCCGGTCGCTGTACACACCACTACTGCTAGCGTTTGGGCGCTAATTGCCCTGCTTGCCGGGCCTCCATCGTATCCCTGGAGGCAGAGGGCTCATTATAGTTATGCTCGAGAGTGAGCCGTAGGTATGATGTCTTCCCTGATCTGCCAAGGAGTGCTGTATGCAATGATCGCGGTTATTTGCAGGAGGTTCTGTAGACGCATGGGACTAATCTCTTACTCAGGACATGACCTATTCATGAATACCAAGCCCGACGTAATGGTTGCGGTTCTGACCATTACAGATCAGTTGTCTTACCGCGCATCACCTCCACACTTGCAGCTTCCAAGTAAGCTCTTTTTGACGCAGAAAAGTGCTTCCAGCCAGCTGCAAGTCCTCCGGATCCCGACCAGGCCACCCCCGGCAGTACTCCACCTCCATGTGCCTCGAGTCTGTGTTGTTGCTATGCAACACCGCAGGTAAATACAGCGGACACTTGCTACGCCCCAGGTTAACCCTTCAGACGAGTTTCCTAAATGCCCGATCTTTTACCTAGACCGTCAGACTAGATCATGATACGTACCTCAATTTACGTTGAAGCAAACGAGGTGATCTAACCCCCTTTCCCCCGAGTGCCGATCCTTGCGCAAGCCAGATAGACGAAAGTATAATTCGCCTACCCCAGCCGTCCTTGCAACATCTCCAAAGATCATGCGATCAGGTGCCAGGTGAACGGTTATAAGGACCTGAGTTGGGGTCTTGGCTTTGGCGCTAGAAAGATCATGGAAGCATCCCTGCTAGCGGTAAATTCCACCGCTCTACGGGCTCTACGATAGTTTATAGGTAGGGTAAGTAAGTATAGTACAGTACACAGCTCGACTGACCTACCTCTTGGGGAGATGGCTCAGAAATTCTCAGAGCGAGCATCAGCCGCTTCAGCCAACGTTTCAAAAACCGCACAAGACAGTTGTCAACTCAACTTGTCGCGTAAGTAATTGACTAACGATGGTAGACTATGATAGTTCCGATGCTATTACAACAAGCAGGACCCTCAGCGATGATACAGACCAAATACCGACCCTGCAGGCGGGGTGTCGTCTATCCCCAAAGTCGCCATGTGGTTGTATGTATGAACCATCGAACACCACACCTCTGCCTTAGCAACATACCACCGCAACCCAACAAGAGTGAAGCTGCATGCGGCGGAAGCATCCCTCCCTCTCTCATTCTTCATCCATTCTCCATATGTACTCAGTACGATGCACAATCCAAATATCGCACCCCACATTATCCACTGAATGGCTGGAAGTCAACCCCGACCTGGCCCGCATCTCTGCACCCATAGTCAATAATCCAAGCCCTGCAGTTACCCCTGGCTAGAGAAGTATGTAGCCAGATGTATCATGCACGGGGGAAGGCTCATGTGGACAGATCAGATCACCGGATTCGCTGAGACACGTACTCCGGATTCGCGCACCAAGAAAAGGGTACTTTTGGCAAGCCAGATCTACACGTATTACGCAGCATACCTTCGTGTACCGTACATACATCCCACGTCCTTGGGAGTTAGCCGACGCAGGCGCGCTCTGTTCTCACTGTAGGAAGGTATGCGCATCTTGACCGATCAACTGTGCCTCGCCAAGAGAGAGAATGACAAGTTGACCGGGTTCTCATGGTCGGAGATTAGCGGCAACGAACTCTCATTATTGGGATGTTCCTCCCTCGCGGGGTTGTGATTTCTGACTTTTTGCCACTTCGCATTCCAGGAGTCTGATCATGTGCATGTAGTCCAATGCTCTCGTATGTCTTTTTGACCGGAGAGAATCCGATGTCTATGTGAGAGACATTGCGCTTTATCTTTATCGCCTTCCACGTATGGGTAGCGGCTCGAGTGGTAACTCTTTACCTTCCCTTTCCATATCTAGTACCGGTACTCCGGATGCAAAGATCCTGACGGGCCACATCAGACAGTCGATCCGTCCATCCGATATCTCCAGATCAGACGATCCAGTGCTCTTCTTTATACATCTGTTTTTAATTCACCTCCCCTCCCAAAGCAACTTGGCCTGAAGCCATGGTACAGACCACGGAGTAGAATACCATAGTTTCGCAGCTCGGCTAAGCGACCATCGACCCTATAATTGAGTTGTTCTAGAAAGCGACCCGAAAATGTGACAAGCGAATCGTAGGTTTGAGCTTGGTGGATCCCCCCTTCGCCAAGCGGAACCGTGTATTTTTGGTTTTTTTTTTTCCCCTTCTTCTTCCCCCCATCCTTTTTCTACTTCGTTGGTGGGCTTCAACGGGTGAAGATGGGACAGTTGTGTCAGAATGAACTGAACTTGTGTACTAGGAACCAGTAGATGTAGTCTAAGCCGGGCTGGGCCGAGTTGAGTCAGGCATATGCTCGCCGCTCCAATTGATTCCATCAGGGTCGAATCTCGGATGAGCTCTGTAGTTCGTTCGGCATGTGCGATGCGTTCGAGAAAATTGAGAGATCGGATTCATCGGAGGGAGTGATCTTGCTGCAAGATCTAGACTGCTTTTAGGTTAGTTTGTCATGCTACTACTCGTAAGTCCAGGACTAAATAGGTACCTTGCTTTAGTGTGCCCTTTTCTGGCTTCGTGCAGATGTTGTATCATTGGGGCAAATAATGCATATGATGTCGATGGTCATGAGCTTTGGATGTTCGGTGATAGATCATGGCTGAAGTGGAGAGTGCAAAGATACCATCAGACCAGATACATGTAGCAACATTATGCTGGTCTGGGTTTTTCGCCGTATCTTTTCTACATCACAAGACGTTTGTAGAATGGGTTGAGACTCTTGGACCTGATGTTCTCGGTGGCGACTTCTTGATTCCCTGCTGTTCTCTACACAGACCTAGCGCAATGCAGCATAAACAAATGTCGGGAAACACCCCGACCGTCTATGTTCGAGACGTAGCAACTGATTGATTAATATTGTGCAGCGCTTCGAGAACTGTGACATTTCAGTCCGTCTATACTATAGCTCTTGGCAATACTTCGAGGCTGAAGACAGAGCTGTGCCGTTTGTGCGTATTGTTGCCAGTGCTCAGCTGGCCAATTTCGCAGCTGTGCGCTTGCGCTTTCTCTTTCCATGATGTGAGCCATAATAGCATGCTAACTACAACTCCACGCCACTTGTGCTTCTTACTCCTTTATCTAATGCACATGTAGTATCAGCATGCAGCTTGTTATGCCTCGCGTGCCTGATCGGATATACTATCAGGGCTTAAGCCAATAGGAACAACAACCCGCGATGCAAACACTGCAAAGTGGACTCTTCAAGTTTTTTTTGCCCGCATTATGGAGATTTTCCCCCGCCGCCTTTGGAAGCGGCCGCGCTCGAGACGGAGTTCAACACTCCCAGGATTCCAGGCACGGGGATCTACTTTTGTGTCCACTGTTCACTGCCCCTCACTTTGTGCAGGATCACCCAGCCATCATGGACCCCACGTCTATTCAAGAGCAAGTGCGCTCGCACGATGGTGTCGACACGACCCAGGAGCCTCCCTCCAAGAAGGTCAAGTTGGACGATGCGCCGACTACCAATGCACCTGCAGCTGCAGCTGCTGATGCCGACCCGCGGCTCAAGGGTGTCGCTCCGATCAAGGCTGAGTATGCGACCCGTCGCAATCTTGCTGTAGCCGATTTACCAACGGTCACTGACCTTCATATCCAGGTACCTTTTGCCGCGGTCCGACAAGAGCCAGCCCACCCCGGAACAAGAGAATCAGGACGATGCCGCCGAGGCCGCCCACCACGATGGCCGCAACAGCAACAGCAACAATACCGAGATGAAGGCCCACCAGTACCAGCAGAAGAAGAACAAGAAGAAGACCGGCCAGAACACTAACCGGACCTTTGGCCGGTCGGAGGATGCAAAGGGTCTCTGCCCCAGCCGCATGTTCCAGCCCGAGTTCTCCCCCGCCGAGTGCAGCTTCGGCGAGAAATGTCGATTTGAGCACGACCTGCGCATCTACCTGAAAGAGCATAAGCGGGAGGATCTGAACACCATGAATGGCGTTTGTCCGGTGTGGGATACTCATGGCAAGTGCTTCTCCGGCTGGAAGTGTCGGTTCGTGGGCTCGCACTCGGAGGAGCGGGAGACGGAGGACGGGAGAAAAGAGCTGGTTCTCCTCGAGGATGAAGAGCGCAAGAACAAGGTGCAGCGGCTGGTCCCCCAGGCTTCGGAGGAGGGCGTGTTGAACATCGCCGCCATGGACGATAAGCTTGCGCTGGCCCGGAAGAAGAAACATCTCCCCAAGGCAGAGGCGTATTCGAATTGGTTGGAAAAGACGAACAAGGCCATTGAGAAGGATCTCCACAAGCGCGACCGGGTTGGGACCACGGAGGTGGAGGATGGGTCCAAGGAAGAGCAGGAGGACAATCGCGCTGCCTACGTTGAGCCCCCTTTGCTTCCGTCTGAGAAGCGCAGGCTGTATTTCGGTCCCGAGACCCCGGCCTTGGCTCCTCTGACGACACAGGGTAACATGCCCTTCCGCAGACTCTGTGTGGAGCTTGGCGCGCAGCTCACTTATTCGGAGATGGCCATGAGTCTGCCATTGATCCAAGGGCAGAAGTCAGAGTGGGCTTTGATGAAGGCGCACGAGTCGGAAATTGCTCCCCCGACGGTTTTCCCTGGGTCGGACATTGTGCAAGACTACGACAACTCGAAGGATATGAAGTTTGGCGCTCAGATTGCGGCCAACAAGCCCTGGCAGGCTTTCAAGGCCACAGAGGCACTGTCACAGATGACCCCTCACCTACGTCTCATTGACCTGAACTGCGGCTGCCCTATCGACCTTGTCTTCCGTGAAGGTGCGGGCTCTGCTCTTCTCGAGCACCCGTCCAAACTCGAGAAGATCATTCGTGGCATGAACACCGTTTCCGGGGAAATCCCCGTCACCGTCAAGATCCGTATGGGAACTAAGGACAGCTCTCCCAATGCTTTGAAGTTGACCGAACGCCTTCTGCTTGGAGGCTATGAGTCTCATCTGTTCGGCGGTGGTGGTGCCGGAGCGGCCGCTATCACTCTTCACGGGCGGAGCCGACAGCAGCGGTACACCAAATCCGCCAATTGGGAGTATATCTCCGAATGCGCCGCTCTTATCAAGCGCCTGAATGAGAAGCAGGACGAAATCGCCGACACCATCCGGGAGCCCGATGCTCGCACGCAACCCAACGGCGGGAAAGTCTGGTTCCTCGGCAATGGTGACTGCTTCTCTCACCTTGACTACGATGACCATATTAACAATGCGGGCGTCGACAGTGTCATGATTGGCCGCGGAGCTCTGATCAAGCCTTGGCTCTATGAGGAGATCCAGGCAGGCCAGTACCTTGACAAGTCCTCGAGCGAGCGTCTTACATACATCGAGAAGTTCGCCAAGTATGGTCTCGAGACCTGGGGGTCCGATGAGCATGGTGTTGGCACGACTAGACGCTTCTTGCTGGAATGGCTGAGCTTTGCCCGGCGATACGTGCCTCTCGGTCTGCTCGAATACCTCCCACCCCAGATCAACGACAGACCTCCGGCGTTCCGGGGCAGAGATGACATGGAGACCTTGATGGCGAGTACTAACTACAAGGATTGGATCAAGATCACGTAAGCACATCCATAGCTGGCTGTCAGGTTCGTGGTAACCTTATTCGATGCTGACTTATCACTTATAGGGAAATGTTCCTCGGTCCTGCCCACAAGGACTTCAAATTCGAGCCCAAGCACAAGTCCAACTCATATGACGAAGCGGAGGGTTAGATTTCATGTAGCGCCTAGACTAAGCCTGAACAAATGTGAACACCTTGTACATACTACCACTGTCATATCCAGACTTGGCCGGTTTCAATCTTTACCTAGTAAGGGTAAACTGGGGAGATATTTTAGGCCGGCTATGACGCACTTGGACCGGCACTATCCAGCAACGGAGTGGGTCACGTGATGCGCCTCAGCTCCGGGCGGTGATGACGTCTGTCCCTCACCAGAAAACTGCAAAAGACCACCTCATCCCCCGTACACACAACAGACATTCTTCTTCTTCTTCTTCTTCACAAGCATCGATCATCCATTGGTGATTATACCGGGGGTCTTTATTCCGGTTATCTGTGAAATTATCCGTCTTTGATATTCTACGGTACCAAATCGCTCCGACAGCTCTTTATCCTGCCTAGCTACCTATCGCACCTTCACCCCTCAATCAAAGCTTGAACGAAGCGTCAGGCACAACATCGATCCCACAATCAGTAGCAGCGCAACTACTTCATCAACCTATACAAAATGACTCTCTACTACAGTCTTGTAAGTGTAGATGCCCAGATTGCAGTCCCCGTGGACATCCTCTGAGCTCGGGATAATGCTGCAGCCTGCAGCCCCCTGGCCATCGGCGCGCGGCACTCCTCCCAAACCTCAAGACTGGCTTAGAAACGACAAATGCTTACTGGATGCATATAGGTCTTCTGCCTGTTGGTGTTCGAGATGGCGGTCTTCATGGGCCTCATCATCCCTCTTCCGTTCACTGTGAAGAGGAAGCTCTTTGCCTTCATCTCAGAAAGTCCTATAGTGGCCAAATTACAATATGGGCTGAAGGTCAGTGTGCCCTGTACTTATTCCACGCTCAGTAGCGAGCGGTCTAACTAAGACAAAACTCAGATCACATTCATCTTCATCCTCATCCTCTTCATTGACAGCGTCAACCGCGTCTATCGGGTGCAGCTAGAGTTGGCTTCCTTCAAGGAGGGCGGTCCCATGGGGTATGTATCCGGCTCACGCCTCTTCGCCATTTCACCACAGACGAGCTAATACCCTGATTCTCAACCAGCGCCGCTGCCCTTGGCACCGACCGCATGGAAGTCCAGGCCCGCAAGTTCTACTCGCAGCGCAACATGTACCTGTGCGGCTTCACTCTCTTCCTGTCTCTCATCCTCAACCGCACCTACACCATGATCCTTGAGGTTCTTCGCCTGGAGGACCGCGTCAAGCTTCTGGAGGGCGACAAGCGCGCTGGTGGCAAGGACTCCGCTCGTCTCGCGCAAGCCGGCGATGTCGGCGAGATCGGCCGTCTCAAGCAGGAGCTCGAGGCTAAGGATCGTGACATTGAGACTCTGAAGAAGCAGTGCGAGGGTCTCACGGCCGAGTACCACAAGCTGGGTGACCAGGTCTCCGCTGGCAACAAGGATGTCGCTCCCAAGAAGGATCTGTAAGCGAAGGACAAGGCGTCACCGCAACGTGCAATAATCTCAACGATTTCTTGCCGATGAGTGTGTTGCAAATTTGGTGGAAGATCGGAGGTCAAAATCAGGGAGACAGCAGATAAGTGGGGATAGATGAGGGGCAGGACGGGGAACACAAGTAGTTAGGAATCGCTTTGCGCCGTGAGACGTGATGATATTCATCGCCTGTATCTCTGGCGGGGCTTATCTAATTCCTTCCTTTCGGTTTCGGCATTGAGGAGATTCAACTGTGACTGTGAGGGCTGAGCGAAGTGGCATTTCATCTTTTTCCAAGGTCTATCATCATTGTTCCTGGCTAAGTGGTCATCTGTGAGCATCGTGTGCCGAAGCAGCCGAGTTCCCCATGAATGCCGTAGGCATAATATGATTTTGTTGTTATAATCACAATGAAGTTAAGGAGGATTTGAAGGTTATTTCTCTGGGATCACTTTTTCCCACGCTTGAATCTCAAAGAGGATGAAACTCGATTTAGTGGAAGTAGCACGTGTCCGACGTGTTATTTAGTACTATATAAGAACGATTTCAATGATATCTGTCAATTGAGATGGGAGAGAAGCGCTTGGCTTGCATTGAACATCCTCCGTCTCTTCAGGGTTCTACAACTGCTCTAGAGATGTGGTCTCTCCTTGCCATTTCGCCCCCAATTCTCTGGGTATATCAGGTTGTCAGCAGACCTGGCCCATGAATATTATTTCTCTCATACCACTACAGATATCTCTCTAGTATGCACTTACCAAGTGGGACAGGTAATCTTTGCCAAGTTCGCAAGGTGAAATGGCTAATCTATGGGGTATATGATCTATTCTTACCAGACAAGGACACATCATAACGAGATGGAAACATCACTTCAATTACTGGAAGCTTCCGCTTTTCTGGGGCAGCCCGAAGCCCGAGGTGTTGGAGTTGCACCGCGCTGCAGCAGTACGCTTTGCCTAGAACCCCAACACGCAGAAAGAAAATCAAGCACGTCTTGGCTGACAGCAATCAGACAGTTGATTGAAGGACAGCATGAGCCTATTTGACGGCTTGCTTCTAGATCAACCATCTTTCCCTGAGGGTTCCTTATTGACAAGCTATCGCTAATGTTGCATCTGCCTTCAGTAACGCACAAACCTCCGAAGGTGTGGCCAATTGCCCTCTGCGTGTGGCGAGACCCAGCTCGGTAACCAGCAGAGCAACATTCCAAACCACTCACTGCTGTGGTCTTATCGCGTGTGAGAACTGCGGAGCATCTGAGCTCAGTCATACTAAGAAAGTCCAGAAACTCGGATAGACAAACTCCTCCTCGAAGATCCGACGCACTTGCGCCAGAACAAACCGCTCGACCTTGCCAACGTTCTTCAGGACCTGCTTTCCGTCCTCCTTGCGACCGATTTCACTCTCCACCCGGATTTCCTCCAGTAATCCTCCATGACGCTTGGCGGGCTCCGCCCGCGGTTTGTCTTCCTGCCCTCCAGCGGCATCTTGCTGATCGGATCCGATCAACGCGTCGGCATCCTCGGGTGACAGGAAACAGAAATGCACCCGCTTGCGAATGTATGCGATCACCGCGACGCCGTCGAAGGTGATGCCAGTCACATTCAATTTCAGAGGCAAGCCCACGAAACTAGGCATGGGATAGTCCAGAAGGATCTCCGCAGTCAGCGACAGGCGCACGTCCCCGCCATATTTGACATGGCACAAGACCTGGAAGTCTTCGGGCCGGCGTTCTCGCAATCGAGGCAGCCGAAGAGACTCCGCATCGGCGGAGTCGCCGAGATGTCCGTTCTCCTCTGTGCGTGCCATGTGAACGCTACCACCACCTGCTGCTGCTGCTGCTGCTGCTTCTCCACTACCGTTGTTAGACCCAGCCGGATGCGAGGGGAGCGTGCTCGATGTCGACGGGCGTGAGGTTGGATTACTGCTGTCTGGCTCGGCTTCGGAATGTTGCGAATGCGCTGCATCGAAGGGTGAGGATGACAGGGGCCCTCTGCTCCTTGCGCCCATGCTGCTCGGATCATTCCAGCTGTTTGCGAACGGGTTTCCGCCTGCAACCGCAGCCAGAGGCGTCTGTGTTCCCGATAGGCCACCCAAAGACATCAGGTGATAGCCCAGTGTTGACGTTCCTCCGGGAATGCCAGGAGTGCCGGCGCGAGGAAGGAAGTGCGGGTTGAGATGGTCACCGAGAGCTATCGGGGAACGCAGAGCGGATGGCTGAAACCGCTCATCGAAGGGATTGCGAAGCGGCTGATGCATGGCGGTTTCATCTCGGAACGGCGGCTCGCTGAGCTCTGAGCCGGTGCGATGCCACTGAGTGCCATGTCCGGAGACAAGCTCCTCAGACACGTCGGAAGCTTCATCGTCTTCATCCTCCTCATAGAAATCGGCGAAGGGTTCACAGAAGTCTTTGATCTCGAGCTCCGGGGGGATGGTTCCGAAATCAAACGAATGGACCTGAACGGATCGGATAAATCGCGGAAGAGCTACCTGCTGGAACTTGTCATGGATGAAGGAGCGAATGCGCTCAGCCAGCGCCTCGCCGTCCGGACCCGAGGTCGCTGTGCCCCAGTCAACTTCAATGGACATCACATGTGCGAAAGCGGTCTCTATACAGGGAAAGAGTTGTAGAGCGGGTATGAAGCAAGGGGGAGACTAAGCTGATGATGGGATGAGATGAGACGGGGTACGAGTAAGTCGGAAGAGCCAAGCCGATGATTGGGAAGGAAATCGTTCGGCCTTGTGTTTGTCCGCGGCGGTTTCTCGGCGGGCCTGTGGCAGTCACGTGGTCTGAGGGTATGGTGACCGCCTTTCATCATCATCAACGACAAACTATCCTATGCTTTCAATGAATTTCCACAATGCCTCGTTCTAGAGAATCTCGGAATCACCCCTGCTACTGGGTCTATTTGACTATACCACGCTGAGCAAGAGACTTTCAAACTACTGGTGCTTGCCCACATCTGCATTCCGACCAGCACAGAGTGACCCCTAACCGGCACAGACGGTGAGCACACCGCTTTGGGTTTACTGTCCCAGCAATCTGGTTCTCCCTTCTCCTAGGCCAAAGCACTGGTCCTGCGGCGCTGTTCTGGTCATTACCCAAGCTGTGCGCATTGGCTGGCACATCCTGGTGGACCAGGATGCTACCATGGTTCAGCGCTGCGACACGGCCGCCCTGAGACCACAAGGTCAGACTCTATCACATCTCCCCACCACCCTAAGCAAACTCGGACCCAACACTGGCGCATCTCGATCATGCCTACTATTGGCTCTTGCTGGAGCTTCTTGAATGCCCGGATGAAGTACGGACGACCAGGGTGGTGTACTGTACAGTGGCGCGGCACAAGTGAAAAGACAAGCATGTCTCTCCACAGCTTAGATTAATCCCAAGGGCTATTCGTCCTGGCTCCAGAGACTTAAACAGGGATCAACAGCCGGTTGATTCCTGCCTCATGGCGCCAATCTCTGTGCCGGAATCTCTCCGCATGATTTTCCGATATGATAGCCTACCAAGACGCCGCAACTTGAGCGCCCGCAAGAGCGCCACGTAACGCTGCATTTCTCCATCCGGAGGCTCGTTATTATACTGTACCCAGCACAATGAGTAAGGACCTGCCAGTCCAGTCGCAGATATGAAGCAGCACCATTTGAATCATCTCTCGGGAATTCTTGAGTCCAGAGAAGATACCATTGCCTTATGACGCCAAGGTCGATCGTTGGGCAGCGCGCAGCCAGTCGGTCCTAACCTAGCGCCTACCGAAGTCAGGCTCCTATTGTCCGCTCCCTTCCTCATTTGTCATTACTCCTAGGCGCGGTGCTTGCCCGCCTGCCTGCGCGTGGTAGGTGCCACGGACAGTTCCGCGAGCATGCTGGCACCACTTGTTCCCTCTTGTTCGCCGCTGCTGCAAGGTCGACAAGTCGGCAACACCTAAGGTGCTTGGTATCAAAGTCATCACCTGGGTCTGTGCCCCAGTTTCTTTCTATGATTTGCCGGTAGCGCCATCAGGTGATGAGTGGCGTATGCGGTGCTAATGCAGCTCTCTCGACGAACCCTTGCACTCCAACGTCAAGGCTCGGACTTGGGGGGGTCGGACGACCGACCATGAGCCTGCACACATCCGCACACACGCTTCCCAAGAATAATGCCACTTTTTCGATGAATGAGGGGACTCTACAACAACCCGCCGTCAAGTCACAGGAACGTCCGTACCAGGGACAAAAATAGAATAGATAGAGCATTAGAATGTGCACCAGCCCAGCTACGTAGCTGTAAGCTTCCAAGCTCCCCAGCCTTGGGGTTGGGGATTCGTAGCGCGGGTACCCCTTCTCTTCCATCTCGCGTCTTAGACTGACTGATTGATAATTTAATCGACCCGATAACCCGGCGTGTCCTCTCCCCTCCCCCAAGCAAGCAAGCAAGCAAGCTACTGAATACGTAGTAAATAGTCGAGTCGCAGGGGTGATTTCGGGATCATATCCACAATCTATCCCTCCCTACCTACTGACCAGGGGCCTAGTAGTACCTGCTTGGGTCGGACTCCACCTGTTCAGTGCGGCTCCAACTCCCGGCCAACACCGAACGTGACTGCCGGTCGAACCACGGTTAAGGCAGACCCAAACCCAGACGAACAAAGGGGACAAGACAAGCTGACAACCCTGAGCAACGAGCGAGTGGATTTGCCTTGGCCCACGGCGCTGGGACAGCCACGCTATCCATGGGACCGCACCACGGCTATTTCATCACACATCCTTCGTTCTCTTTTGCCTTTTCCACCTCTCGTTTTCCCCTCGCTGCAAAAGGAAAGGGCAAGGGAGGGCGTGGAGAAAACAACGTTTCCACAGTGAAGTGACCACAATGCCATTTAGAGGATCTTCAATGGAAGAAGTCTGATGATGATCACGAACCTTTCCGTCCGTTGTTAATTTCTACGGGAATGGAGTGGTTGATTGACATGTAGCTGGGTGGGTTGGGCAAATACGAGATCCGAGATCCGAGCTTGATCCGATGGTGTGTTTCTCTCTCTCCATTTTTCCACGGGGGGGTGAGGATCCAGATTGGTTTATATGGAGGATCTCGGAGATGTTTTCCTCAAGATCAAGACGGTAAACGGTTTGGAAATCAAAAGAGTGTTTCATTTATGCTGATGCTAATGCTGATGCTAATGCTTGTGCTTGTGCTTGTCGGTTGACAAGACGTCGCTTCAGCCATAAGTGACTAGCTAAATAGTCAACGACAGAGGAAGAAAGCTATGGAAGACAAAATCTGAAGGAGTATGAGGGGGCAGGTTGCAAGGCAATGCAATGCAATGCTGTAGAGCGAAGAGCGGACTGAGTGGCCAAGCAAATACTGGCGGCTCCTCTCTCAAAGGCCAGAAGTGAAAGTGCAAGGATGCCAACAAGAATAAAAAAACCATGCTCATGAAAACAGCGTGTGATAAAAACAAGAGTGCCTCCGAGATTGTGTAAACAGAAATGAGATCCAAGATCCAAATACAAGGAGAGGGGATGGGTTAAACCCCCCCCCCCCCTCCCCTATGGATCGACAAGAGTTACTCGACAGCCAAGGAAACAAAACA
Organism: Aspergillus uvarum CBS 121591; assembly: GCF_003184745.1. Lineage (NCBI taxonomy): Eukaryota > Fungi > Ascomycota > Eurotiomycetes > Eurotiales > Aspergillaceae > Aspergillus > Aspergillus uvarum. The sequence continues at coordinate 456,050 of NW_020291312.1, forward strand.
TAGAAGCAAACGGTAGGGGGAAAAGCAAAGTGCGAAAAGTCCACGGTGTATATATATGCCACAATGAGAATGATGATGAATGCATAATGAGCGAATAACGATGACCTCCCAAACTGTGAAAAAGCACAATAGAATAAGAGAACAGAAAACCTAGTCAGCTATACCACCCCATTCCGCCTTTTTGAATCGCCCTTTCTATCTCCCCGTGAGTCGAGGCTGAGTTTTTTTGGGTACTTTTTCTGGTCGGATTTTCAACTTTTTTTGATGGTTTTCTCTGCTTTGATGTTGGTGTTGGGTTGCGCCGATGGAAAAGACTCATTGGAGGGAAATCTGGGTCCTCCACCTTCTTGATGAGGGTCCCTGGTTCCCAAGTTGGTCGAGGGAAACAGGTCATGGATCGTATAGAGTGGCTCGAGCTTTGGTGGAGAGTTGTTGACGGTCTTCTTGTCCCCAATACTTTTGTCATTCTGCAGGAGGATGACAAAAAAACGGCACCTAGCTCAGACCAGGCTCCCTCCCTAAGCTTCCCTCGGTGTCTGCCTGCACCACCCATGCAGTTAGTCTCAAAGTATGCTCTGTGCATCTACGGTTGAATCCGGTAGTCTTGGGTCTTGCGCAAGTGGATCTTCGGCAGTGGGAGTGGTAGTACTCACAATTGGGGTTCGGGTCTAAGGGCCACCATGCGCAGGGCAGTTATAGCCCTCCCGTCGCCGGATCTGCGTTCGCACTCCGGTGCACGAGGTGCCTCGCTTTGCGCAGAAGACCACATCGCCCTCCGCAACGGTGCAGCCGCAGTCGAACTTGAGGTAGTACTGGGAGCACATCCTGACTGATTGGGTCTTGACGATGGTGGTCTGGGTATGGGGAATAGATGTAGGTGGTGAGCGGAGAAGATGCAATGCACGAACAGCAAGCAAGATTGACTTGTGATAGTGGCAGAGGGCTCAATTGGGTTTTGAGACTGAGTGGAGAAGGAGACTGGAGAGCTCAGAGGAAGTGCTGATTCGGGTCGCTGAGAGGAAGGCTGATGTTGCCGATGAAATTGACTCTCTGGCCGGGTTGTGAAGGGCCTTAAATAAAAGTCTCGCGGTCTGATGGACGCAGACTTCCAAAATCTCCAAGTGATAATGACTGCGGTCGACTGTGCCGCAACAACCCTTTCTACGCCAACTGATCAAGATGGCCCAGCAACTGCGACTCAGGCTGCGAAATTCCAAAAGAACTCAAAACTGAAATAATAATAATAGTTCCAATGACACTCTCAGTTGATCTGGCGAGAGGGGAAAATTAAATTGAAAACAAAGAATAAAAAAACCCCCAAGTCGAGACGCTAGAAGTGTGGTAGAGAAGAAGTAAGAAGAAGGTTAGCAAGGAACGGGTAACTAAACTACGCATGCATGTTCCTTTGCTTTTTTTTCCCTTCTTCTCGTTTTTTTTTTCTCTGTCTTGCTCGCATTTCCCTTTTCGTGTGTTGTGTCTTTCGTGGTCTCACTTTGCCGTTGAGTGACGCTCTTTCTGGATCAGATGAGAGTCTGCGCCGTAAACAGTTGGCGATTCGGTCTACATCACATCCGCAATCCACTCGTAGAGCGGGCCTGCAACTGATACTCTCTGGATTCTGCCAGTGACTACACCACCACCATTGTACCCTCGATTATTGGCGGTTATGCAGATTATTCTTGAGGTAATGGCCACCTGAGATCAGCCTGGAGGGCATCTTTCCCCCAGTGAAGGAATGAACGAATGTGACTAACAAAGGTCATGCATGAACTCGGAAATCATTGGAAAACCCTTGTCGTAGGGAATATTAGACTTCCGCAGCTGCATCGACGGAGGTTGACATCATCTTCACAGTTACGATACTCCTGCAGCAGGGAAGGTCGGTCACATAAGCAGATGAAAGCCAACCGGGTCAACGATCAAATCAGCATGCGTCAACGGTCCAACAGTTCTGTACAGTATGGGGTCATGCCGCAACTCAGGCAGAGCTCGAAACGGAGCATCTGACGCACGTCATGCTGCAGGCTGGGGAGCCTGTCATCCACAGAGTGCGTTCAACACCGCAGGTCACTGTCTATCATGTGTTCAGGAGGCCTGGGTAACTGAGAGGGGAAGCAAGGATGACATCGTAGAGCAAGCCAATATGATCGCACCGATATCAAGGTTCAGAAATCTCCCACCTGCCGGTCTTGGTGGGCACCTGGATGGTACTCGGCCGGAAGGCTGCGTGGTATTAGTTGATCGATGAGCCACCTGCTCCTGTCAGGGGTTGGCGCAGTTCCTGGGCACGCTTTCCAACCCACGTTCAAACCACGCCTATCTAACGGATCCACGAGGCATATCGGAGCATCCTGGGAACAAGTAGCGGAAGCTAAGGCGATGAATCTGCATGAGCCACTCTGTCATCACAGGGAACTGAAGGCCCTTGCTTTCCAGTCGGCCAATTTATGACACCCAGGACCTTGACGCGGTTGGTGATATCAGTGGCTAGGCGAGACCCCGGGCATTTCACCGTTTTCTTTCACTTCTGATTTCCTCTCCTGTGTCCGAGGAATATCATTAAGGTTCTCCCACCTGCCTCTCGATGGTAGGTTAGCACAGGAACCGACGAGCGGCTTGAGTCTACGTTGAGCGTATCCATTTCATAGCTTCTTCTGATTCGTGGTGTTGGTGTGATTCAAAGACAGTCAATCAATCAATGCGCACCCGAGAAGTTGAGCAGTGCCACGCACCCTCCGCCTGTCGATTTTGCGTTGTCACCACAGCCAGCAGCTGGGCCAGACAATTGATACTTGGGGCTGAGACCTGGCATTTGCGTGCGCCGGCACAGCAGTCGCAGGTACATGGGAAGTTCAAAGAGCAGAGCAGCAGCTCTGGGGGGAGTTCTCTGCATGTCTTATTGTGCTTTCAACCGCCGAGGGTCCGCGCCACTTCAGGCGATACGGCGTAGGACCTTGGGGCGCTAAAACGGGGACGGCCGATGGGCCTTGGGTGATGGGCACGGCCTCCTCTAGCCGCCGTTGGCTCCCGACCTCAGGAACGTTCGTACCGGAAAGGCAGACTGAGAAACTGACTGAACTTTCTCTGAGATATGGTGCTGCATCTCTTCAGCTTACTCCCAATCGCCGCAATTTTCGCAGGTGGTTTAGACCACGTGACCGTTGGGGCTGTTACTTGAGCCGCCTTGCCGATTCCTTGGGATTTCGGTCACATCTGCGCCCCTGCAGCTGGGCGGTGCTGGTCCCATTTCAACTCCCGGGGTTGCTCCGGGGGGATCAATTGAACTACTATCTGTCCATCGTTTCTCTGGTACAAGTTCTGGCCCAGGGACTGTCGCAGTGTCTCAATGAAGGACTAAGACAACATGATGGCCTGGCCTGGCCTGGCCTCCATTCTTCGAACTTGTTTTGGAAACTCCGCGGAACCTTCGATTGCCGGCAAGGGATGGAGATAGTGCTCGGGGTCACAGCTCGCTTATCTTGCCGAATGCTAGCCCGATCGATGAGGCGATGGGAGAATGTGGAGTGGCAGGGAGGGGGAGAAATGAATAATGAATGAAGAGGGAATGAGTGCGTGCGTGAGTGATCGATTGGTTCTAGAAGGTGGCGAGGCGAACTGAAAGCGAAAGAAGAAGAAGAAGAAGAAGCAGAAGCAATGCAGGGGTTGGTCATGTGGTCTGTCTGAAAGAATCCCAAAGGGGCAAGACCACTACTCACTCACCTACTCAGTATCACCAAGTTAGCTATCTTCATTCTTCATCTTCTTGTCTTGTGAACCACTAACCTACTAATCTCCTCTTGTCACCAGAATCCTGTCACGGGACCCTCGATAGTGTCTTGGCTGTCCACAATTTACAGTCTTGGTTGCTGATCATCCGAGGCTGAGATCCCTGAGCTGTCCGTTTTGCGAAACATTGAAACATCTCCCCCTTCGTCTACGCCCGTAATCTCCATCGATCCTCGCGGCTTGTCCAACCAGAACTCTCGGCAGAGACAGCGTGTTCGACGTTACGGGTCTTAACTTTGGCCCTAGTGAATTGGCAAGGAAGGGGGAGGGGAGAAGCGATGGAGATGACGTTCTTCTGCCCCTCCATGGGTTAATTCTATTCCACACCTCCACACCTCCACACCATCTGGCATCGTCGGCACATGTGAAGCTCTGTCCCCAAACACGATGAATTACGAATCAGCTATGGTCTACCACCACCATCACCCACATACCCACCCTGCTCCCTGCCCGCGGCTCCCCGTCGGATAGGCATGGAAATGTCGTTATCGCGCCCAAAGGCTGTAATCATGCAGGCAGGTGGGCCAGTCGGAAATCCGCTGCTTGATCGACATGTTTGCTCCGAGCTCCTCCATCTGCCTCCAGCTTGCCTTGACCCCTCCCTCCTTCACGCCTTCCCATCTATCCTATAAAAGGTCTCACGAAACCCAGTCTGAAGAAGCTTTGTCTCAAACCTCAGAACTCTCTCCTCTCTACTCAATATCCACTGTCTCTCTGTGTCTCTACTTTGCGTTGTCTCTCTTTCAAGACATCGTCTTCAACCAAATAGACCAATAATCATTGTCACAGAAGCTCTTCTACTCATCCGATCCATCCTCAAATCGAAACACCTTACGCCCCCAATCTCATCATCAACATGTACACCGAGACCGCTTCCTCCCGCTTCCTCGTTCTGGCCCCTATCCACAACGGTCCCCTCACGGCCACATCGGCCCAACACCCTCGTGAGCGCTCCAGCAGCCAGTCCTCCACAACCAGCAACGACTCGTCGCGTCGTCCGGGCATTGCCCGCCTTCCCAGTGGTTTCCTCTACCTAGGCCACGATGGCTCCAACAGTGCCCCTCTCGCTTGAGCAAGCGCGGGCTCGGTTACGGTTGCTTCAGGCCCTACATCATATTAAACGAGTTCGCGCTGGACACGAATCGCCGCCCCTGCCAAGAATGTAACTCAGAGGTTCCTTTTCTGATGGGCGGGGGAAGGGTGGGGTGAAAGGACGGCCTCACTATCATGCTACACTACTTAACTTTTTTCTCCCCTTCTTTGTTGTCGATGTTTCGGGTCAACCAAGTTATGCCAGCCAGTACTTTGTTTTAGAAGATCAAATACACACCAATGATACCATATTCACATCTGCATCCCGCTCGCCCGTAGTTGATAAAATGTAAGGGAAGAAAGAAAAGGGGGAAGGGTTGATTCCCCGCGATCAGAAAAGAAAGAAAAACAAATACCTGCCAAGCAAGTACTATCTATCCAAGATGGGCGCCAAGGAGAATGCCAATGCGATAGAAACTACAGAAATGCAGTAGATGTTCCACAGCCAAGGCAAGATAGCAATAGACGAGTCGGGCGATCAATAGATAGAGCTCGGATGAAAAGGGGAGGGGGAGGTGGGGGGGTGCATCGATAAGACGCATGTGTCTCTGGACGTGGTACTCCGTAGATTGTCGACTAAGCAGCAGATACCGGTAAATAGGACCTTGGTGGCTTGCTTGCTCTTCTTGGTGTCCAAAATTCTAGACTCTGGGGCCCTTGGATCTCCGATCTAGTTCCAAACCCGACCACCCCGTCACCATCTCAACCGTACCGTACCGTCTGGGCAGTCTGGCGCGCAAGGTCATGGGATGAGATGTGTCTACTCCGTGAACATCCCCGCTTTACTTTCGACGACTTCACTCATCACGACCAGGTGGACCAAGGGGGAAGAATGGAGGGGAGTACGAACTGCATCACCCCACCACCCATCCACCCATCCAAAACCCAATTGCAGTGCCTAGCCAGCATCCAAGATCCCCCGTTTCCTGTATCTTACAGCCACTTCGCTTCCAAGTCCCAACCCCACCATCAGCTGCACAAGCCTTCTCGGTTCGACACGGCTGCAGCCGGGGAAGGGGGGGGAATACCTTCCACGCCCGTATCTAATGCAAATGGGAAAGCTACGTCGCTAGCTAGCTGACGGTAGATGGGTAGAACCTTGTGAATCTTGAACCTTGAGCCTAACTGCCCATAGGGCAGAGGCACCGACATCCCAATCGGCGACGGTCCTCGCTGTGAACGGACCGCGGGTACTCCGAACAGTGAAGGAAAAAGAAACATCCAGACGGATGAGCAGACCAGACAGGAGACAGGGCAAGAGAGTTTCTCCACCAACCACGCCTGCACCCTTCTGTCGCGTTGGCCATTCGTGTCGGATGTGAATTGGCGAATACCAGAGAATCATCACTCAGGACCCAGCCCTTCCTCCTCCTCCTCCTCCTCCTCCTCCTCCATAGGGAAGAATCTCGGGAGAGGAGGGTCCGAGTGCGTCGGATATGCATGGGCATAGAGCAGCATCAGAATCGTCGTGTCATAATCATTACCCCATCGGTCATACCTCTCGGAGAAGACGTATCGGTCGGACGGAAGGAGCGGAGGACGGGATCAGAACCTGAATCGAAAACAGTACATACTTATAGAATCCCCCGAACTTATCGATAAGACCCTGCCAGACCTCCGACCAAAGGCTGGGCCGGCTCACCCTGGAACCCGATTGAGGCAAAATTCCAGGTGGGTTGACGAAGGATTCATGAGGTGATCGACGCGATCGGGAAGATGTTGCCTTCGATCAAGAAAGGTGGCCGTAGCTATCCGGGATAATAGAGTTGGATGCCCTCTTTATTCATTGCCCAACGTCATGGACAATACTCCCCATATCAGATCCGCGACTGCTGCTGGCTCGGTCGGCCCGAAACAGACGGGAGCAAAAAGTCATGACAAGAGTGGGATTCGAACCCACGCCATCAAACGATGATCAGGAAGCTTGTAGAAGCTGTGTGCTAAGGTAACCTTAACCTGACGCCTTAGACCAACTCGGCCATCTTGCCCGGAATGTTGAACTGTGATGTTTATTTGACATCATAAACCTAACTTCGCTATAAGAGCTATGAAGCATGCTACTGGTTTCCTCGCTTTGCTGCTCTCCCGCCCAGGAGTGTCAGCGGGCTTGATTCGAACAGCGGGACCCGGTAGTGGAGAGATATCTCTCAAGTGCGCGTGTGTGCAGGAAATATATGTGGCTCCTAGCGAGGATCATGATGAATGGGGATTGCTCCTGTCAAGATATTATACATACCGAGCCTACCACGGTGGGGGATGATGTGGTCGTGGTCGAGCAACGCCGGTACTGAAAAAGAGAGGCCGGGGAAAAGGCCAGAGCAGTGACAAGTATCGATTCGAAAGCACCGAGGGGATATACCGCCTGTCAATGCGACTGGACTGTCTAGATGTTTTTGATCGATCGATCCTTTGACTTATGTTGTGATGATTCGGTTATTGACGGCCCTCAGGCAGGTATTGCATCAAAATGACACACATAACATCCCAAGGCAAGATGGCCGAGTTGGTCTAAGGCGTCAGGTTAAGGTTACCTTAGCACACAGCTTCTACAAGCTTCCTGATCATCGTTTGATGGCGTGGGTTCGAATCCCACTCTTGTCATGACTTTTTGCTCGTCATTCATATCCTCGCCAAGCAAATACTTTTGTTACCCGCCCCGCCAATCAATCGCCCAAAGGCTGTGACGTACAGTACAGATGATATCTCATGCTCCAACCATCTCCAGGATCTCAATACATCAGCCTTCTCCTTGGACCAACCCATGCACACGCAGTATAGTACTTACAGCCAAGCTGTAGGTACGTACCTCTATCCACTCCCAACCAACCAACCAACCAACACACACATACACACAGCCCCAACAGCAGATCATCATCCAACAGTCGTAACTTGGAACCCAGCAGGAAGTAAGCTTACTTGTCCGCGCGTAGCAACCATTAACATCAATACCAGCAAGTCAAACAGTAGACCACCACCCCAGTCCCTTCCGTCCACAAATATCCGATGAACCTCGACCGCAAACCACCCTACTCGACACAACAGCACAATGGATGTTGTTTGCGTAGGCCATCTCTACATACGTACTATGTTCATTCCCAAGCTTACTCCCTACTACGCCATCGGTGCACCACACTACCCACCATGCAAACTGTTGGCGCAGCCACAGGCACGCCAGGAAGCAGAATGATTGGCCGCATTTTCTATTCCATTCCACGGAGAAGGGCGGGAACAGAATTGAAAGCCATCGGCAGCCCATCGAGGCTGAATGCGCATATACATTGGCTAGGCTGGTACCTTGTTCCTAAAACATGGCATGACTCGACATGACATCCACCAGTCCCTGCTATCCACAAAGCTTGACAGCTCATGGAAGGAAAGAGGAACCCGAGGCAATTCTACAGCCACAGCTACCGCAACTTACTGCACGACCCGTAGGGCTGCTATGCCGATCTGAACTGATCACCAAGCAGCAACAACAGTGGCTGATAGTATTCAATGTTGATTTCTTGGAGGGGGAAGACGGCGTGGGCTGGGTGGTGGGTACCTTCAAATCAGACATACAGTCACCCACTCACCCATACATGCATGCATGCACGGCGGACTCAACGAAAATACACACACAGTAGAATCATCCGAATCGCAATCAACAGAACGTCGCTAATGTGCACCAGCCAGAGTTCGACAGACTGATAACCAAGTCGAAGAGCAAACATGGTTCAAAGTACACAGAGTCAATCTCCGAGGAACGGTAGAAGGTAAGAGGCGATATTAAATTACTTCCAAGTAAGGGTCTGGAAATGTAAATAGGTATGGAGAACGGGCCGGAGCACACCAACAGAGCCGCACCGCCACGGAGAATCGAATAAACAGATCAGAAAGGGCTGAAGGTGAAAAGGATCAATTTACAAACAGGACTATAGTAACAGGGAAAAAGAAACGAAGAATTTGAACAAAGGAAATAAGGGGATAATGGGCACAAAGGAAACTACCAAAAGAGAAAAAACAGTATGTATGCGGGAACAAACGGGGCTGGTACAATATGTAGAAAAACCGATGGCTGCAAGCAACAGAAGAGACGAATGCTGCGTGGGTATCACGGGGTATCCAAATAACCGCTCTTGCTGGGTCAATGCTGGAATCCAAGAGTCTAGTCGCACTCGAGCCTTTTCTCCAAGATGGAACGCATTTGACCGAGATACGTCTCGATCCGTCGGTTCGGCCAGCTTTGATGGGATCCTTGGGTGTGGGCGTGGATGTCACAACGTTTTTTTGGGGGAGCCTCCTGGACTAGTTCATAACGTTCAATCCCTGCATCGCAAGAAGCAAGCCCGAGAGCTCGAATTGCCCGTCGTTCTTAGTTCTTCTACCACGGTGACCAACTTTGGCGACTGATTGGCGATTAATAGAAGATCGTCTGATGCGTCAGTCGATCAGAAAGGTTGAGAATTAAATCTTTAGACAATTAGATTAAATGTAGACGCCGATTCTACCGGTCATCCCCGGCCCGGGACTTGGCTCGGCGACGGAAGAAGTCCATCACTTTTCGGGCTGCGCCAGAGCTACCGGGGCGGTGGGCCAAGTCGCGCTCGTACTCATACGCGTCTGCAAACTTGCGATGGTTCTTAGGCAAGACGCCCGGACCCCGCCCAGGTCGACCCGCCTGCATTGACGGTTGAGATCCTTTATCGAAGGTCCCCGTGGAATCATCGTAGTAGTTAGGCGTTGAGTGGTTGGCGCTTTGGTTTCGGTAATAGTGGTCGTTTTCATTCGGGTAGACCTGCTCCGCCGATGCTGCACTGTACGAAGTGGGCTGGTATAGGCCAGACTGGTTAGAGTGCAAGATCGCAAACTGCTGGTCAATCCGGGCCTGATAATTAATAGGTTCATCCTGAGTGAGGACCTCATCCCCTGGTGCACCGTCCGTCGCCATGGCGATCGCATCCTGCGTTCCGTAACTGGTAGCACGCGCACGTGATCGCATTGCGCCAGTAGACGGGGGCTGCTCTAGGCGATTCTCAGTGGAACGATCCGTTTGCGATTCTTCGTCCGGGGTTTGTGATCGGCTGGATGAGAAGCCTTTCAACGAGAAAGATGGCGGAAGGAGCGAAAACCTCCGGGGTCTGTTTTCAACACCAGTTTCGCTCGCCTTGCGATTATAGCCATATTGCATCGAGCGTCGCGAGTCCATCGACATCCGCGTGTCGTCTCCTCCGTACGGCTCCTTCATGCTGGTGGGAGGATAACGCTTGCCATTGCGCTGGCGCGAGCCACTGGCTTGCCCTCCGCGGCCGCCGAAGATGGATCCAGAGCGACCAAAGAGCCTCTCGCCAATGCTCGACACGGTGTTCGATCTCTTGTGACCCTTAGGCGGCTCTTGCCGGGGTGTTGTATTGAATTTGGGCGGAAGGTGCTGCGTGCTGGGCTGGCCAATCGACTGCTGTGAACTATCATGTGGCATGGGAGCAGAAATACTGAATTGCCGGCTTTTTGGCTGTGCCAGCCGGCCCTGGGCATTGGTTGCTGCCACAGTTGGTGCCACAGGCTGCCCATACGATCCCCTTGATGGCAAACGGCCCCCGTTGAACGAGGCCATTGACCCGCCAGTCGTGGGGCGCGTAGCATGAGTGGCCGATGTCGGCATCGGCCCGGTGAGCGCTGCAGTATCCGATGTCGAGCGAGGCAGGTGCCCAGATACCGGGGCCGGCGCCGAACCAGCGGCCGCCTTGTAGTCTCCAATTCGTGCGCTGGATTCCCCAGCCATATTTTGATGCGATGTGCTTGCCGGCATATCGACAGGTCCACCTCGGCTCCCTGATCTCGCTCTCCGTGCTGAAGGTTCGAAGGCTCCAGAAGGCCCCACAGGAGCGTGCTCCGTACCGGTGAACTGTTCGCCTCTTACCGTTTGAGATTGGGGGGCAACGTATTCGACCTGGACAGTTCGCCGCTTGGTGTCTCGGGAACTCTTTGTCTTTTCGATGGCCTGCTCCTGCGAAACGTCTCCGGCGTGATGGATCAATCCTCCCACAGGCGGGGCTGTATTTTGGTATGCTTTGGGTGGCTCTCTGACGGATGCACTCCGTGCCAGTAACGGAACTTCCTTGTGGGGCTCGGCTGCGAAGAGAAATCAGTTGGCTGCGCCCGTGATTTGGGAGCACGGTGTCTTACCTGAAGGCACCGTAGTGGTGGCGATGTCGGCGACCTTGGTTGTGCTGCTGGTGATATGTGACACAACATGTGAGTACTCGCTTAGCCAGCTGTGGCGGGCAACCTCAAAAAGGTCGGCTCGTTTCCGCGGATCAGGCACCAAAATCCTCCTCAGCAAATCGCGTGCGTGGGGGGTCACATATTCGGGGAACGTCAAAGGAGTGGTAACTATGTATTTGTAGAGCAAGTTGATGTTGTCACCGTCCGGATTCGCCGGGTCGTCGTCGAATGGCAGGTAGCCGGCCAGCATGGCATACTATACAACGGCCTAGTCAGTATGACAAACATGAGGTAGATGCGCAAGTTGCACGAAAAGCGAGCAGGACTACTCACCAAGATCACACCGCAGCTCCAAACGTCGACCTTGCGCCCGGTATAAAGCGAGTCACTGACTACCAGCTCCGGAGCCGCGTAGCAAGGACTGCCACAGCTAGTCTGCATCAAATCACCTCGCCGAAGACCTTTTGCGTTTGGCTTGTCCAGGCGCATCCTCTTCACAAAATCTTTGTTGGTCAGGTTGTACTCAATCTCCTCACCAAGCTCGTCGACGGGATCAAAGGTGTTGGCAAACCCGAAGTCGGTGATGATGATGTTTCGGTTGCGGTCGAGCAAAAGATTCTCCAGCTTCAGATCACGGTGTACAATTCCCTTTTTGTGTAAATAGCCGACACCGGAGACCAATTGCGCGAAGAGGCGCCGGGCTGCATTATCCTTGAGGTATCGGTTGTTCAAGATGTGGTCGAATAGCTCGCCTCCGGAAGCATACTCCATGATAATACCGATATGGCGATCCGTCTCGACCATCTCGTGGAGCCGGACGATATTCGGGTGGGAAAGTTCGCGCAAAATTGAGATCTCGCGATAAATCTTGGGCAACCGACTGGGGTTTGACCCCAGAGATTCCCTCCGGATGAGCTTAATCGCAACCTGGATAGTTCCGTCTCTCTTCCAGCCCAATTTGACTTTTCCAAACTCGCCCTCTCCCAGAGTCTGACCCAGAATGTACTGCCCAAATGTCGTCTCCTTGCGCTTTGCCGCGTTCTCGTTATAGTCGTGGCGACTGCGCAGTCCACCGCGACCTCCATCATCCACCCCATCGCTTCCCACCAGAGACAGACCGGACGTAGGCGCACCCTCGGTCGATGGCGATATCGATGCGCCTCCCTGCCGTACCTGTTCGCGCTCAATATCCACGGCCGGGTCGCTAACCAGCAATTGATTGAGCACCGTACTGGACTCCTTGGCTAATGTTGCTTGGTCGGGGAACGGGTCGGTCAATTCGTCCGAGTGTGCATCAGCCGCGGATGATAACACAGGCTGACCGCGGGCGCCTATCATCCCCGGCAAGTCCTCAACCTCCCTGTCCGACTGCATCGCGCTCCGATCCTCCGCTCTATTCTTTCCATGGCGCGAACTTGACGCTCTTTCGCCGGAGGAAGCCGTCGCTTTCGAGCTCGAGCCGTGGTGACTTCGTTGGGTGGACGAAGTCCTCGGCGGTGGGATCGGGGGAGCGCCCAGCAGGTCAGGATAGATGGGGTTGCGATTGGCGTCCAAGTCGGACGGGAGCGCGGTAGGGGTCACGGCAGAGGATGCATGGGTGGTGTGCGGCAGGGACTGCGGTTCGGGGTCGTTCATAGCCGAAGAAGCTGTCAGGACCGAAAATGAAGTTGGCTGCTGAGCACTTTAGCGCCGAATTCAATGAAGGGCGCTGCCAGGCGCTCAATTGCTGCAAGTGCAGCCGACCCTTGATCGCGGAGGTGGAGGAAGTCGCTGCAGCATGGCTGCACGGTCATGTGGCAGAAGAGGAGGGATGGTGGGCTGATTGGAATGGATGTGCACTGAGGGGCGCGATTTGTAATTCACATACCTTCGTTTCTGAAAGGCACGGCAGAGCTGAGTCCTGCTGTGTTCACGGTCCGAGACAGCCTCTTCTGGCAGAAATGGACTGACCAATCCAGCTAACCAGGTCGCGTCTGCACTCTTTCTGGGGACAAATACAGTGGTGCGACCTGCAGTTAGGCACTTTCAAGCCCTATTGGGGAAGGGGGTGCTATTGTGGACTTCTTCTTTTGGAGGGGGAGCGGTGGTGAGTTTTTCCTAATCTAAGGTGGTATGGGAATGTGACCGAAGTTTCCGGGGCTGAATGAGTTTCCGGTCGGGTAGCTAAGCTGTTGTCTCAGGTTAGTTTCTTGGGTTTGGGGGCCCATCGGAACCACCACCGAGAAGGGGAAGGGGGGGAAGGTGGGTGGATTGAGTGGGTGGGCAAAAAGAGAGAAGAAGTCACTGACTAACAACGTGAAGAGCGACGACCCCCAATAGAGAAATTTCGCAATGGTTCCAAGGTTGTTGGTATAGGCAAGACACCAGGTCGATAACAACCAACGATACTTTTTTGCTAGGAAAGGGCAATGTAAGATGGCAGGCAACAGAAACAGAAACAAGCAACAAAAAAAGCAAAGAAAAGAAAATAAAGGACAATCAATAACCGCGTTGTCAAAGGAACGGGCGGCGCCTGTTGTTCGTGTCGAGGATAATTTTTTTTTCAATTCTCTTTTTCTTTTTGTTTTGCCCTTTTTTAATTTCAGTGGATTTGCCGAAAAGTGCAAGTGACGCTCGGGGAAACAGCAAGGTGAAAGTGATAATCTGCACCGCAGAATTGACCTTTGACCCTGTGCTCGTCTGGCTGGCAGGTATATCGACTACCCAGTTGGGGTAATGCCAGTCGGCGGGCTCAAAGAGAGAGCTTCGGAGCGACAAACGCGGGCGGGAAGGGGATGCAAGCCTCGGGAAACGCGATTCGCAACCTGGGACTTCCTGGACAACGGAGAAGGGGGGAGCGTAATCCGGACTTTGGCAGCTGCACCGATTCAACACTTCTGGTAGAATTGACAAGACAGAGTGTTGACCGCGTTGGAGGGCATGATCGACCGAGGGGGGAGAAGAGAGAAGAAAGGAAGAGAGTGGGAGGAGGGAGGGAGGAGGAGGAATAGGAATAGGAATAGGAATAGGAATAGGAATAGGAAGGATGAGGCAGTTGGGGAAGATGAATGGACAGTGCAGCAGCAATCAGCTAGTAGCAGCAACAGCAAGAGAGAGAGGGCGGGCGGGCGGTAATCGAAAGAGGGGTGTGTGTAGGTAGGTAGTAGTTTTGGGTATTAGACTGAACTAAACTACTAGACTAGTCACTCGCTCTCTCTCTCTCTCTCTCTCTCTCTCTTTCACCACAACGGGTAATAGTCTAGTCGCTTGACTTAGTTGATGGTGGGAGGTGCTTGTTCGGCCTCCCTCTGGAAGATCAGAGAACAGACAAAGGCGAGAACAAAAGAAGAAAAAAAGAGAAAGAGCTGTGCGAAGCAGAAGAAAGGGACGGTGCGAGGGGAGAGAAAAGAGTCGGTCAAAATGTGTCAATCCCTCCTTGAGAGAGAGAAAGGGGGCCCGATAGTGAGTTGGCAAAACAATAACATACAAGGGAATAGCAGAAAGGAACAGAAACCGAGAGCAGGAGAGGGGAGAGGAAGGAGAGAGGGGAGCAGATAATGATGATAATATTGTTGGTGGTGGCATTGGAACTGAATGCTACAAGTATAATACTAAAACCCTCCTCATTACCATCATCATCATAATAAAGAGAGAATATGACGATAGTATAATCTCAATTACAATGGATTGATACTTAACGTCTATCATCCACCGTCGGCATCGGCATCAGCATCAATAACATCTCTCAGCATTTCCACCCTACTAAATTACATCCAGGCTTGCACAACTTCTGTACCTTACCCAGACCAGTTTAAGTTGATTGACTGGTGAGTTGGCTGGGGAAGGCCAAAAAGCGGGTCAACGGGTCGGATCTCGCTGCCTCATTCAACTGCGAGCATAGCTTACAAAGTACGGAGTACTGGACGCACTTAACCAGCTGTTAGCGAGCCATCAACCGAGGGGCTCATGTTCTCTGATACGAGCAAGGGTAGTAACGGTCCAGCCGATGACGAGCACAGCCCAATCGATAGTCGAGAATCGAACAAAGTTCAGCTCCGAAGTCATCATCGAGGAGAGAGCAAGCCGCTGGTCAAAAGAGTCAATCGTGGTAAAATACGAGCAGGACAGATGGGGAGGCAAGTAGCTCAGGAAGCTACTGAGGACAGCGTGGGTCAAGAATGGTCATTGCATGGTTGCAAGAGGAGACACCTGAAACTGGCAGCATGGGAGTGACTCCGAGTGAGTGATTCTCAAAATCGAGGTGGACACCGCAATGCAATGGAATAATCATGAGGCCGATGGAACCGGGACTGGAGCTCTAAAACAAGGGCCTGAACGTGTGTGGTGCTGTCCCTTGCCTTGGTCGGTGAAATAAGGCTCCAGTGAGGACTTGGTTGTTATTATTGTTGTTGTTTCTCTTTTGGGGTATCTCTCCGATCCATGGAGTAAATCATTTGATCAATATCAGAAGCTTTGAAGAAGACAGCAAGTGACAGCCAGCCAACTTTGAAGAAGGATCGGTGTAGGTTTAAGGCACGGAATGTGTGGTTGACAGCTCACAGTAGTCATCTACCTAGGTACTCCGGACATCTGGCAGGATTGTACACCGTCTCGCCCGAAAAGTAAAGAGAGAAACATGAAGACCTGAGTGGCCCGGTCAGCCAGACCGCGGTGGACGCGGACAGCGGGCGAGCGATAAGTTAGTTAGCCTAAGGTAAACTTACTCAACAACCCAGAGACTCGAGAAAATCACCATCAGGGGTGGAAGAGAAGGACAGAGGGACAAATCAAACCACTGTTTCATCGAGGGGGGCGGCGGATGGAAATAGAATAATAGTCGATCGTCATCTCATGAACCAACTGGGCAGTAATCGCCAGTGCCCCGGCCGTCATTGGCTGGGTCGGAAGATTACGGTGGCACCAGAGGCTGGATACCTCAGGTACCAGTTGCCCGTACCTGCCTTAGTCCATTGAGCCGGTCACCTTGTCATGTTAAGTCGCTGAGTTGGTACTACACTACTCATAGTAAATTAAAGTAGGAGGCTGGGGCTAATGAGACTGGGTACATTACGAGGGAGACAGTCAGATGGATGTCAATGGTACTTACTGTGCCTGGTATCTAACCTTGTTACCTCACTCCCTTTGCCCACCACTTCAAGACTACCCACGGTTGACCCCTTCCCTCGGTTCAGTTCCAAAGGTTCACTTCATCAACTATTGCTCAGATGCGGGAGCTTATTTGAGTGCAAACCCACGGTAACCGAAGGACCCTTGTCTGACGGCTCTCTTCGCTCTCGCTCTCGCTCCCTCTCCCTTTTGCTACCGATCACTTTGAGATCGATCACCAGTGTCATATCATCCCTCTCACCCCCTCCTTCCTGCAACAGCTCCGTAGATACGACATGTTCCATTGTGAATATTCTCCGTCCACACCTAGCGTCGTCATCTCTCGAGAACCTTATGCTTCCATTCAATGCAATTGTCCATCAAGCTCAGAAACCATATGCATAGCTATAACTACACTAGTAAATACCGGCCTTTTCTCGCGAGAACACGCATTGTCAGATCACTCGCTTGGCTCAAACATCACTCTTAAGGTGCATGAAAGGGCTGACAACCAGACCGCGGTGGGCGCGACTCCTTATAGTAGCGCGCGCTTGCATCCAGGCCAACAGCAATAACAACAGCAATAACCACAGGGAGGGGGGGGGGGGGGGGGGGGGGGGGGGGGGGGGGAAGGCCAAACGTCTTGCATAACTATACTCTTCTCATAAAAATAGCACTTCTCACCGAGGCAGGGATACTCCCAACTAGTGCAGAGCAATGGGCCAAAGCAGAGATCCAGGATACCTCGTCGCAGGGCCCTCTCATGCCAAGTGAAGGGACTGCTTATGGATTGGAGCTGGCTAGGTACGGAGCGAGCCTCGCAAATTAACGCCGCTGAAAGCGAGAATTTTTCCGCGTGCGAGTAGGAATAGTCAATTGGAACGCTCTACGGAGTACCACCGCCTGACACTACTAGTATAAGGCTCGGAGAATATGCCATAAAATGGTAATAGGGTCAGGCTGAGGGAACCTGCGATTTCCGCTTGGGGACTTTGGGCGCCTACCCATTGGCTGGTGACGGCAGCGAGGCGCATGCCATCGGCTGCATTGATTAGGGTACAGTGCAGCTGTGCTTATATGATGAATGCTGTGATGATATCGGTCCACTTTTACAGGATGCAGAAACAAAGAACAAAAAACGACAGCAGTCGGATTTGAACCGACGCCTCCGAAGAGAATAGATTTCTAGTCTATCGCCTTAGACCGCTCGGCCATACTGTCTTAGTATACTGCAGGAATGATAGTAAGGTTTATGTTGCAACTCCCTTTTCGGATAGAAGAAATAGGCATTTCCAGAGGGATCAATGGGCGAGGAGTGGTGGCCCATTACTGTATCACTATAATGTTGATCAACCTTGCTTAGAGACGTTCTTGCGGAGCGCCAGGATATACCTGCAGATTATCAAAGGAAGACTTGTTCGCAATACCAATGGAAAGAAAAGAAGATAGGTGTGAGTATGTGAATAGATGCACTATCGACGCAATCGTGGAAGAGCAGATGGTTGATTGTTTCTAGTCTTTTGCAAAGACAGGGAGGGACAAGCCGCAAAGCAAGGAAAGCAGGACTCACTGACGACCAGAGACAATGAGACCCACCACGAAGGCGCTAGTGCGACCGTGGACGAGCAAAAAAGAAACGACAGCAGCCGGATTTGAACCGACGCCTCCGAAGAGAATAGATTTCAATGATGATTCAAGTCTATCGCCTTAACCACTCGGCCATACTGCCTTCGATGAATAATGCTGTCGCTGCTTCGTTATATGGCCATAACACTATACTGTAATCCCCAGTAGAAGCGCGGGCGTTTGTCAATGGTGTAGCGCATGTAACGGGTTGGATAAGTCAACAGTGCCCACCATGTCCATCTCTGGTATGGATGGTATCTATGGAGTGCCTTCACTTCGAATATACAGTGGCTTCAGACTTCCGACGCCCGACTACTAGTTGGGCTTGTCAATAATGAATGTGCTGGCTTGCATCTGTCAGTCAATTCATGAACAACTGATCCTATTGACTTGCAGCCAGTGCTACTTTCCCCTTACTACATGATGTATCCTGTTTGCCGGCAGCAGGACCACCAGGTTTTGCGGCCATCGATATCCCCGCCGGCTGGACTGGGTATGGTCGCTTACGATTGTCGGTGGACACCGAAGTGGCAAAACACGCTTTACTGCCTGGCAGAATCATAACCAATAAGGCCTACTGGGTCCCTTGAGAATACCAAGGTATTAAACAGTAGATTTATTTTACTAGGATTAAACGCCCTCAGCTTATGCCTCAGGAGGAAGCAGTAGAAGAACAATCAAGGCGGTCAATCTGCTGGCAAGGGCGAAAAACGACAACGGTAAGTAGCCGAACCGTACTTCATATACTCTGCCGTGGTAGCAATATACTCGTACGTGGCTAGCATCAACCCTGGCCATGTCGACTCTGTACGTGGGTGATCCATTATTCCAGGAATGAATGGAGAAGCAAAAAACGACAACAGTCGGATTTGAACCGACGCCTCCGAAGAGAATAGATTTCTAGTCTATCGCCTTAGACCGCTCGGCCATATTGTCTTATTCATGGTATCATAATGCAATAATGATTTATCTCTCTAAACAGTCACTGTAGAGTAACCAACGCATCACAGTGTACTGTTCATATGTCTACGTCGCGATATCGTTGGTGGTATACTGTAAAATATGCTGTATCTGGTTGTGTAGAGCTCTATTCAGAGGTATCCCGGGTGTGCTGTCTGTTCACGCGTCTGGATACCTTAGGCGCCAATTTCGGTCCCATCATATATATCTAGTGGGCTGCCCGTGTGGCTTACGCATACGTATATTTTTGCTGCACGGATTAGACACCAACAACAGCACAGGCACTGGAATGAATTGAGTCATCAGTACACAAAGCCATGTCCTGACCACACTGACACAATCCGACCACACCGCCCAGCGTCACAAGACAGTGGCAACACACCCCTCTCACCGCATCTAGAATCCTACATAGCAGATGTCATAGAATAAGAACCAAACCCAAAGGTCAAAGCACCACACTGTGCCCCCTCCACAATCCATTCAACACCCCTAAATCATCATAAGGCATTGCAGGTAAAGGTAGCAACCCGATCAAGTCAGTCATCATCACATGCACCTGAGTATCTCGAGCATGTGTAAGTCGACCCACCCTGACTACAATATCAGAGGTTTACCCCAAACGACCCTAGTCTACCACGAGATACACAAGAAACGGGCGGCGGCACATCCGCTGGCATTGCTGGAAAAGTGTGCCGCCTGCCCGGCCCGTAGATGACCGAGCACAGTACGCATGGCCAATAGCCGATAGAGGTTACAACGAAAGAAAGAATGAAGAAGACCGTGACATCAGACCACGACAATTATAAGACCACAACGACACCAACAGCGCGAGCATAGAAACCGCATTAGATTTGCCCCCAAGGCATCCAAAAATCTCAAATCATAAGATCATCACCGCATTAGAACATGAATAGACAGGGACCGAATAGACGACCACATCACCTCTTCGCCCCGGGCTTTGAAGCCCTCACATAGGATGCGTTCCCCGCGGCACTGTACGCGGGTGGGGGGGTCGGAGTAGGCGACGGCGCTCTCCCTCCGTAGGAGGCCTGTGCCTGACTGTCACTCGCCTCAGCAGGGAGTTCACCGCCATCACCGGTACCAACAACCACCTGCTTGCCGTCACGCATGCGCCCAACAACCATGCCCCGGGCGACAGACTTCAGGAAAGCCTTGCGGCTGACACCCGAGGCATCGATGTACACCAGCCCAACGTTCTTAACACCGCCGGTCAAGTTGGATGCCACAGCCCCGGCCTGATCGCCGTACCGGTGTCCAACCATAGTGGTGGCAGCGTTCGAGCTAGAGGTCAAGACGTGCCGGGCACCCTGCTCAATGCCGTCCGCCAGAGTCGAGAACGCGATCAAGGACTTATTCAGAATCCCGGGCTTATACTCGTTGCCGTACTTATCGATACCCCTTTGTCGCTCCGTGTTGTTCCGGCGGGCCAGCGATGCCCCAATGTTTTGGGCATATCTCCCAACCTGACCAACGGTTTTGGCCGAGAGATCGGCGGCGCCCTCAGAAAAGGTGCCAACCTTGCGGATGCGCGAGTGGGTGGTCTCGGAGAACGTCATCGGCTTCGGGTTTGGCTTTGTCTTCCTGGTGAAGGTGTCGGCACCACTCGTAAGCGCGTTGGCGAGATATGTAGACCCGGTGACAATCAAACGTGAGGCCTTCGCAGAAGTCTGGACGATGGTCGACTTCTGGTAAGCCGGGTGACGTGCCATACGTAGATACTCCTCGGACACGTTGCTGACATTGACCTTGTTGCCCTCGCCTTCGGAAGGAAGCTCGATCTCCACGGGCCCTAGTGAGGTTAGAATCATTTTGCGACCACGAACAATGGAGATCAGCCGTGCAGTATAGAATCACTTACTCTTGGAGCCAGGTTTGACGTCCAGTCTTTCCACGACGTCATAGCCCTCCATCTCACCCACCACACTGCCATCCTCCTCATCAACCAGAACAATTCTACCATGTGCATCACCCCCAGAAGAAGCGGCAGAAGAGACATATCCTTCACCGGGTGCATACGTCGAGGGGTTGTAAGGAGCATGGTCCCCGGCTGGAGGTGCGCGGTCGAGGAATGCAGTGCATTGAGCGAGGATCGTCTCAAAGGTGTCGATATCCTCCTGTGTCACTTTGCCAGGCCCATGTCCGATCGAGGGAAACTGGATGCGAATAAAGGCTCCTGCATCAGGACCCAGATCCCAACGAGGGATTAGGTAGCCGTTCGGCGGCTGGTGGAAAATCTGGGTGGTTGCGGGGAGAGCCAAATCCAGCTCCGGTGGCAGATTCAAATGAAGATAGAAGTCTTCCTCTGTGAGTGCATCCTGGGAGGACACGGGGAACGAGCTTCCGGGGATAGCGGTCTTGGTCGGGACCATCAACAAAGAAAGTGTTTGCGGTCCCGACGGAGTGAGCTCCGACTCCTCGCCGTTCTGGATGTGAAAGGCGCGAATGTTGTCAATACTGTACAGAAGTCTTGGGTCATGCGTGGTGGAAGCCATGGCTGCGACTCCGTTGACTCTGGGCCGGTTGTGACGAAGGAATCAGGATAAAAAAAAACCGCGAGGGCTGTCGACGTCAGGTGGGGACAAGGGGGTCGGTAATGCGGGGAAGGGGAGCCGATAATGGGACAAACACAGTCGCAATGAAGGCGAGATAAGCAATGAGGATTGAACCAGAGGAGTAGTTCTCAAGTAGGTAGAGAAGGGGAGAATTGATAGAAACCCGCCGCCTGGGAGACAGGCCATAAATAGCAAGACACAGCGCCCCCGTCCCTCATGGCGGGCCAAGTCCGTCATGGAGGGGTGTGGGATGGATCCATCAATGGATGAATGAACGTCAGACCCTGGAATGACATAAGCACTCTGACGCCTCCCGACGCCTCCTGACGCCTACTGCGCCACACCTCCATCACCCCTGCACCGCCACCGATTGATAAGGCGAGCTGTGAGTGGCTGGGAAAGGGCAACAACTGACCTACAGGCCCAACGTACCTGAAGTGTACAATTAATACGTGTACCGTGGACTTCACCACCACCTCAACGATTCCAACAGAGGAGCGTCCCAAGAGGCGAATTGTTCGAGTCCTTCCAATCAATACTTCGAATCGCTTGAAATCACCTTCCGTGGTAGCTGAAACCGACCAGCGGCTACAGGGACCTTTTTTTTTTTTTAGCATTCCCGGGCGCTTAAGCACTGGCCTCCGACTGTATCGTAAGTCGTTGAGCTACTACTGGCCCATCCTACAAGCGATCTGGACATCGAAGCGCACCGAGCCAGCGCTCCCCTTCCCCCCCGCAAGCATGGCACAGTTCCAGATTCTTTCCGACCTACACCTCGAAAACCCGCGAGCATACGACCTCTTTGAGATCACCCCGACCGCGCCCTACCTGGCCCTGCTGGGTGACATCGGCAACGTCAAAGACGACGGCTACCTGCAATTCCTCGAAGCCCAGCTTCAGCGGTTCAAGATCGTCTTCCTCGTCCTGGGCAACCACGAGCCCTTCGATGCCAGCTGGCCGGCCACTCGCGAACGCCTGCAGCAGTTCTCCGAGGAGATCGACAACCGGCGTCAAAGGGCGGCGGCGACGACGACATCGTCGCCGCGGCTGGGAGAGTTCGTCCTCCTCGACCGCACGCGGTACCGCCTCACGCCCCAGGTGACGGTCCTGGGCTGTACATTCCACTCGCGCGTGAGTGAGACACAGGAGGAGACCGTCAGCCACGCCCTGAATGACTTCCACTACATCCAGGACTGGACGGTTGAGCAGCACCGCGCGGCCCACGAAGCCGAGCGGGCCTGGCTCAACGACCAAGTCACCGACATCGCCCGGGACGACCCGCATCATCGCATCGTCATCTTCAGTCATCACAGCCCGACCGTCGCGGCGGCGGCCGTGGATCCGCGCTACGCCGACAGCCCGATCACGTCGGCGTTCGCGACGGACCTCATCGGGGAGCCGTGCTGGGAGCGACCGCAGGTGCGCCTGTGGGCGTTCGGCCATACGCACTACAACTGCGACTTCACGGACGATCGGTCCGGGAAGCGGATCGTGGCGAACCAGAGAGGGTACTACTTTGCGCAGTCCATCAAATTCGATCCCTGCAAGGTGTTTTGCGTTTGAATGGGTGTTTTGCGTTGACAACTTTGAAAGTCATTTCGTGTTTGATTTGAAATTTGTTCTCGTTTTTTTTTTGCTTGATATATAGATTAGTATAGTATATTCATAGCGACAATAGAGCATAGCATTTCCCCTCCTGTGGTAACTCTGCAAGATGCAAGATGCAAGATGATGCTGCCTCATATAATGTGCGGGGGAATGGAATGATTGAAGAATGAATGCCTTTTGTCGGACGGATGATCTGCAGTTGGTTTGCACCAAACCCATGGGACCCATGGGAACGCCGCGTTTAGCCGAGGCTCGACATACCTCGGCCTCGTGATTAGCTTTTGGGTTGTCTCTCCCCGGGCCATTTCCCCAGAACGCTGGCTTCCCTTTCCCCGTTCTCCGTTCCCCATTCCCTCGACACACACCTCAAAGGAACCCCCTCCCGCCATATTCATCCTCCTGCTGGATTCTGTTTTATCTGATTATTAGCCAGCTAACATATACCCGACATCCCGCACTCCCCATAATCACAATGACGAGCCTCTCCCGCGTATTGCGGCCTTTGTCCCGCACCGCTGCTTCCGCCCGCCTTATCGCGACAAGACCGCCGTTGCAGACCCGAGTTCTTCCTAGGTATGAGGCTCTACGCGAGGTGTCCAACCACCGATATCGAACTCCAGAAACTAACCGGACCATGCCATCCGTGCAGCAGTACCCAAGCATTCTCCACCACGTCCCGCCGGCGGGACGTCGACCTGTCCGGGCTGACGCCGACCCCGATCACGTTCCTGTCGGAGACGGAGTCGCTGATGGCGGAGAGCGTGTCGAAGTTCGCGCAGGAGCAGATCAGCCCGAAGGTGCGGGCGATGGACGAGGCGGAGACGATGGACGCGGCGGTGGTGGAGCAGCTGTTCGAGCAAGGGCTGATGAGCGTCGAGGTGCCCGAGGAGTATGGCGGGGCGGGGATGAACTTCACGGCGGCGATCGTGGCAATCGAGGAGCTGGCGCGGGTCGACCCCAGCGTCAGCGTGCTGGTCGACGTCCACAACACCCTGGTCAACACCGCGATCCTGAAGTACGGCGACGCCCAGGCCCGCCGCACCTGGCTGCCCCGGCTGGCCACCGGCACCGTGGGCTCCTTCTGCCTCTCGGAGCCGGCCTCCGGGTCCGACGCCTTCGCCCTGCAGACCAAGGCCGAGAAGACCGCCGACGGCTACCGGCTCAATGGCTCCAAGATGTGGATCACTAACGCCATGGAGTCTGGCATCTTCATCGTCTTCGCCAACCTCGACCCCAGCCAGGGGTACAAGGGCATCACCGCCTTCATCGTCGAGAAGGATACCCCGGGCTTCTCGATCGCCAAGAAGGAGAAGAAACTCGGCATCCGCGCCAGCAGTACCTGTGTGCTCAACTTCGATGATGTCGTCATCCCGAAGAGTAACCTCTTAGGGGAGGAGGGTCAGGGATACAAGTACGCGATCAGCGTGCTGAATGAGGGTCGCATTGGGATTGCGGCGCAAATGACCGGCCTGGCGCTGGGAGCGTGGGAAAATGCTGCTCAGTAAGAGAATTCCCCGCCTTCCCGTTCTCCCCAAACTATCGGTCCATCGCTCGAATTCTCCATTCTCCACCGTATCTTTGATTCTACTGTCCGCACCCAGCATTCTGCAGGGATCAATCCGCTGACCATATCCGACACAGGTACGTCTGGAACGACCGCCGCCAGTTCGGCCAGTTGATCGGCAATTTCCAGGGCATGCAGCACCAGCTGGCCCAGGCGTATACCGAGATCGCCGCCGCCCGGGCGCTGGTCTACAACGCGGCGCGGAAGAAGGAGGCCGGCCAGGATTTCGTCCAGGACGCCGCCATGGCCAAGCTGTACGCCTCGCAGGTCGCCGGGCGCGTGTCCAGCTCCGCGGTCGAGTGGATGGGCGGGATGGGCTTCGTGCGCGAGGGCATCGCCGAGAAGATGTTCCGGGACAGCAAGATCGGGGCGATCTACGAGGGCACGAGCAACATCCAGCTGCAGACCATCGCCAAGCTGTTGCAGAAGCAGTACACTCGCTAAGAGTGCAGCGTATTCAAACTTGTATGAGTTGTTTGACAATTAGCATTGGCCGCACTCAGTAGTGCTAGTGCTAACCGCCCAAGTAATGAATATATTCGAATTAGATACTACGTACCACACTTGAATTCTAGAGTCTTAGAGACTCACTAGATTGAAAATGGCGTGATCGGAATAAACTCCACTTCCGCCGAAAAGGGCCTTCTGCTAGACTACCTAGTCTTTTCCAAAATCACCTTTTTCTTATTTATTTATTTATTTTTTTATTGCTCGCTCTCTGTTCCTGGTCGCGGGTTGGGAAAGCGGGCCCCGTTTCTTTTTTGGAGCTCTTCAAAGATTCCAAATCCAAGTCTCGGGGTCAATTCTTCTTCGAGGCTTAGCTTAGGAAAACAGGAAAGGAACCACCCCTTCCCTTTCCCCCATCCCATCGGAAATCAAAGCCGATCTAATACGTACCGTAATTGCGGATGCATGGATGAGTATTTTGACAAGTGGGCAATTGGGCCACTGAAGAACGCGCCCCCCCCCGTAATCCTCTAATCTAGTAAGCAATAGAAAATGCCAGAACAGGTCCCCCATAATCCTCGTCTAATCCGATCGGAAGCGGGTTACATAAATGCATACAAAAGGGAAATTGATCATCGTGGAAGGGGGGGGGCATCGGCTGGAGCCGATAGTCCAGCCGTGAAGTTCTTTATCCAATAATGTAGCACAAAATGGGAAAGGTCCTGGAAGATGGATAATGGAATTGATTCCGACGGAGAAGAGATTTTGTGTTCTGCACGGTTCAAAATCTCGATCAAGCACTTTCACTTTGGAGTTCCGTCAGCTTCGGCACTTGTGGTGGTCCTTTGCGTCAAAGCAGACAAACTTGTTGTTTGTTCCTGGAGAGCTGGTGGCTTGTGTGCAGAGCCTCAAGGTGGTGATGATAATGACTCGGATGGTGCACCTGGGTTTGTAACCGGCTCCTCCCCGAGCCGGGCTCCGGCCCAGTACCGTGGTTGGCTCCATTCGCGCCATTCACGTTCCGGAAATTTGGTAATAGCATGTGGGTTCAAGGTTTGATTCACCCTCGCTTCTCGAATAAACGAATCCTTGCAGCCTTGCATAATGTTTTGACTTTCGCTTATCTTTCTGACTCCGCGGACTGGTTCATACAACCTTTTTTTATTTTTGGACCCCAATGTGTGCACATCGTCCCGATCATGCCAGTGAAAGATGTGCCAAGCTCGTGGCGTATCTCCTGCATCGAAAAGGTCGGGTATGCTGTGCCGGAACTTTGGGTTAGGCTTGCCTAACGTGCCAAACCTCCCGGGCGCCTCAGCCCGAAAGAGCGTTGGGGGGAGGGGGCGCTCTGGAGTCCGGATGTTATCACGGCTGCTGCAAGATTCCGGAGACCGAGCAGTCAAATCCTAATCCGGACCGACCTCTTATCCAAGTTAATGTGCATTCTCCGCGCCCGTTGGACAAGCGGGACGGGTGCGTTTCATCGCTTGCCACGGATCGTATTATGCTGGGTTCTGTAGCCTCTGAGCCTCTTCTGATTTCTCAAGAGTCAAGATTGATGATGGCTCCAGTCATAGCTATACGCGTTCCTCGACTGTGTCGAATGGGACGAAATGGTATGCTCGTGATATTGCTGTGGTGCCTGGACAACAGGATACCCCGATGATTCTCTTTCTGAAGAACAAGTCGGCACCGACATCGATCGTTGACCCGGAATACAGGGTATTTGGGGTTGGGCGTGGTGTGAGCCCTCCTGCCCGAGACCACGGATAGCCTCGGGGTGGTAGCCCTGCGGATAAGGCGGATAACCCGAATCAGGAGGCTGGGTCGGTTGTGCACAGAGGGAAGGATTGTAACCAATATGGGCTGAAGCGACCGGTAGCGGGTTGGGCGCTTGAATGTGACTTTCATAGACATATGGCTCGAGCCTAGCCCCGTAGTTTGTGTCCGAGGGGTCCCCTACAGAAGATGTCCGAGCTGAACCGTATGGTTGCCACTCGGGAGCTATGGATGTTCGACTTGATGTGGACAGCACGGAAGCTGCCCTGGAAGCTGGATTCAAGCTCAAGGAGTCCGGGAGATGAGGTGAAGGTAGCATGGACCCGGAGGGAGTGCTGTATGAGCCATCTGACAAGCAGTAAACATGGTGATCAGCAATTGGGGCATGATGGCCAATAGGAAGGAATACACTTTGTCACTCACCCAGGCTCGGATGACCCTGCCTGCCTGTGGCCAAGGCTAATTGGTGTCTTAAGGAACGAATCTCCATCTCCATGGCGGTATTTCGTCGGACTATCTCGTCGAATCGGTCGCCTTTGATTTTCAGCTCCGCCACCTGATGCTCTAGACGCTCGATATGCTCCTTTGTCCGCTGACGAATGGTTCTTTGAGCCTCACGGTCATTGGCACGCTTCCTTTCTAGTTGCTCGGCAGAGAGCGACGTCACTTTCCGTGCTCCAGCACGCGATTCGCGTTTCTTCGTCTGCGGAGGTTCCGGGGCAGGGCTCATTCTGCCAACCGACTCGTAGCCAGCTTGATAGTCTCAATGATCAAAGAAGCGACGGTCATATGGGACAGGAATATATGTAGACGGGGGTGCGATAGGCCCCGAGTTTTGTGCTAGTTGGCCCCGGAGGAAGACAGAGAAGTAAAGAGAAGCAGTTCTCTCAAGATGCGACTATAGCTGTTCCGAATGCGTGGGTCGCACTAAACTAGCTATATATATGTTTCCAGCGGGACAAGAAGGAGCCACCAGATTTTAAACAAAAACAAGACTGGCGGTTAGTTAAGATAAGTTAGTAATCGTTGTTGAGAATTATGGTTAGGAAATGGACCCATTTTGGCTCGGGCTGTGAAGCCCCATTCCGGAAGGCCGTCAGATTCGTGCAGGTTTAGGCACGTAAACTGTAAAGGTAAAGGCCCCCCTCCGGGGGGAACCTTAGTAGATCGTGTACATAGCAAAACGAGGGAAAAATTCAAGACTAAGAGGAGAGAAAGGCATTTCCCCCGTCGGTTGTCCTTCGTGGAATTTTTCCCAACGTTACTGGTCATTACCAATGGTCTTCGTTTCTAGCCTCTAACAGGGCCAATGAACAAGGATTTGTCACTAAAATCCCTGTATAGTAGGTTAGTAGTAAGTAGTCAGCACGCTATTACGATGGGGTTGTTCCGGCGCTGCGCTATGTGTACTTTGCCGACCTCCGCCTAGTCCTCCCCTCTCTCTCTCTCTTTCCAATCTACTAACCTACAAGCATACTCCAAGGCTCTTGGGGAGGGGGTAAGAGGTGACTAGGCAGACTAGAGGTTTAGACAGCCTAGTCGGGGTATGTGACGGAATGGCTGGTGCGACGGACTGAGTCGCCACTCTCCTTCGTCAGGTGCCCGACACTGCTGGACACTGCTGCGTCGTATCATGCCAAATGAAGGCAGATCTGGCAGGGTGTCATTTGTCCTTGCAGCACTGACTGAAAGCAGCATTGTCGGAATAAAAGCATCCAGAGATCCAGAGAGCATTGTCCCTCTCATAGGTAGAGGTCAGCCAATCGGTGGATCTTAGTCTATCCGGGCCACATGGCAACCCCGATTGAGCGGCGGATACGGCCCTCATGGCTTCGCCAGAAGAAGACACTCACGGGCTTGAATTGGCTTTCGAGAGCCTCTTGGCAACTTGGTCTCCTACAGGTTGGAAGCTGACCGAAGAACAAAAAGTGGCAATTGAAGGGGAGGGGGGGGGGGCGCTCCCCGGCGCGTGGGGCATCGCCGGGGCACAACCGACCTTCTCTGTAAGGGTTAGAAGCAGGCCGGCGGACCTGGAACAGTGGGCTTGAATGGGCGAAGCGTGTGTGTGTGAGTAGTAGCAGGAACCACGTACGTACCGAAGCTCCGAATGCACAGTTCTGGCGATCTGCGACCTCTGAAGTGGAATGTGCTGCGCAGTCAGCGATCCTTAGATCTCAGCCGGCAATCAACATCGGTGACAATTGGCTGAACGTGGACCCTTCTAGTGTCTAGCCTTGTGATCGTGAACGAATTGCGCATCCCTCGTCTTAGCGCCAGTGAGACTTAAGATCTGACCTAATCCCAAAAGGGTGAGCTATTTCCGAAACCCGAAATCTCCGCGACAAGATTTTTTCCAGATTTGGTGGGAGTTGAGAGGACTTGCGAAAGTCCCTCCCAGTCTCAGCGAAATCACTAAGCTCTCGCTAAGCCGGTTCCATGGTTGCACCTGAATGGTGCTCGCCACGAGGATGAGCAGATCGGATCCACCCCTCAACCCCCTTATCTTAGCCTCCTTGAAATAAGAAGTCGATTCGCTGAACCGAACGGAGACGAGGAGAACTTTAAAAGGTCAATCGGGATACAGCGAGGAGCCCAGAATGCTGGGACTCGTTTAACAGAAGCCCATCGAATAACCGCAGAAGCACGACTTCTCGGCCGTAGCGCATCGCCGCATTTGTTGTGACTTGTACTAACTGCTGGTGCCGGTCTAAACAGCAGGCAAGTTTCAAGACAAGCCAGCGTTGATCTGCGACGAATTGGAATACGGATGGCTGAATTTAAATGCATGACGCATGGTCTCTGTTTGCTGTTCGGTGGGCATTAGATTAATGCTGGAATGCCTCCGATTTTGTGTCGAGACCTGTCTAGTATGCCGTTAGTCTTTAAGACTGCAGCATTATTAGAAGGATCAAAGAGACCCTGTCGTGACCACTGCCGGACGACTACCGATTGTCACTCGCCCAGAAGAAGCTTCCAGCAAAAGCAACCGATTTGATTTCAGAAATCCAAAATAGAACGACGAATTGAACCGAAGCCAAGGAGCAGCCTCTACGCCAGCCATGACGTTGGTGCGAATTCGAACGAGCACCGGCTATTGGTGGTGAGGGGCTAGCTCAGAGTTTGGAGAGTGATCTCATCGATCAAACAATTCTAGAAAGCCTTGCAGTTGCAATGAAAGTAACTGCATAGCGTTATTCTAGTCTGCATCGTGGGGAGACCTGGTAGAGCAGTAGCAGGACCATCTTGTCCGAATTTCTATCGATTTTGCACAGGTCTCTCCATCTTGTCCACCGCTAGATGCGCTACTGCGCCATTGGAGAAATCCATAACGGCCTTGTCTCAAGCATGAGCGCATGCAGAGCCAAGCAGCCTACGACTGCGTGCATGTCACGTCCCGGAGAACCTCCGTTGCATCTTTGTTACGTTACCTGCTTCCATCGTAATCCAACACCCGTAATTCCTTGGAACCGTAGGACTGGGTGCCCAATTCTATGGAGCTGGAGCAGCACGTAGGGAATGTTTGTATCACACCCTGACCGGCACGAGAAGGTCCAGAAGCCATGCATAATAGCCGTGGGCATGGTGGTTGCTTTCTATCTATTGCATGTCTTCGAGCGCCTTGTCCTAGATTCTGCCGTGCGCTTCGTGGCTCAAGTGAGGGGTGTAAGGTGTGAGATGTACGTCGTAGATAACAACTAATCTGCTGGGTGATGCAAGCTCATCGGACTTGATTTGGAGACAAGACAATGCAGACCAGGCCATGACGACAATAATAATAGGCGACCGCTATAGACCGGGGTGTGTCAGCTCGTTATCAGGCCGTTGTCTCGTGATTTGCGAGGGGGGAGGGGAGGGGGCTACGCAGGGAATCGGAATGATGAAAGAAGACCATGGAAAAGATGGTCATAGTCGGGAAAGATGTGTACGTGAGTGTGTGTTCTAGCCTGATCGATTCTTCAAAAGATGACAGGAGCGCTGTTTGTTGTGATGTTGCGAAAAGGCGGGCGACAGAAAGGCGGGGAGTGACAACTGTACTTACCGGATTGGGCCGTTTGGACTCTGCAGCCAGTTAGTTGTGTTGTTATGCTTCTGCTCTCCGCCTTCAGTTCATTCATCAATTATTCACAACGCACTTGTCTCCATTCCTGTCTCAACGACAAACACCCACACTAATGCAAGATTAACTTCTGGCTTCTCTTCAAGGCGCTTAGCGATATCAGCTCATGGATCCGAGCTACAAAGCCCGTAAAGAGGCTTTTGTGTCTAACCTAGCCGGTGGGAGCATCCTCGAGATTAATGCGGTGACCTTGGTAGCTCCGGTATGTTGTTGTGTACACATGTCCAGTATCTGAAAGGCACCTCAGTGTGTACTATTCTTCGAACTCAACCTGCCTCCTCTCATCTTGTCTCTTCTCTTCTGATTCGTGATATCTTCTAGGCCGCCATCCTTCTTTGGTCCCTCCTCCAGTCCCGTCTTTCCTTCTTCTCTCCATACACCTCCGCGGCGCTGGTCACTGATTTCCTACTCAATATCCTTGCGATTCTCTTTGCAACCACCGTGTATTCTGCAGCACCATGGACTCTGAACGCTCTTCTCCTCGCCCCGGCTCTACTGCTGCTGCTTAATTCACGACCTCAACCCGCTCAAAAAAAGGCCAAGCCACCGCCGCATGCTTCGATGGCGAAACAAAGTGAATCCGAGTCCGACCAGTCCCTTCCAATTCTCCCTTATTTGACAACCTATCGGGCATGTATGATGGTCATCACCTGTGCTGCCATTCTGGCCGTGGACTTCCGTGTGTTCCCCAGGCGATTTGCCAAAGTCGAAAATTGGGGAACCTCGCTCATGGATCTGGGAGTCGGGTCGTTTGTGTTCTCTGGAGGGGTGGTTTCGGCTCGCTCAGTTCTCAAGAGTCGTCAAACCGGAGGCCCGAAGAAGTCCCTGGGTCAGCGACTGGTGGCCTCGACCCGCCACTCCATCCCTCTGCTCGCCTTGGGCCTGGTCCGACTGTACAGTGTCAAAGGTCTCGACTATGCTGAGCATGTGACAGAATATGGCGTGCATTGGAACTTCTTTTTCACCCTAGGCTTCTTGCCTCCTTTCGTTGAGATTTTTGACACCCTCGCTGCGCTGGTCCCATCCTACGAGCTCTTGTCCCTTGGGGTTGCGGTTTTGTATCAGGTGGCTCTGGAATCCACTGACCTGAAGAGCTATATACTGGTCGCTCCCCGGGGACCCGACTTGCTCTCCAAGAATCGGGAAGGGGTGTTTTCGTTCGTAGGGTACTTTGCAATCTTCCTGGCTGGCCGGGCCATTGGTATCAGGATCATGCCACGCGGAACATCGCTGTCCACCACCCCGCAACAGGCCCGGAAACGTGTGTTAGCTACCTTGGGGGGCCAGGCTCTGGTCTGGACCGGGATCTTCCTGCTCAACTCGACGTATGCGCTGGGCTACGGCGCAAATCTTCCGGTGTCGCGGCGCCTGGCCAACATGCCATACGTAGTATGGGTGGCGGCCTTCAACAACGCTCAGCTTTTCGTGTTCTGTCTCCTGGAGACGATCTTCTTCCCATCCGTCCATCGGGCGTTGGGAAGAGAGGGCGAAGCGGAGCGGGTCTCCTTTGCAACCAGCCCGATCCTTTCGGCCTTCAACAAGGGTGGACTGGCGGTATTCTTGGTGGCCAACCTTCTCACCGGCGCGGTGAATCTGAGCGTTCCTACCTTGGACCTCAATACCGCTCAGGCCATGGCCATCTTGATCGGGTATCTCGCAGTCCTGACGGGGGTTGCACTGGGGCTGGACCGGGCTGGAATTAAATTGGCACTCTGATGCGCCAGAAAGTGCCAATATTGTATTAGATGATGAGTGTATATTGATCCGACAAAATTAGAGTGTTGCCTCGTTATATCCACTGCAGAGGAAGTTAGCAAGGCTGATTTAGCATTGAAGCACATGGTGAGCCGCGGCTCCGCAGACAAAGGAGGACAGGAGCTCATGTGGGGAATCAATTTGGCTCGACGGGATTGAGCGGAGCCACTAACTTAACGGACTGTGCTGTACTTCCTTCCACCCACCATCTTGTTCACTTTCTCTTTCTCTTCGTCACCCTCATTTCCGCACTCTCCAACCCTCGAATGTGCCATTGAATCTCCGCGCATCATGAGCGCAGAGCCCCAATTCCTCCAATATCCGGAAGTCCGCGAGGGGCCATCCGTCCCCTACAAAAATGAAGACCAAGTGATCCCCGTCTTCCGAGGCATGCCTCTAGCGATCGGAGCGAGCCTGTAAGCTGCAACTGTCTTTCTTCCCTTAGCTATCGCAGCCACCGAGTCACCTCTAGCCCTGCACCTTCAGCTTCCCTCTCTCTCCCTCCCCCGGCGCGCGCCTTCAGAAGACAAGCATAAGACAAAAACTAAACCACCCCGAAATCGTGCAGAATCCAGCACGTCGGCGTCATCCAGAACTACTTCTGGCGCAACGCCGGCTTCAACTTCATCCGCGACCTCCCTCTCGACGACTACGCCCCGCGCTACGATCCCACCGTGATTCCGGTCCTCGACCGCGCGACTCCATCGTCAGCGTCAACGACGACCGCAACACTCCCGGTGCCAACCCAGAAACGGAAAGATCACAAGGGGTACTACACCTCCGCCGACTATGTGGCTCTCTATCAGTCGGGGCAATTGACGCCCTCGGCCGTGGCCGAGGCCCTGTTACCGCTGATCCAGCGCGATGCGGATCCCGCAGGGGAACCAGAGGGCGGCCGCGGACACAAACACTCGGTCGCGTTTCTGGAGTCGCAGGCCGAGCGGGTTCGGGCGGCCGCGGCGGCGTCGACGCAGCGGTACAGGGCGGGCCAACCGCTGGGGCCGATGGACGGCGTGCCCGTGGCCGTCAAGGACGAGGTGCACCTGGAGGGATACCGGCGGACGCTGGGCAGCAAGATCGACTTCAAGGGCAAGTATCAGGGGACTTCATGGTGCGCGAAGCAATGGGAAGAAGCGGGGGCGATCATCATCGGAAAGACGAGCATGCATGAGCTGGGGCTAGGTGATTCTTCCCCCCCCCCTCCAACAAGAGATTTGAGGAGTTTCTAACAAGAAAACCCACCTCACCCGCCAGATACGAACAACAACAACCCCAACTACGGGACCCCGCGCAACCCGCACAACCCGGACTACTACTGCGGCGGCTCGTCCGGCGGCTCCGGCTACGCCGTCAGCGCCGGGCTGGTGCCCATCGCGCTCGGCGCCGACGGCGGAGGGTCGATCCGGATCCCATCCTCCTTCTGCGGAATCTGGGGACTGAAGGCCACGCACGGCCGCATCAGCGGCACGCCGACGGTCTCGCTGGCGCCGACGGTGGGCGTGTACGGCCCGATGGCTAGCAGCCTGGACGACCTGGCGCTGGCGTACCGCATCATGGCGACGCCCGCGCCCGCAGCCCAGGACCCGATCTCCTCCGCCTTCCCCCCGCCCCTATCAACCTTACCACCTTCCACCTCACCATCAACGACAACCCCAGCCCAAACCCCGAGAACGATAGGTCTCATCCCCGCCTGGCTGGACCGCGCCCACCCCACCGTCCGCACCATCTTCAACCAAGCCCTCACGCACCTCCCCACGACCACGACCACCACAACCAAGGACCTAGAAATCCCCTACCTCCCCGAAGGCCAACGCGCGCACGTCCTAACCATCATGGCCGAGATCGCGTCCGGCCTGCACCCGGCGCAGATCAGCCAGCTCACCGCGCCCAACAAGGTCCTCGTCTCCATGGGCATGTACCAGATCACGGGCCAGGATTTCCTGGCCGCCCAGCGCCTCCGCCACTGCCTCATGGCCCACCTGGCCCACCTGTTCCGGCAGCATCCCGGCTTGATCATCTGCTCGCCCACCACCCCGATCCCCGGGTGGAGGATCCACGGCCCCGCGGATCTGACGCGCGGCCTGTCCGATGGCGCCGCCTCCGTCCGGAATATGGAGTATGTCTGGCTGGCGAACTTCACGGGGTGTCCGGCCATTTCGTGTCCTGTTGGGTGGGTGGATGCTGAGGGTGGTGGTGGAGAAGGAGGAGGAAAGGTCCCGGTCGGGTTGATGGCAATGGCGGAGTGGGGGAAGGAGGAGGAGCTAATTGCGTTTGCGAGGGAGCTGGAGGGGGCGTTGGAGGCTGCTGATGGGGAAGGAAAAGGAGGAGGGATCAAAACCCCTAGTGGGGAGGGGGCGTTGTGGGAGGATATTATCGAGTTGGCCAAAAAGGCAAGTTCCGATTGATACCGGACAAAAAAAAAAAAAAACCATGACATGACATGTGGATGAATTGTCAAACAAAAAGCCTTGGCTGTGCGATCTTTTGTGGTTTGTAATTATGCGGAGGGTTCTGCAGGTCAAAGGGACTACGTTTCGGTGCTGATAATACCTCATGTGAGAAGGCGAGTATGTAATAACGGCCTTGAGCCCGTGTAGGGCAATTAAAACTGATGTACTTGGAATACACTGCGTGAGAGAAAACAACCATGGAATAACAATAGCTGCCAGCAGCGATGGGACGGAGAATGCAGAGGGTAGACATTCAACGAAACGCGTAGACCACGAGTAAAGTAACGTCTTAGCAAATGTGGGTATTCAGAGAACTCTATGCAGTATTAAGGATAAAACAACGCAGGCTAAATGCCTCTATTCTCGGGGCAGCTGAATCGACAGCTCGATCAGCCTCAGAAGCACACCATTCATCATACTGCCTGCTGACCAGACATCTAGACATAACCCCATGTAAGGCAAAAATGACCATACAACCAAACTAGATGAAGATGCTCTCCCCCCGGTCAGGAACACGGAATTCACACCCCAGCCCGGCCGATTTCCCCTGAGCTTGGAGTTCATGAAGAATGCGTTCCGCTGCAGGGGGGCCGTCGGTCAGATGATCCTTGATATGGATAACATAGACCCTCAATCCAGCCAGGGGCGGCTCCGGCCAGGTGTGTGTTGTGAGAGGATCAGAACTCTCGGCGAGTTGCGTATTGATCCCAACATCAGTCGCGGGTTGCGAGACAGCTGGGCTTCCTCCTTCTAGCTTCTCATCGGGCTCCTCGAACGATGCCTTGGCACGGGTGTGGCGACGGGTGCTTCGATTGGATCCTCGACGACTCGAAGATTGGCCCTTCTCTCCCGTGAGAGCCAACCTCTTCGATTTGGGGCTAAGGGGTACATCTGTGCCCACATCGGGAGCGGAGGCACGTTTGCGTTTCTTGGTTGCATTGGAATCCGGGAATTTGATCTCCCTAACAATGCTCGCAAGCGCAGTCAACTCGGTGATTAGATGTCGTGGACAAAGATGTCCGTAGAGATAGTCGTCCTCAACGTCATCGTTGTAAGAACACTCGATAAAGATCGCGCGCAGCTGCCCACTAGCGATCTTCGGTGCCGCCACTTCCCAGACGCGCTTGTTGCGCGGGTTCCGGGAGATCGAGTCAGGTTCAACATCACCAAAAAACATCACTTCTCGTTTTGCAACCGGACAGCGTATGAAGAAGACAGAGCTTTCGACTGTGGTCCATTTTTCTTTCCCAGGGCCCCGAAGACCAGTCGAGTCCACGGGAGAATAGTACCTGACTTCAAGTTAGCACCACTCGATGCGCGAACCAGTGAAAGTCTACATCTAAGCTTACCCCGTGTCTAGCTCATCTGTAGAAAATGAAAAGCCCCCAGGACTGATCTTCATCGGACCCGGGCCATAGGCTGCGCTGCTCAGCCGATGGTGGACGTCGTTCTCGGTAGGAGGATGCAGTCTGCAGCTTCCATGGCTAACACCAAAGCATTTCGCCACCAATCCCTCGCATACTCGTTTGTATCCCCTCTCATCACCAATTCCCAGCATCGGTTCGCCTCCCTCGCGTAGGCGCTGATAAGTAACCAGTCCAGCGCCCCCCTCCTCATCTGACAAATTAGGCCAGATCACATCATTGAAGACGTGGGTCTTGATGGCAGTGACCACGGATGGCAGAGCAGCAATTGTTTTCGCGCCATTTCCAGCTTCCAAGGCTGGCGTATTGATTGCAAACGCTGATAGATGGTCCAGGTGGGGATGTGTGATCAGAATGGCACCGATAACGTGGCGGAAGAAATGTGCTGCGTTCGCAGGAGCATTGTTAAAAGGCAGCTCGAGGCCGCTGAATGGCCCGCCATCCAGGACAGCTTGTTGGTTGTCGAATTGCTCGAGAATGTTGATGACTCCGCAGAGAAGGGTCCCTGCGTCCACTGCGATTACCGAGTTTGCTGACCATCTACTCGACGTCGAGCGAACCAGTAAGCCTGTGACCCGATCTTCGCGTGGACCTCCCGTTGGGCCCTTTCATTCAAGTGTTAGTCACGAATACTTGCATGCAGGCGACGCCCCATGGAACTTCAGAAAGAATCTACACCGTGAGAGCTGCACAGATGCAGCGAAAGGGTGCCAAGACGCATAGTGAGGTGGAGCAAGCCGGCATGTCTCAGCACAACATATCAAACTGGAGAACAAGCCATATAGATCGATTGGGAGGAACAGGGTATGAGACATACAAACACAAGTCGCGGCTAACTTACCAAGACAACTACTTGCAAACCCGAGGTTCCTCCTTCTTCACTGCCCTTGGAAGGCGTTTCTTCACCATCGCGTTCCCCAACTTGCTGCATGTTCCGAGCCATATCTGATGGGATCATGTAAGCATAGAAAAGCAACGAAGGAATAGTGTAGCACGTAAGGCAGGCTTTCGACTCACACTTCTCCAGTTTCTATTTGACTGGTTTCTTCCCCCCCTCTCCAAATGCCCAGACTTCTGCACGGAAATACGCCCTAATGGGAGCTATGACGCTGGTGGTTGCGGCCTACGCGTTAGTCTCTGCTGGGGTCAAATCTACGCCCAAAGCGTGCTCTGACAATTCAAAATATATCTTTGCCTGTAGAGCTTCAACGAAATTAAGTTAGATCCAGTGAGGAGCGCGTGATGTGACCGTAGACTCTCCGCGACGGAGCGGCTGGTCGCAGAATGGTTGGTTACGGGACAAGAAGCGCTGCCCTTCTTGATTTGACCGTCCGGCGGTTGTCGCGAGCAGGTCAGAGGTTCCTTACTCGAAGCTGTGTCACCAGGACAAGAAAATGGAGGAAAGAAATGGTAGACCCAACTGGTTGTCCTCCTCCAGTTGAAGTGACAGCCAGCAAGAGATTTGAAAGGGTCCCGGCGGTGCTACCCCACGAATCCGGGGCACAGCTCTGTCACACCCAGCAATGTACAATGCAGTTAGTTGAGCGCACCCCAATGGCTAGGAGCAAGACGCTAATGCGCACCCTAAGGGCCCCAATGATTTGGTGGCTGACAGGTGCGCGGAGGAGCGTTGGCGATTAAAAAGCCTTGTAAAGTAGTGCCTTGGCAGTCGGGCACTGTATCAGGGAGGCCGCCGGGGGACGGAGACACGAGAGTAGCAGAAGTAGAGTTGCGATACATGCGTTTGATAGGTCGATCACTTATTAGATATCGAGTGGGGGTATCTTCGGGGTCGGATGGTGAATTAAGAGAGGAAGAGACGAGGGCCTGTGGGGAGGGGGATTTACGGATCGAGCACCCGATGACGCCGACGATAACTGAGCAGCTGGACGAGGAGTTCGCAATGCGCCCCTCGGTTGGAGGGCGAACTTGGACCAGTGATTGCCCTCTCGTGTCAAGAGAAGCGACGCGATCAAAAGTTTAAGAGCTTAGCAGAAAGAAAAGGTAGTAGGAAGCATAGGGTTGTTGGGGGAGACAAGTTGGGGTAAAGGAAAAAGAACGTAGGTACAGGCTGGCTGGTGGGCAATGACGTGAGAGGATAAGTTGGTAGTATGAGTAGGTTAGCCTCCGCTGCTCTTCTTTTCTTTCACACGCTATGAAACACAGCGGAAGGAAAGGTCGACCCAACAGATATAACAATCTGGAAAGAAGAAAGACAACAGCCTCAAACTCAAAGGAGAGGGGAAAGAAAGGGGAAAGGGAAAAAGGAAAAAGGAATAAGAAAGAGAAGAAGAGAGTTCTGAGTGAGGAAGAGTGATGTCCAGGCGGAGTAGTTACGGAGGACTTCGATTCTAGACTCCATTAGTTTAAACCCACGAACCACTCGCCCACTGTCCACAATATCCTCCTGATCTCCCTCGCTACCGTATCTCCCTCGGTCAATTGATTTACCCCACGTTGCTCATACACTTTGTTGATTCAATTCTCACCGTGTCATTGACGTGACACGTCTGACCATTGAGGTGAACCTCCTTGCAGCGAGGATTCGACACTATCAAACTAAGCGGCTGGCGCATGCTTTTCCACTCTCAACAATCTCAATCCGGCCTGCACCTCGTCCCGAACATCATGGATATTATTCGCAAGTGAAGCTCTGATCGAGCTGTGGACCAGAAGCCAGTAGGCTTCCCGATAGCATGTGATGTGGCTAATGGCTTCAATATTTATGATCCATCCAAGCGCTTAGGTCGTTTGCTACGAAGAACCCACGTGCGAGATTAGAAACCCCGGCGACAGGCTAAGGCATGCCTCTTAAAAGAGCATTCCTGTGCTCGAGAATAGCAGCAGGTGAATGATAAATTTTTGTACTGTTCAGACACCAGTAAAAAAAAAAAAAGAAGATAAACTTGGGGATATCATCATCGACACTGTCGCTTTGGACACGCTGAAGTCCGAGTGGAAAAGAGGTCGTCGTACGCCGCGCAGAAACGGAAGTCGCAGCTTTGCGCCTGAGAGTCCGTCAGACATGATGACTCCCAAAGCCAAATCGCAAACGAACCACACTGTGACCGGACCGTATATACGCAAAGAAAATCAAGAACATCGTTGCCACATCTAGCGGCGAACCCATGAAACCCAGCCTGAAGAACAGTTTCGCCTTGACAAAAAAAAAAAAAAAAAAAGAAAGAAAAAAAAAACGCCAGCCGTGGCCGCTAAAAATAGATGAACAGAATGAATATACCGACAGATTCAATGGCTACCACACCCTATACACACCCAGAACATATCGACGAACATCACGGAACAAAAGGAAGAGCACCCTCAACGACTTTCATCCGTGTAGGGACCATGATCGTTACGGTTGCCGACCGCAGCATCGTAGCTTGGTATCGGAGGCTGATCCTCGAAAGGGATATCATCGCTACCCCTTCGGCTGCCATCTGGGCTCGAGTACTCCGGAGGTGGAACCTGATCGAGATCGTCCGTGTTTAACAAAGGTGCCTGCTCAGTGTCTCCAGCATTGGTACGACTTGAGCCTTCACCCACATCTTCGTGGGAGGGTATGTGAGCGAGTTGGGCGAGAGAAATATCGGTCGGAGAACGCACGGGACCCGGGCTGACGGATGGACCGAACCTGAGGGTAGAGCTTGTTCGTGCATTATTGGCATCTTGGTATACTCGCTGTGAGATCTGCGCAGCACTTTCTCGACCAGATTCGAGAAGGATACTGCCCTGTTCGCTCCCATAAGGAGGCGGCGGCGCCAGGCTGCCGGTCATCGGAGCTAGACCCCATTTCTTGACATTCGCTTCAATGAAAACGAAGCCCATCTGGCCGAAATTCACATGCACGGTGCAGGGTCCGTTGGCCCCGACTGTCGGGAAAAAGTTTTGGGACTTTTGTCCGTGCGCCACATCTTCCAGCTTCTTGCCGTTGCGAGTGAAGAAGATCGTGCCGGAGCGCGGTCGATACCCAACACCAATAACGTCGCCTTGGAGAAGCGGGGGACCATAAGGCGTTGATGCGAACGGTTGGTTGTATCTCCTGTGACCTGTTGACTGATATGCGACCGAGGATTTGTGATACCCTGTCAGGCAGGTAGTGCATTAGCAGGGTGAATCACCCATTTGTGACCCTGGGGACGTACCTGGTAATTTGAACAAAGGGTACGGTTTCGTGGTCATGCCAATGCTGATGAGGGTGTTCTCCGGCTTATCATAGATCTTAGCCTCCCAGTAATATACGTCATTCTGTTTCGGAACCGGCAGGTTGGTCTGGACACTGCATTCTGAATCATAGAACTCAATCTCAGTCCTACCCTCGACGAAGCAGTTGGCGATCTCTAGTTCGGGTTGAAACTCCCAGGCCGACACTCCTTTTTCTTGGATCGCGAGGAACTGAGACAGCGAGATGTCGGTTTGCATAGACTCGGGTGGGTTGGCCTCGATAAACGCTACCCAGCAAATTAGCATGCCACGAACGCGCGCGAGACAGTCTACGGGTTTTGCGACTGGCGGCGACCGCATCGAGGGACGGAGAAGAGTAAACTCACCTTTTGCTCGCAAGTATTCCGACCGCGACAAATCGTCCATGGTTTCCAGAGCCTCCGCTTCCTCGCGCAAGAACGCCTGTTCATCGTCGAACTCACCGGGTCGGCCGATGCGATCGAGGATGATCCTACCGCGCTGAGTGTACTTGAAGAAAAAGAAGACTGCGAGAACAAGGACTGCAACGGCTGCTGAGCCAAAAGCGGACAAGACGCCAATCAGAATGCCCTTCCCGGTCGAACCGGAGGAGTTGCCACTGGTGCCGACCAGACCGCTATTGTCTTGGGGCATTGCCAACAGAACTCGATCATGATCCAAATTTGAGGCAGTTAGGTGAGGATCAGTCGGCGGATGGGCAATGGTGGCTGGAAAGTGGTTGACTAAAGTCGAAGGCATATTATAGCCAGCGGCAGCCGCTGCCTCATATGCCCGCATCGTTCATTGACTGGCTCGATGTCTCAGGCTGGCCGATTATACGACGGTGAGAAGGGTCGGGGTTGGACCAGGATTCAGCCAAACGAACGGTGACGTGGAAACGCCAGAAGATAAATAATATCACAATGAGGGACGGGGTGAGGTGAATGACAGAGGGGCAGGGAGAGGAGATTAGATTATGAGATAAGGAAGCCTGAAATTTCAACAAGAAAGCAGGCGGAAGAGTAGGAAGAGAGAGTGAAAGTTGAGTGAGAGCCAAAGTGAGAGCCCGAGAGGCGCATGTGGGGGGGCAAAAGGCAGCGACGCTTCCGGGCGATGCGTCCGGATGACGGCGTATCAAGCCACTTTTTTTATCAGCAACCATTCCAGGCCCTCGCTAAGGGTCTAAGAGAGAGGGAGTGCGGTGTTTGTTGGCTGACTGACAGGTTGGCTGGCTGGTTGGCTGAATGTTCCATTTAACCAACATTTTAGACAATTCAACCCCTCGTTCCTGGAGCATTTTTTAACTTGCACATTATGGAGTATTTGCCTGTTCTCTCTCTCCCTCCGATGCAAGGCCGCGACCACAAAGGGAAAAATGATGATGACATCCCCATCATGGATCGTTATCGCTGGTACGACACTGGTAAGATACGGCACAGATACGGGACCGCCCGCAGTCACTCTACCCCATTGCGGGTAGAGATCGTGTATCGGCTCCGTCTGGCGCGTATGACTCCCTCCTTCAGGGGACCCGCGTTCCAAAACACAATCAAATGCCAGGCGCTTATCTCCACGCTTGTTCATCTCACCTCCTTGGTCACCCTCTCCTCCTCCTTCTTCCTCCTGCGTGAAATCCTCCTACCTCCGGGCCATCCCCTCCTACTCTTGACACATTGATCTTAGTCCTCACATCTTACTTTAGCGCCTGCATTCTCTCAAGCAATGCGTGTCTCAGCTCATCCGGATCTTGTCTCCGATCTGAAGGTCTGCAATGTTCGCTGGTCCGTCAAGGGCCATGAATTCGATAAATACCCAGGTATGCTTGCATTTCAATTGCCGGTTTGCTCTGCCCCTCCATTCCTTCTATAGAAACACTTGGTTGGTTCCTTTGTTCAACGCTGACAGACAGTTTGCACAGCCAAGCAGCATGCGCGCAGGGTCGCGATAAAACTGGGGGTCTCGAGCGGCCTTATCTATCTTGCCGGCACACCAACAATCAATTGGGGAGATTCGGATCAACCGCAGACCTTCCGACAAAGACGCTACTTCTACTATCTCAGTGGCGTGGATGAACCCGATTGCTTTCTGACCTACGATATCAAGAAAGACTTGTTGGTTCTCTATGTTCCCGACTTCGATCTGCATCGGGCGATCTGGATGGGGCCCACGCTGACCGTTGACGAGGCTCAACGGCGGTTTGATGTAGACCGAGTTCGCTACCATACCTCTCTAGACAAAGATATCACGTACTGGGCCCAAGAGTACAACGACACCGCGCCAGTGTATGTTCTTCATACGTCTCAGCAACCCGAAGCACCAGCCACCAAGCTTCGGATAGACGATGAGCGCCTGCTTCCTGCAATGGATGCGGCTCGAGTCATTAAAGATGGCCATGAGATCCAACTAATTCGCCAGGCAAACATCATTTCCGGCCTGGCTCACCGGAAGGTGCTGGAGAAGATCCACAAGATGACCAACGAAACACAGATCGAAGGACTATTTCTGGCCACATGTGTGTCGCACGGCGCGAAGAACCAAGCGTACGAGATCATTGCTGGCTCGGGTCCCAACGCCGCCACCCTTCACTACATCAAAAACAATGAGCCCCTGAAAGGTCGACAGCTGGTCTGTTTAGATGCGGGGGCGGAATGGGAGTGCTATGCGAGCGATGTCACTCGGACGTTCCCCCTGGGCGCGGAGTGGCCCAGTGAGTATGCTCGCGACGTTTATCAAATTGTAGAGGAGATGCAAGAGGAATGTATCAGGCGCATCAAACAGGGGGTACGATTTCGAGACTTGCAGCTCCTGGCACACAACATTGCCATTCAAGGGTTACAAGCACTGGGCGTACTCAAGCCTGGACCTGTAGAGGAGATCCGGGAGTCAGGGGCGTCGGCGATTTTCTTCCCTCACGGGCTGGGACACCACGTAGGACTGGAAGTCCACGACGTCTCGGAGAGGCCAATCACGGCCCAGGGCCAGCGGGGAAGACGCGACCTGGTGCCGCCCACTAGCCTTTCGTTTCCAGTGTTAGAGGAAGGCATGGTGGTGACGATCGAGCCCGGCATCTACTTCTCTCAATTGGCGCTGGCCAATGCTCAGAAGCAACCGCTCGCCCGACACATCAACTTCGTCGAAGCGGTGAAGTACATCCCCGTCGGTGGAGTGCGGATCGAGGACGATATCCTAGTGACGAGGACGGGATACGAGAATCTGACGACAGCGCCAAAGGGGAAGGAAATGCTGGAGATCATCCGTCGCGGGATCGACAACGGCCGGGGGAGCCATCAGTCAGTTTTATCTTGACTGCTTTCTCCTCAGTAGACTACCGGTACATGAGTAGACAGCTTTTTATCCCGGGTTGCTTGGCGAAATCCAGCCGTGTTTCACAGTCCCTTCGACTGTCTAGACCTTCTAGCGTGTGTGGACCGTCATTGATTCGGCCAGAGATATCATCATGGATGGAGGCGGAATGTGAGTGGTGCCTCAAAGACTCTGTGGGCTTCTTTCTTCCTGTGACTATCATAACCTTACTTTTCAGGCTCAACAATCCTTGAAACCAAACCTGTAATCTTTACAACAGGCACCTCACTCGGCGTATCCCAGAGATCGAACCCCTCAAATTATACTCCGCACAGTACTTGTCGTAGTTGATGGGATATGCACTGTACCTACCCCGTAGTATGACCGAAATCTCTTCAGCGACAGCGTTAGGACCAGTGAGTGACACAAGAAATCCCCTGATGCGTGCCGGTAAGTTAGCTCAGTCACTCTAGTCTATGGAGTCAAATCAACAATGAATTGATGATCCCACTGCTTGATCCCACAGC
The DNA here is from genome assembly GCF_003184745.1 of Aspergillus uvarum CBS 121591. Lineage (NCBI taxonomy): Eukaryota > Fungi > Ascomycota > Eurotiomycetes > Eurotiales > Aspergillaceae > Aspergillus > Aspergillus uvarum. Next base: position 500,532 of record NW_020291312.1, read on the forward strand.
AAACCCACCCTGGCGGAGAACGACCCAGTCAGTCACTCCGTCCATGGGCCCCTGGTCAATTGATTACAATCTAGACCGAAACCTGCAACGCCGCGAATAACCATGCCCCCCCTTCTCTTTTCCGGGCTCCGGGCACCCAAAACCCGAGGACTCCAGACAGCACTAGAGCCTTCACGATCTTTCCGAGCCCGCTTTCCGTCTCCACACCACAACAAGTCCAGTCCAGGCACAAACGCACACGATTCGAGTATGTACGTAGTCTACCTTGCGAGACTGGACACACTGTACTACGAAAAAAAAAAAAAAAAAAAAAAAAAAAAATCCCGCTCCCCATGTCTCAACGGTGGGATTGCAAGCTGCAGCTGGGTCAGCTAGCTAGCTAGCTACTACGTAGCTGCCCCCAAGGGAAAAAGGGGGTTAGAATCTTAGCAGCCGTACTACACATACGTACTGGTATGATCCGATCTGGGCTACTTGCTTCGTTGATTGCTGAAAGGTTGGACGAAATGACGGGTTACACCACCAGTAACAATTCAGACTATTGGCAGGGTAGGAGGGTTTGGCGAGGTGGTACCGCATCCGTTGAGATACGTCATATATAACCTTCGTTTTCTTTCGAGGGAGATATTGTTTCAAGGTTATCTGTCTGGAGGAATGGAAAAGCTATGAGCCCTCTGGGGCTTGATGCGATGACCACAAAGCATGAGTCGCCACAACTCGAGAAGAACAGGACGAGACGGAGCAAACTCCCCATCGTTTGCCTTGGGTGTATGATTACAGCGTGGCAGCAAACTTGGGAGAACGCAATATAATTGACCCCATGCTCATACCATAAACAAGATTATGACCAGGATTTGCACGAACGCACGGTAAGTTACCGGTAGCTTCAGGCATTGCATAAAGCAGAGTAGAACACGAACAACAAAACAAAATGGATAAAAAGTGGAAATCAGACAACTCACATTCCCCCAATCATATACATACCGTACACTCCTTCCGTAGTCCATGTGGGAATTTCTGTAGGGCTATCTAAGAAAGGGTTCTTCTCGGCCACGAACGGTTGAACATGTGTAATGGTGGCATTTGGCCACGACACAACAGATTTTTTTCCTTCCCCCCCTTTTCAATGCTTGCTTTTCTCGGAAAGGCACTCCGTAAGTAGTGTTTACGCTCCGGTCGTCCTACGTGGTGTCGACTTCATGGGTCGAGTGGGTTTTCGAACTGAAAACATGTGGAATAGGCGAGGGGAGTAAGTTATGGATTAGTAGGCTACATCATTATGGTATATATCTTTTTTTTCGGGTGCCTGCACGTTGTGAATCGCTGATTGAGACGAGCCAGGGAGGCGTCTGCGGTCTGCATGCTTGCTGCAGATGGAGTAACTTCGATTAGTTAACTGAATTATGCCCCAGCCTGCTAATTGAGCAGACCAGAAAGTAAAGTGGTTGCGTGCAGAGGTGAGTGGCATGAATGGTGGTGAGCTGGCCATGATGGCTTGCAGGGGTTGAGTTGCCAGAGGCATTTTCATAGTACTATGCGTAGGGAGAAAGTGGAGAGAGGATCAAAGTAACTACAGATACATTGCCCAGAGTTAAATCACTTACCTAGCACTTTTTGCATAATGAGAACATCACGGTACTACTGGTGAGTTATATGTACAAGAGTTCATACAATACTCGCTTGCGCCAAGGTAGCACGTTCAATAAGCACAGTACATACATATGAATACAGTACATGCTGCATATCTAATTCTGCTGGCGCGAGCACATCAGACTAGCGAAGCAGAACTGCGTTCAGCACACTCCAAACCGACCATTTCAACCCAAGCCCAGCGTAACCCACACGGTTACTATAAGAGTCTTACCCGCCCGCGGCCCCCCCAATTGCACAATGGAGAAGCTACATTGGGCAATAATCGCCTCAAAAACTATAGAGGACTGAGTCTTCTCCAACTCCGACAACGGTGATGAGATTCCAACTCACGGGTATCCACAAAGGCAACCCAAGCGCCGTCGATCCCGAAACAAACAAAGGATCTAAGGGCCTTATGCGCTCTAAGGCTCTCGGCGGCTTTTTGGCAACCCACAAATCGACATCCTAGACAACACCTCGTACTATGAAACGGGGAAAGTAGGGATGCCTAGTGCCTACAGCGCCTAAATTACTAAGTGCATAGTACGAACAAAGGGCGCGGACGCGGACTCAGGACAGTAAGCCCCGAGCCCGATATCGCCCGTAGTCTCGATGCATGCCGAACCTGCCGTGGTTGGATGTTGTCACTCCTGACCCGAGTGAGTCCTGAGGGCAGAGGGCCTGACAATTTGAGCAATTTTGCACCATGCGTCACACAAAATCTCATCACCCGCTCGGTCCGTTACGGCATCATTTCGACTCGATTGCCACCGGATTTAGCTGGGGCTCTGGGGGGTTAGGGCACCGGGAGCGCGTACGGTATTGTCAGAGCCTCAATAATAGAGAGTCAGACTCCCAGACAAAACGAGCGAGAGAAAGCCTGGTTTCTTTTTCCCTGCCCTGGTCCGGATCCGAAATGCGTGAGGATCCCGCCTGCATGGTGTCAGACCACTCTTCCATTGGCCTACTTACGCTTTGTGTTTATTTTTGTTGCGTTTATTTCCTCTGGGTTGCTACCGTGTCTCCTGATTGCCTGGTTTCAAGGTTGCCTTTATACAGTAATTACTACAAACAGGATATCCTTTCATGGCCCGGGGAGTTGTGGTTCTCTTTGACATGGCTGGGGTGACTCCCTTTCAATTGGGTAGAGGTATTCGAGTTTTTCAGGTCTGTCAGGCAGTAAAGTCAAGTCAGGCCGAAGATGAAGTGGGAAAAATTCAGTCTTTGTTGAAAACTCAAAGAAGAAGATCAAAATCAATTAGTTTAGCTCATCAAAATCACAAAATCACGAAATAATAGTTGCCTTGGCCTAAGACCTCAGATGGGGACCTGGTGAGGTGACTCAGGAGTTCAAAGAGAGGAAAAATTGGTAACAATGAGCCCTAACTCTGCGGAGTCAACCCTTGGATCCTCCGCAAAAAGGGAGCCACCAGAACTACGCAATCCAGGGTGAACATTAGATCAAATTTCACCATTCCTAGCATTCTAGACTTTGGCAATCACGCCTACATCAGTGTGGAGTTGTTTGACTAGGGGGCAGAAGGCATTGTGGGTCCCGAAGCCGGATGTGAAGATTTTCTTTGCCTGGTTAGGTTTTTTTTGTTTTTTTTTTTTTTTTTACTTTTTTTTTTTTTTGCTCATTAGCTGTACCTCTGTAACCTTAAGTGTTTAGTGAGTCACACCACCGCCCAACACCCCTTCGGCAAAGCCAGCCGGAGTCATACTACTACTAGAAGTATATATACAGTAGCTCCGCAACCTTCGATCTCCTGATCTCCCCCCCTCTCTTCCTTCCTCACCTCATCTCATCCTTCCCAGGGATGATGGTCACTCCTTTCCTTACCGTTTGATAAATCAGAAACTATTCCGGAAACAGTTCTCTACTGTTTTGTGGTGGGTGGTTGCTTGTCTATTTAAACCTCCCCGGCTTGATCTTCGCGAACCGCAAAACGATAGAAAACTTTCAACACGATCAACCTCCTCCAACTGCAAAAAAAGCAAATAGGCGAATTGTTAGAGAATGGGCCAGAGGCACAACCGGCGTCGCACCCGTCCGCGCTCTCGAAACCGCAGCAGCAGCATCACCAACAACAACAACAATAATCACCCCAACCTTATCGAAGCTTTCTCCCGACCTCTCAATCCAGTCCTACCTTCGGCGGCCTTCGACTACCATGAAACCCCCGCCCCAACCTGGCACTATGGGGATCTCACATGGCAGACTCGACATCGCACGATGAGGCTGGAAACTCCCAACATAGAGGCAGAGCAGTGTCGACTTTTTGGTGGTGAACCCGGTGACGATGTGGGCCTTTGCTATCGGATGATGGAGTATTTCGGTGGACTTGATTACATCGACTGGTGAGTTGTCTGTCTTTCTGTGAAGTTTACAATCCATCAATCGACCATCGAAGCTGACTCGTTTGTTCTTAGTCCCCAGTCTCTGAACGCACTACCTGGATGACGCGCATAAACATCTGGAAATCGTCGGCCCTTTTGCAAATTCAACAATCTAAAAGTGTCAATCAGACGGTGGAAAAGCGAAAAGAAAAGAATGAAAAAGAATTTCCCAACGGGCATTTCCAACATGGCAAGGATCTTGAAAACAAATTCAAATTGTTTCCATCCTCTGCAGCCACTACAACTCGACGACATCAGCAGGACGGAAGCCAAACGGCAATCCCACCAGCCTCCCGAGAGGACTCGAGAAGCCAGATTTCACTGGGTACTATCCAGGCCAATGACTTGCAGCAATGAAGGATCAGACTCCCCGAAGAGGGGGGTTTCTGTCTGGATTGGTCTTCTGAACGGCCTGGCCATCTGAAATTTGGTCTGGAGATAATTTCCTCGCAAGACTTGGTGACGTCGAGAGCAGCGGTGTCTTCTAGCGACCGGGCCCTACCGGGTTTGTGGATGGGTCGAGTTCGCGTCTCGGTTCAGTTCGTCTGGATTGTGACGCTTGAGTTCCCTACTTCGCAAGCTTGACTTGGTGCTGGCGTGGAGGTCATCCCTGCACCTCCGTCTACACAGTATTTGCGAGGGTATCTCCCATTCTCACGCCTTTTCTCCTCAGTGCTGGGGCCCCTGATGCTCGATATACAAATGAGGACATGACAGCTGGACAAAAGTGTTTTGAGCTGGCGTTTAAAAACAGATGTTTCATCTAAAAATTGGGATCGAAAAGGGTTATCAGTCTTTTTTATGATGAAATGAAGCTCAGACATGAATGCTTGTTGTATGTATGGCCTGTTTATTTCAGGTCCGGAGATCTGAGATTATCGACTCCGTGGTAGATAGAATTACTTGTTAGATGTACACGATGGGCCTCCAGAGGTGCTGTGCAGTACAATATAAATTGGAATCTTGTGATCAACGCTTTCCATCAGCTACTCCGTAAATGGCTTGAATTGACTGAAAAGTAGGAAAAGTAGAAGAAATAACCTAAAATGAGGCTTGACCCTGAATGCCGAAAGTGGTAGGCGGTGGGCTCCGCCGCCGCCTTGGAAAGGACACGGTCGATCACAAGGCACGACCGACGCCGATACGATAATTAATCATTCGGGACATGCTCCGTCGTAATCTTCTTCTTCCTCTTTCACCACACGACACTCCTTTACCGTTGACTGGTAGGGAGATCATGATCCCCAGCTCAACGACTTAATCTGTGCTACTTCCACTCACCTTCCCCCCCTTATCAGACATAATTCCAACTCCCTGTCACTTATTTTGAGCCCAGGAGCAGCTGCACTCTTTTGTCCCTCGTCCTGCCCGCTGCGGGCGACCGTGTCCATTGTAAATTTACTACACCATGTCGACAGACTACAACTATGACGACAAGGTATGACACCCACGGGCTCGTGGGCTGGAAGCGAAGCTGACAGGTATCGCCAGGGACAATTCTTCCCCTTCTTCGTCCTCACCCTGACGAGTCTCGTCACTCTTCCTCTGACGTACAATCTCCTCCGGCCGAGCAAGGGTGAGTGCTGGACCATAACATAGCCTCTATGGTGCAGTTTGGGATTACCCGAAACTTATGATTGATTATTTGGTGTAGGACTGGAGAACACCGCACCGCGGATAAAATCAGACTTCAAGCCCGAACATGGCGACCTCATTGACGCGCAGAAGCGCAAGCGCTTGCGCAAGGAACGTCGGATCAAGCGCATTGTCACCGTCGTGGTGGGCTACGCTGTCATGGCTTGGATGGCATATTTGATCGTCGTCACAGCACGGACAGTACCCAAGATCTGGGATCCGTATGATATTCTTGGTATCTCACGGGTGAGTCACTCGTCAACGGAGTATCCCTACGGATGATGCTAACCGGCGTTGTTTGTCTCTTACTAGAGCGCCGATGAGAAAGCGATCTCCAGACACTACAAGCGCCTTTCACTCGTCTACCATCCCGACAAGATCCGCCCCGATCCCGCCAAGAATGAGACCATCGAGATGCTCAACGAGCGCTTCGTCGAGCTCACCAAGGCCTACAAGGCATTGACCGACGAGGAGGTTCGCAACAACTACATTCAGTACGGCCACCCAGACGGCAAGCAGAGCATGAGCATCGGTATTGCTCTCCCCACGTTCATTGTCTCGGAAGGCTACTCCAAGTACACCCTGCTGGTCTACGGTGCTCTGCTTGGCGTTCTTCTCCCATACATCGTCGGCCGCTGGTGGTACGGCTCTCAGCGTTACACCAAGGAGCGCGTTCTCGTCGCAAGTGCTGGCAATATCTTCCGGGAATATAGAGACGACATTACTGATGGCGGAATCATCAACGCGCTGTCCTCGGGCGATGAGTTTAAGGAGATGTTGCAAGGACCCCGGTCCGATGCTGGATTGGCGAAGCTTGAGAAGAGAGTCTTGGCGGAAGATTCCTCGTATCTGACTCCCGAAGACCGCGCGGTCATCAGGGGACTCGATGATTCGAGCAGACGGAAGGCGCTGGCGTTACTCTGGGCCTATCTCGGTCGCGTTAATCTGGAAGACGCCACGCTCAACGGAGGTAGGTCGGAACTTTTCTTTACCGTGCTACATGCAATTTACAACCTACTGACCCCAACTCAGAAAAATACGAAGCCGCCCCCATCGCCCTTTCACTGAACGAAGCCTTCACGGCCATCGCCCTCGCCTTTGGTAATCTCCGACCAATCCTCGGATCCTTCCGCACCGCACAGCACCTCATCCAAGCCGTCGCACCTGGCTCCTCTCCGCTCCTCCAGTTGCCGCACTTCACGCCAGAACTCGTGCAGACCATCGAAGGCGTCGACAGCAAGGAACACTTCACTGTGCAAAAGTTCATGTCCATCCCGGAAGCCGAGCGCTACAGCCTCACCGTGGGCGCCGGCCTCCTGAATGAGAAGCAATACACGACTGCCATCAACGTTGCCAAGCAGCTCCCCGTTCTCGATGTGTCTCGGGCCTTCTTCAAGGTGATGGGCGAGAAGGTCATTACGCCGAGCAGTTTGGTGCAACTCGTCGTCAAAGCGCGCTTCATCCCCCCGGGTTCCGCCAACGTCCCCGCCCCTGCCCCCGCCGACCTCGAGGACATCGATCCGGACGAGGACGACCTCGACGCCATCATGGGCCGCAACGGCAAGAAGACCAAGGTCGTTAACGGCCAGAGGGTCGAAGAAGCTAAGTCCGAACCCGTGCAACCTCCGCTCGCGCACGCCCCCTACCTCGCCCGCGACCACTCCCCGCGCTGGCACATCTTCTTGGCCGACGCCAAACAGGGCAAGATGGCCGTGCCCCCCTTCACCTTCACCACCTTTGACAAGCCACTCTTCGACCCCGTCACCGGCCAGCCCACGTTCAACGTGCAGACCCTCAAGATGCAGTTCCAGGCTCCCCCCCAGGTCGGTGACTTCACGTTTGTGATGCATATGCTCTGCGATAGTTATTTGGGCCTCGACACCAAGCTGGAAATCACCCTGCACATCGACGATCCCGCCAAGGCCGCCGCGTTGGACGAGGAGGATGATATCAGTGAGCCCGATGAGGGTGAGTTCCCATCCACACATACGCCCCCCTTACACACATCACAAAAGACCATGAGAATCTAACAATTCCTATAACCATAGACTCGATAGCCGGCCAAATGCAAGCCCTGAAAACCGGCCAAGCCCCCAAGAAGAAGGCCAAGAAGCCCTCGGCGGAGTCCAGCGAGGACGAGGAGAGTGATACCGACGGTGATGCAGGCGATACCAGTGACACGAACACGGAGACGGATATCGATGATGATGATTGAAGGGAAACTTTTATTTTTGCATTAAAGGGAACATTACCGGGAAGGGCGGGGCAGGGGGTTATGTTTTCCCAGCCGTCTCAGGGAAACTAAGTTAAGCATATAAACCGAACCTATACGTGGACAGGAAGAAAAGAGAACAAGAAAGTTCCATATGATACCTTTAGCTTTTCTTTTCGTTTCGTTTCCTTTCTTTTTTTCTTTTCCTTAGTTTGATCTTGCTTCGGGAACGGATTTCCTGATCTCTTTTCCATTTTTCTTCTTAACCATTTTCAACTCGCGAGTAAAGAATATACCTAAGGTTTCGTTCATTATTGTTTGGGTCGATGTGTCTTGTTCTCGAGTGGCATTTGCCGGGCTTGGGTCGTTTTTGGATTCAACGCGGTATGGGCTGGGAAAGGAAGTTCGTACTTTGTGGGAATCCTTGGGGGCAATCGCCGAGTCATCAGCTAACTATTCTTTGCTACTTCGCGTGGGTAGAATCTGTGCCTGTTCGGCCTTCCAGGCTGACCTGACTACTGACCGACTGGTTGTAGTCTACTCAACGAGTCCTTGAAGATAGCGCATACGGATTCAAATGTTCTTGCACACATAAGTCGTTTTCTTCTTTCTTTTGCTTTCTTTATCTTTCCCCCCCCCGGGCGTCCTTCATTTCTGCCATTGCCCACTGAGCCCCGTACCGTACCTGTTTGTTTCCGTTCTTTCGTAGGTGACTTGTCGCTATAACTAGCAAAGCTCACAGTCTCGGGTTCCCCGGTAAGGGTAGATTTTTCCAAGAAATAAAAAAAAAAAATAAAAAGAAATCTAGAAAAGCAACGTTTGATCGAGATATCAAGGAGTTTCCGCACTGTTTTGAGCTTTTATAGCCAGGCTCAGCCTGCTTGAAACACCTGGCAATGGAATTTTGTGTTGGGTTCTTAGTCCTTGATCAGGCACATCAGGTGTGCGGTGCGGGAAGTAAAAGGCCTTGGGTAGTGTAGGCGAGGAGTAAACTCCTCCAGTGATTCTGTTCCATAAACGTGGAGTGTAGTAGAAAGGCCCCGTCAAGCTTGGTTGTAAGTCTCTAAAAAGAAAAGAAGCGTTCCTGTTGTAGTTAAGAGTATGTAGCCATCACATGTCGTAGAAATAACAGTTGCCTTTGGGTATGTGAACGTGATCATAAACACCATGCTAAAAACAAATTCTCCATGATAGGCAAAGCGACACAGTTGATGAGGAATAAATGATGGGCAGAGTGACTGTCACCCCGTCTCTGCGTAGTTACATGACGAGATGAAAGGTGTACTAGTACTAGTACAAGGGACAGGGATTTGACAGAGTATCCGGGCTCTATGATTATCCGCTATGCTAACCACAATGATATGACCAGCTGGTCGCAGGAGGTGGATAGATAGCGTGCTGTTCAGGGATTTGCAAGGCATAATCACTCATCAGGCTCACGGGCAACCCGGATCCAATTACAGGCTGTTGCTGCATCAAGCCGACCGGCAGCCCGGAGCTCTTGCTGGGATCTGCGCCAGATTCGGTATCAACATAGTAGTAACATGGCTGCTCATGAGCAGCCATTGATGGCCCAGTATCCGTGCACTTCAGTTCGCATGCAAGGGCCATAGGTTCCAAATGTGAGCAAGGGAAAGTCATAGTCTGATATCCTGTGTGTTGTTGATAGCTCTGATACGGCCCTGGGTGGATGTTCTGAACTGGCTGCATGTCCCATCTCCAAGGTTCGCTGCGTTTGGGCGAAGAGAGCACGGGACTACATTCACTTGGTGAAGGCTCAGGAGGGGTGGCAGGCTCGGGTGATGGATCTGTTGTGGCGCTACTATCAGTTGAGGTTGAAAGAAATCGTAAGTACTGAAGGTCTTCGGATTCTTCCTCGGGCTCGTCTGCATTCTCCTCGGCTTGCTTGATTAGACCTAAGCGGTCCAGGATAGCGTGCGTCAGAGGGTAACCGTCGGGCGCGTCCTGCAGTGGCTCCCCAGGGAAGTCCTCCTTGTTGACGCAAAGCTTATAAAGCCGCTGAAGTGCTTTCACTACCAGAGAGTGGTGCGACTCGAGCATTTCAACGAATCTAGAAATGTGCCAATCCACTAGTTAATCCTGGGATCCTTGATAGACATCAGATCAGTGCGGAAAAGAATCGAAACTGACCCTCGTGAGTATACTTTGGTTTGCGTAGCCTTCCTCTCCCGGAAGAGGCAGGGATGGTTATAGGCAGAACAACGGTTGCATGGCTGTTTCCCATCACACTAGTATCCCATGAGTATCACCGCAGACCGCACGCTCGTGCCATGGTTGAGAAAGATGCACACAGAATCCTAGGAACAACCAATGCTTCACAAACCTTGGTCTTCTTGACTCTGCAACGATCGCATGCCTTCAAGACATGCTTGCGCTTGACTCGAAAAACGCGCTGGTCATGCTTCTCGTCTGCCAACCCCGCGCGGGACTCAAGCTGTGTTAAGGTGGTCACCGCAGCAAGATTATACATGGCGTCTGGATAACCAGGAATGTAAGACTTGGGTCGCAAGCTAGGTTGACGAGACATATTTGCAACGGACAAGCCAGGAAAAGTTGAACCATGTACAGGGGAGTGAAATGCAATTGAACGCCCACCCAGGATAAGGTGGCAGGGAGGGGTCTGATATGATAACTTTGATCTGAGGTCTGACTAATCGAGAGCACGGCGTTCTCAGTCGGAGGAGGAAGGAGGAGGAGGAGGAGGAGGAGGAGGAGGAGGGGTAGTGGATGTCAGACTGCCGCTCGAGAGGAACAAGCAGGTGGGGAGTGCGAGGACCTGACAAGGGACAAGAGGCTGAGAGACATATCTATCAAATATTATTGATATCATGTCTTACCCCAGCGTAGCCCCGCGCACACATGTCGACATGACGACCCCGCCCGAATCGGACGTGTATCGCTAGGCTAGGACACTGAGGATGGTGACGTGGTGAAGCAGCTTGTCACGATATCAACCGGACCGGTCGCTCGACGTCCTTCAGGCCGTTGTGGCTGTGGTAGCCTAGCAGGTACACCAGGGAGTCCCCCGCAACCACGGGGGGATTTGGGGGGGGGGGTTTGCCCGTTTGGCTAGTTGATACAGGTGACCAGATAAAAAATTCGCTGGCGCGAGACACGCCAGTAGTCAGTAGTCAGTAGTCAAGTCAGTATTCACGCCTGGCGACGGTCCGAGCCGTCAGAGCTACCACGGGATGAATACGCATCGCTGCCACCGCACCGCTTGTCGGCACTAACCGGGTAAGACCCTGGTCATTTGGGCAGCGAAAGCCAGAGTAAGGTAAGCGCTCTAAGGCTCAACCTGACTCTCCCCCTTTCTCTCTCCCGTAATTCTCGTGGGAGCCTTCACGACCTTCTGGTGCCGGAGGAAACTCGTCCGTCCGCTGGCTTGAAGCCGCAAACGTGCAGCTTGCTCCGGTTTCCGTGGCTGTCATACATCATCTCCCTATTCTCCAAAATTTCGTTTTCTCCCAATCATAAAATAAACTCTAAAAGTGGTTACCGGTGAGTCGGCTCACGGCCAGACAATGCCGCTGTAGGATAGATGGGTTCAATCTGGCTAGGAGCCTTCAGCATCATCAGCTTATGCCTCATGAGCGACTATCGAATGCTCCCATAGTTGCCATTGATACACGGATGACCAGCGCCATCGCACACTCTGACTACTCTCGAGTCGTCGATGAGCGCGTGCCTCGCACTGGACTCAGCGTTACGCCAAGGTGACAAGCAGCTATCGACCCAATAGTATGGGCTGAGAATTGCTTTTTCGAGTTTCCGTAATTTTCGGCTGGAATTATTCTCTTTCCCGCGCCTGTCAGAATTACCAGCCTTCGTAAAATGCTCAGCTTGACGATGCATAGTGGTGATGATACGCAGAGGGCACCTCACTAGACCCCTTCGGATTCAGTCGCGGGAAAGTCGGTACCGTTGCACGCTCCCGGCATATGCTGCAAGCTGCTCATGTGTTCTAAGAGAGCTAACCGTCTTGAGCTTATAGTGCAGTGGTGCAGCTTGTCTAAACAAAGGCAGGGGCACCATTTCTAAATCCAACCCCTTCGGTATCTATGGGTAATGGGTGTCTCAATGCTGAGACCGGGTAGGGCCATTGCTGTTGTGTGAGAGCCAGACAGTAGCAATCACGGACAAACATAGAGCTCGCAGCGCATGTTTTCAGGTGATGTAATGTTGTGATGCTGACCAACAGCACCTGCGTGGGCCAACCGCAGCAATAGCATTGTTCGTCATCGAGGCTGCAAAGATTGATCGAGGGAGCGAGGGAGCATCGGCCAAGTAGGCCTGCATCATCATCGTTTTGGAGAGCACGGCTCGCTGGTCTTACGGGAAATACCACATAACTCGAGTGTCGCAGAAGGTATTAACCGCGCTTAGTGTTGTGCGTAGGACTCCGTGCACCTCCTCCGATGGACGCCAAAAACCAAGAAAAGAAAAAGACCTAAAAAGAAAAAAAAGGGAAGGAAAACAATCGGCAAGATGACGCGAAGAGAAAGAGGGGGAAAAAGTGAAATAGACAACAGAGAAATACGATAGAATGTCTGTTCCATTCTCGCTTTTGCCTTGCCGATCCTTCAACCTGTATCTTGCATTGCCGTCTGTGATGGTCAGCAAGGTTGATTGATTAGACAGGAGCATCACATTGGGCTTCCTCGAACCTGGAATTCAGTCATGGCCGCCCCCCGCCACCAACCACAATCAAATATAGAACCTTTTGAAAGGTGAATCTGTGATATAGGGCAAGGAGACCTGCGACGCGGGCTCCTTATTATTTTCCCCTCTCTTTGTCACACCTGGTGAGAGGGGGAAAGGGAGGGGCTCGAGGATCTTGCGTAGGTGCGAGCGAACCGCATGAGTTGGATGCAGCAAAGGCCCGTCCAACCTGCAGACACTCCCTCGCTCACTTGCAAGAAGCGGCGATTTTGTCCGTCTGATGAAGTCTGTCATTATACTTGGTCTCTGCCCCGCTTCCTATGGTCGCTGAACAATGCTGAGCTGCAACCGAGATAATCTTCTGTCACAATCTTTGTGGCGCAGTCAAGCGGCGGGGATGCACTGAGCTACCTCGGCTTTCTATCGTGGTAATTGCCATTTTCATATATGTCTGGCTTTCCTCGAATCCTGACCAGGCAGATGGTTTCGGGCGGGGATAGAGCCAAGATTAGGCGAACCATTGATGGGGGGAAGGAGAAAAGATGCGAAGGAAGAAGAACAAGAAGTCGGACGAAGACGAGGAGATGCGATTAGAAGAATGGATCCATTAGGAAGAGAAAACGCCCAATTAGGAAGGAACGTGACTACGGGGCCGGGCTCCACTGCCTACCAACAAGTAGAGCTGATACTGAGCTCGGAGAGTCCGAACATCACGGCCCTCAATTCTCTTTTCACCTCCCTCCCTAGAGGAAAACGAACGGGCACAATACCGACCAGGTCTCATGATGATCTTCAGGACAATGGAGACAGCGGCCTGTACATCTCGCTCCATTCCTTACTCTACATACCATACCCCCACTAGTCCCCTAGTCACTCGTTGCCAGAAGCCCTATCCTGGTATCACCTGCATTGCATGGCATAAACTAGCATGATCTCAGTTCTTTGCTTTCTTGGAGAAGACGGGCCAAGCCTTCTGCGCAGAAAATGACAGAGCCGGAATTGAATATCTTGCGCCTCTCCAGATCGAGTAAGATTCCCAGCAGAAGCAAGCAAATGCCCATGAGCGGTTGGCGGGGAGGAGTAGTGCTGACGTCTTGGATGCCGACAATTATTCCCAGAGGTAGAGGAGGCCCCCGCCTTGAAAGCAGCCTTATACGCGCAGAGCTTAACACCCATTGTTTAGGCGTATACACAGCCTAAAAACCGCTTCCGCCCTCAAAGAGTCATTGCCGGATGACCCTCGCGCACCGAGCGATGACTATGTTGACTCGAAAATCCCTACGGGATCCGGCGATATACCACACAAGTAAAAGAGCTGATGGCCTTTCCAATATTCTAGGGCCGTTTTACCAGGAAGTTAAGACTGCCGATGGTTTGGACGAGGAGGAGGAGGAGGAGGAGGAGGAGGATCAGCCGCTCCGATGAGGACCGGATGCTCGCGACGGAGTCCCATTACTCCGAGAATCCCTTCAGTTGAGCCCAATGATCTAGTGAACGAGAGTTGGAACGTATCCTCAAAGTCTATTGTCATTCGCCGCATGCCAGCTCATACTCGGGATGTAGCAAACAAGGAGCAGCTAATCAGAGGAAGAGTCGATGAGGTGAAGGTGCATGGCATTGTACTTGGTCAATCAAAACCAGGCCCGAACAGTGACCATGCGTTCTCTGTTCGACATCAAATATCAGGGAAGTGGGAAGTGGAAGATATCAATGGAAAAGATTATACATTGAAAGTACATGGTTTGTTAAAGGTGATAACTGGCCAACAAGATCCATTGGCTTACTCAATTTGTCCCACCACCCATGACTACTACTTAGCATACTACTGCGCTCAGGTGTTTGCTCCTCACTCTCATTTGTCTTTACTTTGGTGACAATCACAAATGGCGATCAGGAAGAACAATGCTAGCCTCACCGGTTGAAAGAAGATCGAAGCTCTCGTCACTGGCTGCGGTTGTGGGAGGACTCAGACCCGTGCTTTCGACCGAAGCAAAGGACTTTTCCTTTTCGAGCAAGGACAAGGATACACCGGCATGCTTCGTTTGCCAACGCTTGTCACCAATCCACTCCAAGCCGTCACCCGCCCCGCGGACGCCCGCCTTCCGACGAGCCTTCTCCCGTTCGAGAAGAGGAAGGCTTTCTTCCGTAGCAATTGACTCACCAACGGGCAAGTCCAGATTGCGATGGTGCCACTCGCCCAGAAACATTCCATCCGGGTCAACATCTTGGCGCACCTTCATCCATTCGTCCATGCCGCCACCGTACAGCTGCCTTAATTCATCGCGCGTTGCGACGAAGTTCTTGGCCCAGTGCGGTCTGGCTCCCATCTCACGCATGAGCCATTCAAAAGCCTCGTAGTAGCGAGCCGTGCAGGGGGGATCCCGATGGTAAGGACGATAGAGAGTCGCATTTAGATACAAGGTCGGACCGTCAGAGCAACTAGGATCAAGGAATGGGCGGGGGTTCTTATTGAGTGTAGAGTCGGCAACTCTGACTTCGATCGGACAATGCACCCAGAGTCCGTCAACAGAGAATGGAATACGTGCCGTTTCAGCATCGCCGTTCAACCAGGCAGAAAGCCGGGTAATAGCTTCCGGTCCCTTCTCCAAGGGGAGCGCCCATTCGTTGACGAACTGCGAGTAGAGACAGTTCATGAGCAGACCGTCGCGGGCCGGCTCCACGGCTTCCGTGACCTTGGTTTCTTCCTTGAATCCATACTGCAGGCCAAAGACAAACCACTCAACCCATGGCAGGATGCGAGGGAAGTAGTTGGCCAGGGCGAGCAGGTTGTGATAGATGTGGTAACCGACGGTTTCCCCATAGAAAGTCTTCGGCGGAGGGCGCACCGGAAGATTGGTCTTGTCTGCATGCCAAACGACCGCGCTCTTCTCATACGGCATCCACCAGACCCGTACGAACTCATGCGTGGTCCACAATCCAGTCGACCATTCATCCAGAACGCTCGAGAGCTTCCGGCGGGTCTGCCGCCATGCGACCTTGAAGGTGGGCTCAGCTTGTAACGTGACTTCGACAATGATGCCTAGGGCACCGAGGGAGATAAGGGCGGCGCGGAAGAGGTCAGGGTTACTCGTTGGACTGCATCGCACCACTTGCCCATTGGCCAGCATTAGTGTCAGGGACACAATACATTCGGAGATCAGACCATGCTGTAAGGAGCTCCCATGTGTGCCCGTTGAAATGACTCCCGCGATCGACTGACTGTCGATGCTACCCAGATTCGACAAGGTAAGGCCATGCTTCTCCAACTGCTTTCCTAGGTCTCTCAAGCGTATTCCAGCCTGCACAGTGACCACGCCGGTCTCAGGCGACACCTCCAACACGCGACTGAAATCATCGAGGTTGACCAGCCAGGAGGACGTGCAAGTCAGATCCGAGGGGGAGTGGCCACTCCCAACGGTGACAAGACGACGGCGACAGTGACGGGCGAGGGTGACGAGTTTCTGGATCTCAGCCAGAGACTGCGGACGGACGTAGAGCTCCGGTCGGGAATAGAATGTCCTGGCCCAGGTGTGATGCAAATGATCGGTGGTGGCGCGAAAGGGCACGGCGGGATCGAGCTGCGAAAGTTTGTGAATAATCGCGGAGTCCATGGTGGTGGTGGTGGTGGTGGTGATGATAGTATTGACGGTGGTTATTCTCTCCGACTGAGGCTCAATCAAGGCATACTGACCTATGCAGAGAGACGTTCAAGTCTCTCACAACAATGAAGAAAGTGTGAAGGAGTGTGTGAGTGAGCGGAGAAAGATGGAGGTGAAATCAGCGCGCAACACTGAGGGGCGAAAATTAAAAGATCGCGCGGGGTGGAAATTAACGGCCGATGACGAGCCGCGGTGGGTCGATTGCCCATCACAACTTTCTTATCTTGATCTTTGAAAGGTCAGTCAATTATTTACTGTAATCATCTTCTGATAGATGATTGCCGTGGTTCCGCATATCCTGGAATTTAAGACTATTCGGATTTCTGGACAGTGCGCTGATAATCACCTGTGTCCTACAGCTCCAGATAGACGCTGTTCTGATGGGCCACCAACCCAAATGAACATAAAATTAGATTGATTCAATTTACACCCCTCTCTCAGTTGAGCAGGATTATCATAGATGCATCCAAGCAAACCTCATAACTCTCTCAACAATCAGTAAGCACGCAGTCCTCTGAAAATGTCAAGCTGGTTTGAAAACTTGAACCGAACAATGTACACTGACACATACACATATGCTGTAAAAAAGGTCGCCATTTCACTCCGCCTTCCAGGCTTTCTATATTCACACTTCTCAAATTTGTAGCCAGGAACTATTCCTGTGCGAACCAGTATATACACGATCTAAATGCAAAGACGCTATAGCCAACGACAGAAAAAAGAAAAGGGAAAAGGAAATAGAAAGAGAAAACAAAAAGACAAATCAGGGTATGATGCTCTTAAGAATATCGGAAGAAGGAAAGGTGGTCAGAATCTAGGGGTTGCGAATCGCCTCAATTGCCGCGTTCAGAGGGAGCACTTGCGGAATACTTTGCCACGAGCTCGTGTTCCACTTGCGGAATACACTGCTACAGCTCTCAGGAACTCCGCCGAGGGAGACGAAGGTCTTCGGGATGAATGGCCGATCTTGGAAAGAGGCCGCTAGGATGCTGTATTCATGCGCAAAATAGACCGCTGAAGCGAATTCGGCAGCGCGGGCGGAGGCTTGTTCACCCACAATCCTGTCAACATATGTTTAGCGTGCGACTTCGAGTCGTTCGGATCCTCGAGGCAACTTACACATAGATCTCAAAGTAGGTATCAAGGACGTAGATTCCTCTGGCATCAATGTCCTTCTGACAAAAGGGATCCACCTCTTGCACGGTATCGTTTGGACGAGTGATTGGGGAGGGAGAACCGGCTCGACGCATCCAGAACCCAGCCCGCTGCTGGCCAAGCTCATGGTCCACACGAAGTAGTCGCGTGCGATACCGGTCAAGCTTGGGCTTCAGTTGCCAGTCATTGGCGCCCTTCTCATCTGCTGTCCTTTCGTACTGCGGGAAGACTTCAAAGAAGCTCTCGGGCTCTTCTCCTTCACCTACTTCCTCGAATTCACCCGTAAGGCCAAGATCCATCCCAATCAAGCGAGCCGCACCAATTTCTTCTGCCGAGCTGCCGAGTCCTTTCCAGAGAAACAACTTGCCGAACATAGCGGAGATCACAAAAGGATAGCCGGAGCAAAGGCTGCTAGGCGAGAAGTTCACTTCGTCAAAAACCATCTGTCCTAGGTGCTTCCGTCCGCAGAGCATGAAAATAGCGGAGGAACTGGATCGTGAGCTAGAACCACGACGCGTGATGAGAATGCCACCTAGAGCCTGAATGAACCGCGCTGGCTCCTTGCCTTGCTTGATAATCTCGAGCTTGCATCCGTTTTCTTTCGCCATTCGTCGAGAGAAGGGCTGAGCATCGTCGACAGCCGCATCGGGAACGTCGTCACCACACCAGAGGTGGATCTCAGAACGCACATTGCCGTCCGCCTCAAACATATGCACGCACAAGTACATGCTTCCCTCGTACAGAATATACTCTTGATTGACGGGAAGATCTTGCTTCTTTCCATCACCTGTGATCTCCCATATTTGGCGTTTGAGGGTTCGGATTTTCGTTTCGTCGCCGCCTTTGCCCAACAGCACCTGAGCATCGACATTCACGCGATCGCTTGATTTAGGCAACGGCCTGAAGAAAGTGGAAATCGCTTCCCATGATTCGTCAGCCAAAGGAACAAGCGAAGCTGATGACCGTGGCGAGGAGAATCGATCGACGGAGGCTCGAGAACCCTTGGGAGGAACCGGGGGCGAAGGCAAAGCTTTGTCTCTAGAAGAAGCGCCTTTGATCCCTACAGAAGCAAAGTAGGATGCGGGCTTTTGGTACGGTGCGGGTGGTGCTGAGCCCAGGTTCTCCTTAAAACTGGTTCTCAAAGGCGACGGGGAAGGTGACGAAAAGTGAGTCGGGACGTTCCTCGTAGGGGTGGATGGCAACGGTGCGGTTTTCGGAGGCAAGGGGGGCTTTCCGAGGAGAGAGCTGCGCAAGCTGGCGACAAGACCAGTACTCTTGCTATCTTCGGAGCGAGGAGAACCCTGGATTGGTGGTGTTGGAGGCTCGACGCTCCGGTCATTGGGCGTCGGCAGAGATTGTCGATCGACCAATGGCGGCGTAACTCTTTTGATTCTTATAGATAATGGCGAAACAGGCTGGGTTGCGCCTGCGTGGGACTCGGACACAGAGGCATTATGGGAATCGGCCTCGGTGTTAGGAAGTGGCCAACCACTACTAGTACTAGCAGTAGCGACGCCCACGGATTGTTCAACATGCGAAGCGCCTAGTATGGGACTCTCCAGATCGGGAAACGGCGACCGGCGTTCCTTTCTGTCAAATGCATCATCTGCCACCTGAGTGCTCTCCACAATCCTCTCTTCTGCAAGCTTCTCTGCTGCGAGCTTCTCGTCGGCGAGTCTCTGCTCCTCTGCGAGTCTCTGCTCCTCCGCCAGTCTCTGCTCCTCAGCGATTCTTGCCTCCTCTGCGAGCCTCTGCTCCTCCGCCAGTCTCTGCTCCTCAGC